>NC_081316.1:24407154-24721000 GCF_026419965.1 Kogia breviceps | reverse complement strand
CCTCCAGCCCCTGTTATCTGGCACTGCCACTTCCTTTGTCTGTCCCCCATCCCTGGCTCACTCCTTCTTGGACGCTGGACAGATGCCCACCCTCGCTGGCCATCCAGGGCCAGCTAACTCAAGCCTGTGGGGGAAGAGGCCCTGAGTAGTTGAGAGCGAGCCGCCCAAGTCACGCTGGGCAGGAGGTGCTGATGGAGACGGTTCCCAGGGTCTTTCTCTCTCCCCCGGGAGGCGGGAGGGAGGCCTCACCCCCCTCCGCTGACACTGTGAATTCACTGCATTCTTATCGTTGGACCTCCCTGCCCGAGCTCAGATTTGCCTCTTCCTAGCTGTGACCTCTAGGAAGCCCCTCTTACCCTCTCAAGGCCTCAGTGTGCTCTTCTGTAAATGGGAGTGGAAACGGCTTCCTCTGAGACCTTGTGAAGATCTGCTAGAGAGTTGTGTGTTTAAAGTGCTTTATAAACTGTAAAGATTTGTCCAGATGCTTCTAACCCACGCAAATATAAATCAGGTCATATCACTCCCATGCTTAACACTCAATGATGGCAGCCCGTCTTGTGCAGGCACTGTGGCCAAACCAGCAAGTGAGGGGCCAGGGGCACGGCTACACCACTAAATTCAGAGTGCTTGCTTGACTTGCTGTTCGGTCTTTGAACCAATGGGTGGATGAAATCCAGTTTTTAGAGTTCTTTGAGATTCTTGGGTTGTGGGTTGTGATAAATCCAAAGTCTGTACATATCTCTGTTCAAAACTGTCTTCACTGCATTAAACCTTTGGACCATCTGGTCTACCTCATCTTCTCTGTCATTTGCTTGGTTCCCTGGCTACAGTCAGGGGTTCGTTAAGAGGGAATCAAGGGCAGCGACTGAAGGAGGTATATATGAGAGGGAAAGAAAACATGCACTTTGAGTAGATGTGATTTTTAAATTCACCATTGTTTTCGGTTATTTATGCATTAAACATGATTTAGTTATTTGAGTCCCTCCACAGGTTTATGAAAACAGTAATTACACTGATAATCGCAGCCATCACATATGAAGAGCTTACTCTGTGCTAAATCCTTTCAATGGATTACCTCATTTGATCCCTACAAAACCTATGTAAGTAGATCAAGCCATTTTCCATTAAAAGCTGGGGAAACTGAGGCCTGAGAAATTAACTTGCCCATAGTTACACAGCTAGTAAACAAGAGAGCAGAGACCCCACAGATGGTCTTTCTGACTCCAAAGTCCAACCTTTAGGCTCTATAGCCTATCTCACTAACCAAACAAAATATTTAACTGCCTACTCTGTGCCAGGGAATGTTCTATGTGCTGGAGTCACAGTGGTAACACTGGAGGGGGCAGAAAAGGAAGTAAAAGGAAGTAAACAAATTCACAGACAAGGTAACTTCAGACAGAGGAGGGTGCTCAGAAGAAAATAAAAAGCAGATAAGAGGATGGAGAATGACTGGGGGTAGGGGGGACAGCTCTCTGCGTGTACTGCAGACCACAGACGAGTCACTTCAGAGGTCACTGGATGCACCAGCCTGGGAGACACATGGAAACAAGTACTTAATTCACCCGATAGCTATTTTTATTTCTTTTGCTTCCATTTTGGGTAAGCAGATGGAAATTCAATGCACAAAAGGGGGGAGTGGAAAGAGAGGAAAGAGCTTAACATTGCAAATCTTCTTGAAATGGTATTTAAGGGAACCACAAGTCAGGAGCATAAAGCCACCAGTGCCATCATCTCTATTATTTGATAAGAAAACACTTTCGCAAGCCGAGCAAAAGATTAACGAGCCCACTTCTTCAGACTGAACGCGGGCGCCTCACATTTATGTAAAGTGCTCATCTGAGGGGAAACATCCCCCTCCTGCATCTGGACTGGAACAAAGAGAGGCCTCTCTTTGCTGTGTACTTCATGTGTGTTGGGGGCCCTGCCCCAGAACTTCGGGGGCCCCCCAGGAAGTAGGCACTGCTTAGATCGTCACTCTACACAGGAGGAAACTGTGGCTTGGAAGGTAAGGAGACATGTTCAGATCACACAGCTGGAGAAGGCGGCGCTGGTTTGACCCTCACGCACAGGCACCTCTAAGGATGCAGGTCTCCACGGGAAAACCACTCAAGCGCCACCTAGGACCATTTGCCTAGATAAACAACAACCACTGATGATTTAAAAAAAAAACCAAAAAAACCCACAACCTATCCTGTGTTTTAAAAATGTACATGAAATGTAGATTTCATGACATATTTCACATGTCGTGAAATATGCACTTTGAAGCAACAAAGTCCCTCTGCGACTTCTGCTGCCGATGTCACCCCACCTGTCCCAGTGTCCTGTGGCTGTTCTTTAAGGCCCAGTTAAAACCCCAGTCTGTTCTGACACTACCTCCTCAAAGACTCCAGTCTTCTCCAAGATCCTCTGGGCTATGAGGATGAGGATGAAGATGAAGAAGATGATGACTGACACATACTGTGTGCCAGGCACTGTGCTTTGCGTATATTAAACTCAACCCCCATGACACCCCTATGAGGTCGGCACTGTCAGTCCTGTGTGAAGAAGAAACTGAGGCACAGAGGCTAAACGACCGAGGCCACCAGCTTGTACACGGCAGAGCTGGGATTGAATCCCAGCCGGTATCAGGGCCTGAGGGCTGACCTAATGCGGTATCGTACAACCAAGCTTCTTCTCACGTTGTCTGGTGGTGTGTGCTCATTTCCCACCCCCCCGTCTTGTTTTTGCCTCTCTTATTAGGCAGGAGACTCGATCACACAAGGCACTCCATAATTCCCTTATATCCCTTCCCTGCTGATCAACAGAAGTGCAGTGAGAAAGGTGAGTTAATTAGTGAAGCACTTAAGACGGTATCTGTCACTTAATGTGCGCTGTATAATTAGCAGGAGTGTTTGTAAGCAGGAGTAATATTAGGAGTTGCATTATTAACTATTATTATTGGTAGTGGCACTGGTTATATTGGCAATAGCAATAGTAGTAGTGGTAACTGTATTAGCTGTAGTCGTATTACTAACCCAGATGCTGCTTGAGAACCACACTTTAATGCCACGTGGTCTCGGCATAGGCTATCCCTTCTGCCTGATACTAATCATCTTAGTAGCTAATACTGAGCACTTACTGCGTCCAGGTACCATTCTAAAAGTGCTACCTACGTTAACTCATCAGCGCTCGCCTTACGGGGGTTGGTGAAGACTAAATGTTAGTTGTCCACAGAACCAGGGCTCTGGAGAGACTGACAGGTCGAAGGATCTAAAATGAGAGAGTGACAAGTTTGATCTCAAATGCGCATCTTTGAATCGCAGTTTTCCCCTCAGATCATGCTCTGCTGGCTGAGAAACAGAACACCAGATGTTTCTAGGTTCCATCCCAAGTCAGATGCTCTTCCTGGCTCAGTGTCCTGAACACCAGCAGGCCCCCAGCCCTCAGACTGAGCTTCCCTCCATGACGGGGCACCGTGCAGGGCTGGGGAGAGGGAAGCAAGGGGGCCAGGGCCTGAAGCTTGAGCAGATGGGCTGGTTTGTGGACAAGGAGGCCACCTTCGTTTCCAGTATTCCCAGATATTCCTCAAGGATCTATCTGGCTTTTCTGCTACTGCTGGCAGCACCGTTCGGTGAGTCTGAGCACCCCAGCTCCCGAGGTTCTGAGGCAGAAAATCAGATCACCCTCTGTCTGTCTCAGCCCCCTCTGCATCTCTAGCCGTATCTGTCTCCCTCCGTGTGCCCTGCTGGATGATGTTCTCCTCCAGCAATTTGCTGGCAAGCCGGCAGACCTCCCCCTGCTCCTGCATGTCTACACAGCCTTCCTCCCCACTTCCCCAAACCCCTCATTCCCAGGAGGACGATGTCCTCTGCCCGGATGCTACGTCAGCTGCCCACCCCTCTGCCTCCAGGCATGACGAGCAAGGACCACATTTAGCCAGATGTGGCTGTCCATTCTCCTCCAGACCATGGGGGAAGAGGCTCCGCCCATCTCCCTGGGTAACCCTGGATCTCTGACAGCAAGTTCTTTCACTTTCTGAGCTCAGTCCTGGGTGATGACATGCCCGGCAGGGGAGCAGCTGTGATTAATCCTGTGTTTGAGATCCTGCTGGTGCCTGTGATGCAAAGCTGCCAGCAAGAAAGGGATCCTGGGAGGGTGCAGGGAGGCTCCAGCTGCGGGGCTCTCCCAGGGCAGAGGAGAGGCAGGTGGGGCTGGAATGGCCCCAGAGACAGTGGCCCCACGGGCCATCACCCACCCAGATTATCTCAGAGCTTTAGGACTGGGTCTCAGCAGCTGGGTGGGAAAGCTGCAGCCTGGCATGGTGAAGGGCGAGGGCTTTCAGGTCAGAGAGACCTGATTTGAATCCTCGCCCAGATACTCAGCAGCTAGGTGCCCCGTGGCCGCGTGCCCTCATCTGTAAAACGCAGGTAATGCTCACACGCACCTTGCTGATTCGTTGTGGAGCGCAAAAGAAACAGAAGTCGGTAGAGCTGCCCTTTGAAAGGAAGAGCTGGGTCCTTTCACCATGTGGCATCTCACTCGCCCTCCCTGATGGTCGCTCAGCCCTGTTTTACAGACGAGGAGCCTGAGGCATGGAGGGGCCTGTGCGGGAGGCTGGATGGGAGCCCAGGCCCCTGCCTGTGCTCTTTTTCCCTGCTGCTGCCCGGCTCACTGCGGAAGCACGTTCGACTGCCTTCCCGGGCCTCGCAAAGCTCCTGCTGCTTCTGCAACTCCCTCCTCCCTCTAAACCCAGAGCAGGAGGCCCTGGGGAGAACGGTCCTCACCGAGAGATACGGAGGCCCCACTGACCAGCGCCGACGCAGCTCACGGCGCAGCAGGATGAGCTTCACACAGAGGGTTGAACGCATGTCCCGCCTGCCCTTTGACCACACTTGTGGTCACACGCAACCCCCGTGGGAGGGAAGGAGGGTACTTTCTTCAAAGGGGAAATCTATAAGCACAGACTGGAGTGGCACCGTCAGTGGTGCCACGGGCCCAACCCAAAAAGCCGCCAAACTGAGCTCCTTAGCCCAGGTAGGCGAGGTCGTGGAAGAGGTCCCTTAATCCCCATGGGCCCAGACATCCCCAAACCATCAAATCCCCAAGCGGAAAGCCTCCAGGCTACAACCCCACCATCATACCCGAAATCAGAGGTGCTGTCCAATTCTGGTTGGAGGACCTGACCCCCCATGTCCCAGACATGGGACAGAGGGAGGAACTTCAAGGGCATGAAGTGGGGGAGGGGAGAGAAAGAGACAGACAGACATCCCCAGACTCACAAAAGCAAAGCTTTGTCACCCTGCAGCCCTGGCAAATGCTGGCTCCTTGGTGCACAGGAGAGAAGGTTTCGCCCAGGGCTCTGCTGAGGGTATTGGAGCGGCCGTGCCTCGTGGGGACATGTGGCCCAGCCTGCAATGGAAAGGCCAGCCAGGCTCTCCAAGGCCTGCAGGGCCTGCCCTGTCACAGTGCGTCCAAGCACGGCAGCCAGGAACCGGGCCACCAGACAGCTGCAGGACTGTCTGTCCCTCCGGGTATTTTTAACGTGTCCTCCTTTTAGTGCCCAAATCTGAAATTTGGGGATTCTTTTTTCCTGACGGTGGTTCCAATTTTCCACGTGTCTGACACTCACTTGAAACGATTCACGGAAAAATGCTTTTGCAACCGACTTCTCTGTGCCACAGACAGTGTGGTTTGTAAATAGGGAGATACCTAAACACATACTCGTGTGTATGTTGTCACTCAAGCTCAGCCATCTCAATCACACACAGACAAGCAGCTCGTGTAGCACAGAAACCCTGATGTCATCCTGTTTTAGAGTGTCAGGGGCTGGGAATCCCCCCAGGAGGAAAGCCAGAGGGTGGCCCACAAAGACATCCAAGGGGTTCCAGGCACAGTGTCCACAGATGAGCAACTCCCTGGCCAGCACCACAGCCAGTAGCTACGGTCACAGCCGGAGGGCCAAGCAGCCCAGCCTGGGGCAGCAGGTCCCAGAAAGGCTCCTTGTCCTCCTTTCCCAGCCACCTTTGCTTGGGTAACCCAGCCTCAGGCTCAGTCTAGCACCCTTGGGGCCCTCACCACTAACAAGCAAACCTCCCCTCCCCATCCCCACCCCCTCCAGATGTTTTCTTGGCCTTTTCTCCCTCCCAGCCAGCTCTGGCAACCACAACAATTTCTCCACAAAACAGAAACAGCTGGGGCATAGAGCCTGTGCTCTGGCCCCATCTCCCTGCTGGATGCTTCCTTCAGGAAACCCGGGGCCTCCACCTGCTGCCTTCTTGCTCTGTGTCAGGCCCCACCTGCATTCACTGTCCAGCTCCCCAAGAAATAAGACAACGATGGTCTAATAATGATACCGATGATAATAACAGCAGTGGTAGCATCTACGGGGAATCTACTTTGTGTGTGTACTGGGCCACTATTGCTTCATGTCTCTTGTAATGACAGACAGTATGGTACAGAGGTTATGAGCAGAGCCTATGTGGCCTTGGCAACTTAATGAATCTCTCTGTGCCTCCACTTACCCATCTGTAAAATGGGGCTGAGAAGAGCACCTATTTCCTGGAAGTGTGTGCCCACATGTAAAGTGCTCAGCACGGTGCCTGTCATGTGGCAAATGTCCTGTAAACATCGCTGATCATCATCGAATCCTTAAAACTGCTTCATTACGGCCCCATGTTTATAGCTGAGGAAGCTGAGGCTCAGGGAGATTTGGAACCTTGCACAAAGGTCTCAAGGTTCATGAATGTCAAAGTTGCTGTGCCTGCCCAGGCCACCTGACTCCTGAGCCTCTGCATCCTTTGCTCCCAGCATTTGCCATATGTCCACAGGATTGCCAGTATTTTCACGACGGCTGTTTTTTAATGAGCTGGTGTGGGGATCTACCCTTGCATCTTTATCTTTTGTGACTGTGGGGGCCCTGGAGAGGTGGGCCTGGCTGTGAGGACCACAACACTGAGGAGACCCAATGCCTCCCAAAGGCAATGGGTGGCGGGGGGGCTGGGAAAGCAGTGTCACTCTCTGGATCAAGGTGTCAGGCCTCCCTCCTCTGTGATGGGGCACAGAGACCCCTGGGCTGCTCTCCCTCTCTCCTGGGCCCTGCTGTGAGGTGGAATGTATGCACCCAGGGCTTCCTAAACTGAAGCTGAGTCTCTCCCACTCCCTGGACCTTCAGTTACACAACCCTCGACCCCTGTCCATGAGTCGAGCCCGTGGACAGACCCTGCCTAGGGTGGCCATGTGGTGGCCTCCAAGTGAAGCTCCTGTTAGCATATATACTGGACAAATTATAAAAAAAACCATCTTCTCTGGGCAGAAAATTGAAAAAAGGTGGCCCTCTGAGTAGACCAAGTAGAATGGGCACCCTGTCCTCAGGCTGACACGGCTCCATGTGTGTCCCCCACTCATGCCCCTCATTGCGTCCCCTTGTGCAGTGTACAACCTGTATATCTGTTCTTAGCAGCCCTTTCCCCAGCTGGGAAAGGGCTGGGACCCCGTGGACAGCACTAGACTGGGGGCCGGCAGGCCCCGACCCTGGGGCTATTTACCCACTAACCTGCTGGAGATCAAATCATCTGCCAGAGCCATGATGTTCCCATCTATAAAATGAGTGAACAGGGCAAAATGTGCCTAAGAATTCCTAACAAGAATGATGATAACGGTGACATCATCATCATCAAAAGAGGTGACAGCCACCATTGATGGAGGGCCAGCTACCACCCAGACATTGTCCTAAGTGCTTTTTCTGAGAGCACTAGCTCACCTGATTCTTACTACCACCTTTCCAGGTAGGTGCGAATACCTCATTTTATAAAAGAGGCAACTGAATTTCCAAGAGCCCAGGTAGTAAATGCTAGAGCTGTGAGACAGAGGCCAAAGCCCACCTCCTGAGACTCAACGACCCCACACTACAACCGCCCAGGGTGAACAAATCCCACAGCACCCCAGGGACAGGCCTTCATCCGTCTGAGTTCGCAGCCGTCGCCCGTGTCAGGCCGCCTCCTTACAGGCACACAGGCCGGGGCCAGGGCTCTTTTTCCACCTTATCGGCCACTCGGTCAGTCAACACACATTGGGTCGCACGGTCCACCAGGCGTGCAGCCCAAGGCAGATCCCTACCGTTCGTTGTTCAGGGCCATCCTCGGGGGGTCCAGGTTGGGGTTCTCCATGGACTCCATCTGTGGACACCGCAGGAAGTAGTAGAGCGTGTGGAGGGCGTCAGGGGACCAGGTGATGGGCTGGGGTGGCTGGCGGGCCTGGCGGGCGGGGCTGGAGCCAGGACCCAGCGGGCGGCGCCCCTGCATGTGGTGCATGGCGCGGGAGACCAGGTCGCCTGGTGACGAGGGCAGGCGAGAAGGAGAGAAAAAGGAAAAGTCTGAGTTCATAAGCCCACGTTCTTCCAAGGATCCTGCTAGCTAGAGGAGCAGCTAAGCTGGCATGCCTAATTACTGTTTACCCAGAGGCAGCAGGTGGAGGTGGAAACTGTCACCCAGACACACGATAGCAATTTAGATCCCCTTTCACTTCCAGTCCTGCCTTAACAGTTGAACGAAACACTTGGTAGGACCCGGCCCCACCAGAACTTACGCTAATACGGTTTCTTTTCCAACATCCCCACTCCTTCCATCACCCCACGGCCCTTCCCCCAGCTCTGACCACAGGAATCTCCCTGGGCTTCTTTTCCCAACCTCCAATTCCTGTGCTAGGCTGCGTGCTGATTCTCCCCCGTGCTGTCTGGTGCAAAGTCCAGGTACTTCTGCAGAAAAGGGACCTTCCTCTCCACGGCCTCAGGGAAAACTCCCACCACCATCCATTATGCTTATTACGTGCTGAGTGTTCAATTTGCTAGAAATAGGATTTAATTTGATCCTTACAAGGCTGGGGCCCGAGTAGGATCCCCATTTTGCAGACGAAGACACTGAGGCTTATCCAGTAAGCAAACGTTTCCTGACACTATGCATTTCCCTGGTCACAGGGATGCCGCGGTGCCCAGTAAACGGTAGAGTCTAGATTTGAATCCAGGCCTGTGTGACTCCAAAGTCCATGAACTGAACTGGGACCCAGGCCGTGGCCTGCACTAATGAAGTCTGCAGGGTCCTCAGGTCCCCATATCCTGTGCTGTGTTTCTTCCCCAGTTGAGTCTTTTCAATTCCCCACCAGCCCAGGGCAGGAAACGTCCCATCATTGTGTGAGGCCACAATGCTGAGAAAGGATGGGTGAAATGGCCCCAGGCACCTGCGGGCCCCTCTTTCTAGGAAAAGTGGCGCCTTCCATTCTTCTCAGGCCTGAGAACTCAGGGGGGTGTCCCCTGTGGGTCAGCTTGCTCCTTAGAGATAACCGCTTGGAGAGAAAGCCTCTGGATGAGGCTGAGCTCAAGGAGGGAGAAACGAGCAGGTTTTATTATGGCAGGTGAAGTGTTGTTCAACGTTCGACAGGACCAATTCATTCACTTATTCCATTAACCTCCCCTACAGAGCCTCTGGGTCTGGGACTCTATACCATGTGTCCCCGGAGCCCTGCACAACTTCTGTGGCACAACGGGTGCTCGGCAAACATTTGGACAATGAAAAAGTAGCCTTACACATTCATTTCATTTAAGATACAACTTCTGGTGGGGCTTGACTTGAGCTCGTTAGCTGCCAAGTTCTCCCATGACAGCCACAGCTGCAACGCTTGTTTCCAAGCAGGGACAATGACAGCCCTGGAATTAGGGATCTCCACTGGGAAAGAGCCCCCCATGCCACCCCCAGGTCCTCACTCCTCTCTACACAGCAGATCTGCCCATCCCGCAGCTGTAGCTCAGCTGCCTGGGTGCCTCCTGCCAGACCCCAGGGCCAAGAGGGCTGAGGGCACTGAGTTCCTGATGCCTGGTTCCCATCCCCCAAACTCTAATTTAATTGGTCTGGGGCAGGACCCAGGCGTCCGTATTTTGTAAAAGTTCCCTCAGTGAATCTAATCTCCAGTCAGGTTTGAGAATCACCAGGTAAGCGGATGAGCACATAGATTCTGGATTCAGACTTGCCTGGCTTCCAATCAGGTCTCTGCTATTTCTATCCTGTGTGCCTTACGTAAATTACTTATCAAACCCTTGGTTTCCTTACCTGTATAATGGAAATAATTGCTTCTAACCTAAAAATCCTGAGGATTCAAATAAATAACCAACATAAAGCACTTAACATCATGCTTGGCACAGAGTAAGTGCTTGGTAAAGTTAAATATATCACCATTATTGTTACTGTCTTTTGTTATTAAAGTTAAATATATCACCATTATTGTTACTGTCTTTTGTTATTAATCCTCTATCCTACAGGTCACCTCGTGGTACTCTTCCTTCCAGGACCTCTGCCTGCAGTCAAGCACTGCCCCGCATTTCCCAGGACAGGAGGAGTCCAGCCCTGCCCTCGGGCTCCTGGGTAGTAGAAACTGGCATCAACAACCCCAGGCCAAGCCGTCTCCCAGCAGCTAGTTGTACAGCTAAGTTGGCTGCAATAAGTTGAAACCTGGCTCCCGTTTCTCCAGGTCTAAATGTCATAACTGTTGGCATGACCACAGGACCACAAGGAGGAGAATTCAAAGAGTCCCCGACAGCATTGAAGAAATCTTGTTGAAATATCATTTCAAAGACTCGACAAGGTAGAAGTCTTTACCATTAATTATGTTTAAGATGGTTTCGTTGTTACTGGTGTAGAAGCCTTGGCAGCACATTTCCAGCTAGGATGCAGGCAAGAAAATCGAGGAAGGAATAGGAATACCTCCTAACAGCTCCCTAAAAGGGAAGCCAGGAACAGAGAGGCCTTCCGAGGGTTCGGGAAACCATGAAGGCAGCAGAATGGTGACTGGAGATGGAGTCCCTGGACACTTTGCTCCAGGCCCAGCTTTGGGCTCTCAGTGTCTCTCAAAGACCAAAGAGACAGATGCCTGCAGACAACTCTGATCAGGCATCTAAAAAGCTTAAGCTGCGCTGCAAGTCCAGGTTACGGACAAAGACAGCCACTTGCTTTGGACGTTCTCCCAGAGGGATCTTCCTCCCTGCCACCTTCTATTTTCTAGGCTTCAAGATAGACATGAAAAGATACGACAAAATCTCTAAATAAAAAATCTCTTTACAGCCACCCCATAAGGGAGGCATCTCCATTTTACAGACAAGGACACAGGCTACACATGTTAAGTGATTTGTCCAAGGGCACAAGCAGGACTTGAACTGGTGTCCCTGTGTCCCAAACACATGTTCTCGACCATTGCGACACTGCTGCTTGAAGTGTGGTCTGTAAACTGGGACAGGTCTGTGAACTGGGACAGGTGTGCAAACTGGTTACTGGTCCAGAAGTTCATTTCAGAAACTGAGAGTGAGCTTGAAAAAACTTCCAGAGCAATCTGACAGAGTGATTTTATGCCTATTTAATCTAATTAATAAAATAAAATGGCTTGCATCTTACCTGTGCTTTATTTCATATTTCTAAACGTTCCTTTTTTTTTTTTTTTTTTTTGTGGTACGCGGGCCTCTCACTGTTGTGGCCTCTCCCGTTGCGGAGCACAGGCGCCGGACGCACAGGCTCAGCGGCCACGGCTCACGGGCCCAGCCGCTCCGCGGCATGTGGGATCTTCCCGGACCGGGGCATGAACCTGTATCCCCCGCATCGGCAGGTGGACTCTCAACCACTGCGCCACCAGGGAAGCCCTAAACGTTCCTTTTTATTGTATTTTATAAAAGTTTCAGTTTGCAACAAAGCTGGGGGGATACCATCCCTGACCTGCTACCACAGTGAGTTTCAGAAGCTGTGGCCCAACGGGGCTGGTTTGGTACAGCTGGGCACTCAAGAGATGCTTCTGAGACATCCTTGTACTTGAGAATCAATTGACCCTAAGCTTGATGAGACCTCAGTCTGAAGCCCAGAAACACCCACAAGTATGGAGAAATAAGCCCTCCCTGCTTGTTAATCATGAGAGCCCTGAGCAGAGGTGCTATGGTTTCCCTCTGGTCTGTCCAACCTGCATCAGGAGCCATCGAATAAAAAGAGAAGGGGAGGGCCTGGGATTCAGCGCTGTCTCCAAAATGAGGCCCATACCATCTGGCTCCCTTTGAAAAGAAGTGTTTTGTTTATTTCTTATTCCCTTCCATTTACCTTCTCATAGGTAGAGAGGGACAGAGGAAAATACAAGTGCCGGAGCTCCCTATGCAGATGGACCTGAGACAAGAATGATACTTCTTGACCTACCTGGCAGGCTGGTCCTGGCCAGGTGCAGGGAGAGAGTGGGTGTTAAAGCCGGGCTAAACTCTAAGGTACGAGGTGCTCAGTGTCACTGAGCCAAGTGTCACTAGCCTCATTAACCTCTTTAGTCTTGAAGAGAAAAACTGCAATATCTGCCTCCACCTTCACCTCCTCCCTCCTTCACAATGATTAGCCAAAACCCTGGTTTCAGAGCGAGGGAGCTCGGGCATCTTGGCGCACGACACAGCCTGCTTGGTTGTTGCTGAAAGATGCTCTGGGGATTCTTCTTCCCTTTGGTCTGAGGAGTGGCTGAGCCAGGATGGGGACCAATCCTAGGAGCGTTTTAGGAGGCAAAAACTGGACGATAGAGAACTTATTCTTACACACACTCACTCACACACACACCCCAATACACAGCTCAGGTTCTGTTCTCATCACTAGCGATACGTACACCAGGGGATACAACAGAGGAAGTCTCCATTCTCATGAAGCTGAAGTTCTAATCACATGAGAAAGATGACCAACTATTCACAAGTAAATATATAATAAATGCCAAGTGTCCATTTAGTGCTTTGAATAAACCAAAGCCATAAGATGGGAGACAGAGAACGAGGGTGGGACCCTTAATCTCTGCAGGGTGCTCAGGGAAGGCCTGTCTAGTAAGTGTTATTGGGCAGAGACTTTAAGACTGTGCCATATTTGGACAACTGGAGGAAAAGGTCACAGGCAGAGGAACAGCTAGTTCAAAGGCCCTGGGGTGGGAGGATCTTGGAGGCCAGGAGGTCAGGAGGCCAGGAGGCCAGGGTGGCTGGAGCACAGTCAACAAGAGAAGAATAGAGGATGAGGAAGGCAGATCATATGTCCAATCCCAGACTTCACTGAGTGTGTTGGGAAGCCGTGGGGGTAATTGAGAGGATACTGAGCAGATGAGTGACATAATACAATATGGGTTTTAAATATCCCTGGTTTGGCCTGAGTTGGTAGCCCTGGAAGTGGTGAGAGGGGCAAACTTAAACTTGGGATAGTTTTAGAAGGTAGAACTGATTGGACTTGGTCCCTGGGCTGAATGGTAAGGACAAGCCCTTCCTCTGAGGGAAGTTTCTGAATGCTTGCCTCGTGCCTGACTGTGGATTGTAATGGGCACAGAGATCACTACAACAAAAGGCTCTATGATAAAAGTCAAGATCAGATTCCGATCTTATGTATGTATGTATGTATGTATGTATGGCTGCAATGGGTCTTCGTTGCTGCACACGGGCTTTCTCTAGCTGTGGTGAGCAGGGGCTACTCTTCGTTGCAGTGCGCGGGCTTCTCATTGCGGTGGCTTCTCTTGTTGCAGAGCACAGGCTCTAGGCGCACAGGCTTCCATAGTTGTGGTGCACGGGCTCAACAGTTGTGGCTCGCGGGCTCTAGAGCGCAGGCTCAGCAGTTACGGCGCACGGGCTTAATTGCTCTGCGGCATGTGGGATCTTCCTGGACCAGGGCTCGATCCCGTGTCCCCTGCATTGGTAGGCGGATTCTTAACCACTGTGCCAGCAGCGAAGTCCCCAGATTGTGATCTTGACCTCAGCTGCCCTGAGACGCTGGTGGCTGGGCTGCTAGGCACGTCTACGAAGCCCATAGCCCTAAGTAATTTAGAGCTTTGCTAAAGTCAGACACAGCAGGAGTCAAGCCCCCTTTCTGAATCTTATTTGCAACCTGACTTGGGGAGAACGACTTTTCTTCTCTAAGCTTCGGTTCCCTCATCAGGACATACCTTGCTGAGTCGTTTTGCACAGTAAATGAGATTATGTGATGAAAGCACTTGATACAGTGTCTTGCACACAGTAAGTGCTCACTTAATGTTCAAAATGCAAAACAAAATCAAGGTGTTCTCCAGCGTACTGAGGCCTAAGTGTGTCCCTCACTGTCCTCAGGCCAGGAGAGTTCACCAAACAGACTGCGCATAGCCCCCAAGACAGCCCACTGTCCAGGAGACATTCCTCAGGGGTGGGAATCAAACCATACACCCAAGCCCACTTCCTGCAGGGTCCTCAAGAGGCAGGGGACCCAGGTGGCCATGCTGGAATGCCCCTAGGAGACAGAGAGCTCAAAGTGCCGCCTTCTGTCCCAGCCTTATAACCAATCTGCTCTGTGACCCTGAACCAGGCACCTTCACTTCCTGTCCTGGGAAGGGAAGGAAGACGGGGGGGTGGGGGTGGGGGGGAAGCTGTGTCCTAAAGAAATAGAAGGGCTTGCCATTCACTATTCAGGGGCCAGAAACCTCAAAGAAATCACAAGCGGAAAAGGCTGGAGCAGAGTGAAACTCCATCTGTTTCCACACTGTGTGCTCTACGACCCTTGGCACGTGTCCCCGCCCTCTGCTGGGCGGTCTCATGACCCCGGGAGGAGCATGCAGTTTGATTTCTCAAATAATTGGGATAATGAGAGGGAAAGATCGGGAGACATGGGGATCTCACGCCTCCCAACACCATCTTCTGAAACAGCTGTCAAACAGTAATGACCTAGACCCAGGGGTTCCCCGCTGTGCTCCAGAGAGCCCTGAGGTCCTGGGAGACGCCCAGGGCACTGCAGGGCTGAGGCCACTGATCAGGTCCTCCTTCAGCCAGAGCAGCTCAGCTTTTTTCTTTCTTTTTCTGTGATGAGGTTTCGGGAGGTACTTTCTTTCAAATACTGGCTGTAAATTCAGAGCCCTTGGGGCCAGGCAGGTAAAATAAATAAATGAGACAGGCCAGCTACGAAAGACCGAGGCAGGTGGCAATGTAGGGAATGCTTTCTGTCCCCTTAGCTGCCACTCAGCTCCCCCTGACCGCTGCCATGCAGGAATGGGGCGCAGCAGTGCCGGATCGTCTGATTTCTCTAGAGACACGAGAGATCCAAATTTGGATGTGATTAATTATGCACCTGCCAACTAAAGCACACATGTCTGTGGGCCACCGGTTTACAACCTCTGGCTTTCAGAGAAGGCAAGAAGCGTGGAGGAGGAGGAGGAAGCCGGGACCTAGAAGGTGGGCTCTTCCCCGCCTCTCCCGTGGAGCCAGTGGACGGTGGGTGCCCCACTCACTCAGCTCCGAGATGCTCCCCACGCAGGTGGCCAGGAGGGACTGCTCCAGGGTCCGGAGTTCCAGCTGCGCGTACGCATCGGCGCGCTCGTCGTGGCCCAGGGACCCACCGTTGTAGGGACTGAAGTGCGCAGGGAGGGAGAGGACACCTGCGGGGAAACACGGTGGACAGTGTCAACGAAAATAATCAATCAACAATTAAGAGTAAGAACAGAAAAGAGTTTTATTTGAGACAAACTGAGGACTAGCCCAGAAGCCCACTGTCTAGGTTACTCTGAGAAACCTCTCTGGAGAAGCCCGGTTTTGGCACAGTTTTATATCTTGTCAGAACAAAGAATATTAAACAAGTCTGGGTTACATTTCTTCAAGGTTAGAAAAAAAAAAACAACACAACAGACCAGCACGTACATAGCCAGTAGGTATGCCTTAGCACCTGGGAAGGGAGTCTTTTTTTTAAAACATCTTTATTGGAGTATAATTGCTTTACAATGGTGTGTTAGTTTCTGCTGTATAACGAAGTGTGGGAAGGGAGTCTTATCATCCAAAGAGGACCAGCATCGGCATCCCAGGAAGGGGGGCATTTAATCTTTATTTTTAACCTAGACGTTATTTACTTCTGGTCAATGTGCCCTTTTCTTTAATAATTAAAGCCGACGTACAATGTATGTTTTTTTTTTTTTTTTTTTTTTTTTTTTTTTTTGCGGTAGGCGGGCCTCTCACTGTTGTGGCCTCTCCCGTTGCGGAGCACAGGCTCCAGACGCAGAGGCTCAGTGGCCATGGCTCACGGGCTTAGTTGCTCCGCGGCATGTGGGATCTTCCCAGACCAGGGCACGAACCCGTGTCTCCTGCATCGGCAGGCGGACTCCCAACCACTGCGCCACCAGGGAAGCCCACAATGTATGTTTGATAGGCCACAAACAGGCTATTTTAGTTAGCATAAAATTCAAGTTAACTCATGTATAAGCCAGAATGACTTCCCTATATGTCAATATGTGAAAATGTCTTTTATCAACAAGTCATCTGAGGATGGAAGCAAAGCTCAAGGGCCACAGCTCTGCTCCCTCCCTCTCTGGCTGAGTGCGGGGGGAGGGGGGGAGTGGGGGCGGCAAATTGCAAGGCTCCACTTAGGACAGCTGACTTTTCACTCTGGACGGTGCTGCAAGAGCCAGGATGAGGGCGGCCCACCTGTAGACGTGGTTTAAAGCAAGTGCAGACCATCCTTTCTTGGAGCTGCACAAGGAACTGGCCTCCAGAGGCTGGTGGGCCATATAAGCATTCATTCATTCCTTCCCTGCTTCACTTGCTGAATATCCAGAGGGCCCCACTCGGCCCAGGTATTCTGCTGCCTTTAGGATTCCGGGGTGACAAAGAGACCTGGCTTTGTCTTCACGGAGCTCAGTGGATGGGGCTTCGGATGTAAACGTTCACCCTGCCCACCCAAAGGGCAGCGTTGCCCTTGGAGTCCTCCCACTTCCTCATGCTGCCCCCGCTTCCTTCTTCAAGCCAAGAATAGGACTAGGAGAAGCCACAGAGAAAAGGATGCTGCTTTCCCCACTCCAGGAAGGGGACTCATCCAGCCACTGGCCAAGGCCAATTAGCGTTTTTCATTAGCACTTCAACAATAGAGGAGCAGAGCTGTCAGAATCAATCCCAGAGGGTGACAGCCTGTAAATTTCTCCAACTCACTGTGTGGCTTCTTAGAAAGCAGCAGAAAAGCAAAATCAGACTGGCTTAAAATTACATGTTGGTTCTTAAGAGCATGTGGCCACAAAGATGCCCAATTTTTGGTAACTGCTTCTTCTTTGATCAAGGCATCTTTGTCCAACCCCCTTGAACTTTTTTTTTTTTTTTGAAAGCAAAATACCCACAGGAATTTATTTTAGTCACTTTTGGGAAAATCTCTTAAAATTCCTAGAGATAACAGAAGATCCCCTGGGATGTGGCCAAATCCAGGCTAGACTTCCCTATCCTGTACCCAGAAACGTCACAAGGATGACAACAGCCATAGGTCCTGCAGCAGAGAGGTTAAGACAGGGCCTTGGAGCTGGAACATTTGGGTTCATGATTCTAGCTAGCTCTGTCACTTAAACCAGCGGTGTGACCTTGGGCAAGTTACTTCACTTCTCTGTGCCTCAGATTCCTCACGTGTTAACTAGAGGTAACAAAAGTTACCTAGCTCCCGGTGTGGCTGTGAGTTGTCAGATATCCACGTGTGGACTGGTGCATGGCTCACAGTAAGTGCTCTTTGGGTGCTCTTGCTATTATTTTTCCTATGTGCTGGGAACGCAGGCTTTAGGTACACTATCTCATTTATTCTTTCAACAAGGTGGGCACTGCTGTCTCCATTTTCGATAATGTGCAGAGAGTTTGAATAACTTGCTCTACCAAGCGGCAGAGCTAGGATTCAAATCCAGGTCTCACTGGCTCTAGAATGTATATGCTTCACCTCTCTGTAAGCCCAGATTCAATGAACACACCACCAAGCTCACCTACGGCTGTCCTGATTCACTGTTATTCCTGCTTGGTTCACCCATGGAAGCCCCAGTGCTGGGCCTCGTGTGCTCTTTTATGGGGCAAACGCACATGGCAGCCTTCCTCCTGCCCAGATCCTGGCAGCGTTCTTTGGCCATGCTCTAGGTTCGGCTGCCGGTCAGCCCTGCCCTCCTAGCCTGACCCCTCCCCTGACCCAGCCTCCCTGCCCTCCTCAGCACTGCCTCACTGCCCTGCTGTGTGGCTGGGACCTGCCGCTCTGAATCTCCCTCCGACCCCTCCAGGATGGCAGCAGCAACGGACTCCCGACCTGGGCGCTGGTTCGGCAAAGCAGGGCATCAAAGCACTTCCTCAAAGCTCTGTTTCCAGTGGAAGGAGGAGGGCATGACTAGGTTCCCCCTGCCCCCAGCCCTGTCCCCAAAGCAGAACCTCTCCCTGACAGCTGAGGACCCAAATGCATTAGGAAGACCTGGCTCTGAGCATTAAAACCAGTAGTGAAACAAAAGACAACCCTCCCATCCCCACCCCGAACTACAAGCTCAAACCCATGGGCAGCCCAAATATTTGGGAGGGCTTCTATGCATCTACGGGTCTAACTCAGGCCCTGCTCTTCCTCTTCTCTTCATTATTAATCCACAGAAACAACACTGGGGATGTGTGGATCAAATTTACAGTGCTTAGGGCAAGGGAATAGGAAATTCAGCTGATTTGTCAAAGGATTCCCAGAGAGAAATATTATGTCAATGGATCTAGTAACAAGAGCTTGCAGCTCCATTAATAATAGTTCCCATTTTCCCAGTCATCGCCCACCCAAAGGGGTTTTCATTTAATACTGTGGCAAAAGTAATTATGAGCCTATTATTAATAATAGTAATTGATAGCATCACAGCTTTTGCATAGTACCTTTTGCTTTTAAGGGACTTCGAACACCGAGGAGTACATAATTTATTCTTCCAGCAAGGGAGGTAGGGAGGTCATCATCAATAATAGCCACTGCTGACTTTTAAAGAGTGCTCACTATGTGCCAGGACTGTGATAACTTTATATGCATGATCACATGCAATTCCCAAGGCTTCATGAAGTACTGTTTGCACCCATCTTACAGATGAGAAAACCAAGGGTCCCTCACCCAAAGTTAGGTGACTTGCCCAAGGTTACTGAGGGTCTGAAACTGAACTGGGGCTAGCATCTCAACCTCTTGATTCTCAAGCTGTTGAAATGAAATGACGTCCTAACTTTGGCCCCCTTGTCCTTTAGTCAAAGAACACAAGGATATTTGAGAGAAAAGGGGCTCTGTTCTGTTTGCGCCTGGTGTCTGACAGGAGGAAATATAAAGAAAGACCCAGAAATATGACTTTCTTTTCATGTGTCTCCAGGCACCGCCTGCCAAGGAACCCTGGAGGCCTCGCGTAAAGCTGTACAGACTGAAGGCCATCTCTCTTATTCCCTCTGATCTTTCCAGAATGCAGTTCCACAGCTTGCCTTCCGAATTTGGCCCCTAAGAAGCCTTTTTCGGACTTCCCTGCTGGCGCAGTGGTTAAGAATCCACCTGCCAATGCAGGGGACACGGGTTTGAGCCCTGGTCCGGGAAGACCCCACAGGCTGAGAAGCAACTAAGCCCGTGCGCCACAACTACTGAGCCTGCGCTCTAGAGCCCGCAAGCCGCAACTACTGAGCCCGTGCACCACAACTACCGAAGCCCACGTGCCTAGAGCCCGTGCTCCAGAACAAGAGAAGCCACTGCAATGAGAAGCCCGCACACCGCAACGAAGACCCAACGCAGCTAAAAATAAATAAATTTATTTAAAAAAAAGAAAGCCTTTGTAAAATGTCAGTGTGAAATTCTTCTCTCTCCCTCATAAGCCTGTTCCTCAGCCATTCTCACTGGAGATGGAAAACACTTGCCTTAGGTTCTCTCAACACTTCAGTGCCTTCTTTGCCCCACTGAAATTCCCAGCTTTAGGGGATGGGCCCAGTGCAAGGTCATTCTGGAAAAAGGGACTTACAAAAAAAAAAAAAAAAGAAAAGCAAACCCCCCCTCCCGCCCTCTGTTTACTAAAATCCTTAGAAAAAAAACTGTTTATTTCAGTCGTGATGGAAAAAAAAAGCATGCTGGAATGAAACCTGTATCTCTTTATTAATTAATAAGGACACCCCAAATCAATCCCTGCTGAACTCTGTAAAAGTTACAGAGAAAACCCACGCACATCACTCAGATCGTTGCTGTGAAATGAACCCCCGAGCGTGAGGCGGGGAAGCAGTAGGCATGACCCAGGCACCCTCTGTCTCCCTTGTCTACAAAATCAGCATTTCTGTGGAAACAAGGTTCCACCCGTGTGCTCTGACTGTACGTGAAGCCTCAACATTTCTCAATCTGCACACAGAAGCACCATCTTCGGTCACTCAATTTTTCTCAAGAAGGTTGCCCAACCCTTGAATCTCGGAACTCATTACCTCATTCCCCAAAGCTTCCAGTCCCTTCTCTGAGCACAGCACCACATCCACCCAGTTGCCCAAGAACAGATGGGTGAGTCATCCTTATCAACTCTCTTCCCCCCCACCCCACATCCAATCAACCACCAAACCTTGCTGCTCTCATCACCTTCGTATCTCAAAAATCCAGTTGCTGCCGGTTCAAGCTACCATCTTCCCTCACTGGATACTGCAACAGCCCCTCCCCGTCTCCTCCCTCTGTCTCATCCCATCCCTGAAAATCCCTTACTCTGGTCACGCACTCTTATTTACTCTGGCTTTAAACTCTTCAACAACTGCCCACTGCCCTCACTCCCCACTGCCCTCACAAAGAGGTTCAATCACCTTTCCACAGATAAGAATAGATAATATTCTTCTTTCTTTCTATGATACTTAGAGATGAAAATAATTCTGCTGGTAAATAGGGAAATTCCCAGCACCTCTCAAGAAATCAGCAGAGTTAAGAAGCCTACGCACTGGAGAAAAGCGAACACTCCTGCACTGTTGGTGGGAATGTAAATGGATACAGCCACTATGGAGAACAGTATGGAGGTTCCTTAAAAAACTACAAATAGAACTACCATACGACCCAGCAATCCCACTACTGGGCATATACCCTGAGAAAACCATATTTCAAAAAAAGTCATGTACCACAATGTTCATTGCAGCACTATTTACAATAGCCAGGACATAGAAGCAACCTAAGTGTCCATCAACAGATGAATGGATAAAGAAGATGCAGCACCTATATACAATGGAATATTACTCAGCCATAAAAAGAAACGAAATTGAGTTATTTGTAGTGAGGTGGATGGACCTAGAATCTGTCATACAGAGTGAAGTCAGAAAGAGAAAAACAAATACCGTATGCTAACATGTATATGGAATCTAAAAAAAAAAAAAGGTTCTGAGGAACCTAGGGGCAGGACAGGAATAAAGATGCAGACATAGAGAATGGACTTGAGGACACGGGGAGGGGGAAGGGTAAGCTGGGAGTAAGTGAGAGAGTGGCATGGACATATATACACTACCAAATGTAAAATAGATAGCTAGTGGGAAGCAGCCGTATAGCACAGGGAGATCAGCTCAGTGCTCTGTGACCACCTAGAGGGGTGGGATAGGGAGGGTGGGAGGGAGACGCAAGAGGGAGGAGATATGGGGATATATGTATATGTATAGCTGATTCACTTTGTTATACAGCAGAAACTAACACAACAATGTAAAGCACTTATACTCCAATAAAGATGTTTTTTAAAAAGTAAATAAATAAATAAATAAATAGGAAACAAAACAAAAGAAACAAAAAAAACAACAAAAAAAGAGCCTATGCACACCTGATCTTGGTTTCTGCAGGCTGTTTTCCGAGTTTGGTCACTTGGCTCTGCTCCAGCCCTGGGCTCCTTCCCAGGTGATTCTCCACCAGTGCCCAGAGAGGGCGCCATTGAGTCAGCTGGGAAACCCAGTGAAGACTGGGAGTCCCGCCTTCTTGCTGGCTGCCAAGCAGGAATTCGACCTGGGTTTCAGCTGGCAGAGGTTGCCGGCTCCTCCAAGCAAGCAAGTAACAAGCCAGAAGCCAATGGACTGCACACTGGGTTGACAAACCAGATTTTCAGTGCTAAGGTTTTTCAGAAGCAGGGCTCAGCCCAAAGGCCAAGTCGATGGGGATTTCATTCTCTTCTCTGTAAGACACAGGGGTCAATTGGGTGGCGTCTCAAGTCTGCTCCAGCACTGGGATCTTGCACTCCAACTGGCCCTTCTGTGGACTCTAGCACTAAAGTGTACCCCTTAAAACCTTTTCCCCCACTTTCATTCCACTATTTAACTTCTGAATTGTGGAAACAAATAGGCCCTGTTAGCATTATTTAATTTCCCCCAAGTTATAACAACAGCCCCCCAACAGACACAATACACACAAAATTGTAAATGTAAATATGTCCTTTTTTTGTGAAAACTGGGTTGATTTACAGTTCAGTTTTTCTAACCAGTCATCAAAAGGCCATCAAGACTGTAACATAACGGTACCCCCCAACCTGACAACCCATTCCCATTTCCAGGGCTCTCCACAGATTTGCAAATGTTCTTTTCAGGGTGCTGTGACTACAGTGGACCCAGCGACCTGTGCAAGCCTGTGCGCCTGGCATCTTCTCCTGCCCCTGCCCCCCGACATGCCTCACCAGACTCACTAGCCCCCCCAGCTCAGGGAAGCTCGTTTGTGAAGACAGCAAACGCCACTGCTTGTCTCCTGTTTCTTTAAAATGAAACCCA
This sequence comes from Kogia breviceps, assembly GCF_026419965.1. Taxonomy (NCBI): domain Eukaryota; kingdom Metazoa; phylum Chordata; class Mammalia; order Artiodactyla; family Physeteridae; genus Kogia; species Kogia breviceps. Next base: position 24,698,526 of record NC_081316.1, on the reverse strand, counting down.
GCATGCAGAGAATTACTCTTTTACTGCCCTTGAGAGGAAACTTGGCAGGGCGTCTTCTGCCACTTTTCTTAGGAGCTGGAAGCTTGGGTGGGGTTCAATCCATAAGCTTCTGAAAATAAAAATTATATTGCCCCACTGAACAGTTTCCAAATAGCCCACATAATCCAATCCTTTTTATTTTTTTTTAAAGTGTTTCCATTCTCTGATCTGGAATTTTATATATAGTACGTTTAATGCCTGGTTGTTGCATATTAGTCATACTGAAACAAAGTGCTGAAGAGTTAAAGCTGGAATATTTTCCAGAGAGACCCAAACGGAGTATAAGGACAGTTGATTCTAAAAAAAAACCCACTTCACTGAATGGTATTTCTCTTGATATTCGAAGTCCAATGAGATTGGGGGATGGGTGTTGAAGCAAGGGGAAGATGAAGGAAATGAGGAAAACCTAGAAGTGGAGTGAAATCTGCTTGACTTGATGAATCGTCAATCAACCCTGTAAAAATGATTCATCAAGAGTAATTGAAAGCTCATGTAATTCTCAGCCAGAACCCACCTAAAGATGAGACCACCATACTGTGAGGCCCAAGAGTTCAAGTGCGGAGCAAAGCTTGGGAGACAGGAAGAGAGAAGAGTTGGGGTTTAAACTGAGTTTGGGAAGCAGGTTTTAACCATGGGTTAGTAATGAACGGAGATGGGCGACCCCATGCCGAGCAGTACTCTATGCCATGAGTGGGATGGACCAGCATTTGAACCCCCATGAAGACCCTACCAGTGGTCTCATTACAATTAGTACTGTTACTAACCCCATTTACCAATGAGGGACACTGAGGTTTAAATGGGCTGGGTCACTCGGTGAAGGTCACAGAGCTAGAAAATGGCCGAGGTGGGATTCAGACCCAGCCCGTCCATCCTGGGAGTCCACACCGCCTCTCACATGGGGCTCTGCCCATTCAAGCCCAGGGACAGGAGACTTCCATCACCACTCACCCGTCCAATGAGCACTGCCCGTTCCCCTTCTTCTTCAAGGTCAGGAAATTAAAAGTAAACATAATCATGCTCTGGTTGACACCTCACTCTAAGTTATCAGAACTCCACCAGCTGAAGGTGGTCTTCCAGTTAAGAGAGGCCCAGAGGGCCAGGAGCTTACCATTAAACTGTGAAATAAAAATGCATGGGGAGCCAGGGGCCGGAGAACCCAGGGCTAGTGAGATCAAAGGCTGTTGGAGTACAACACGCTTATTGCCAGCGTCCCCAATTCTCTTAAAAAATATATACAGTAAAAATATACGGTGAACACTGGGCTGAATTCATCTCCCTCTGGAGTCCTTGACAGTCTTGGGCCTTCTGGCAGTGGGGGTGCGGGGTCCTGCTTGGGGAGCTGGCCTTGGGCTGCCTCTTTTCCCTCCAGTTGGTAGCAGCACCTCTGACCTCAGGGCTGGCTCACTCAGTTCTCAGAGGGGCTCCAAGCAGGGTGAGGGTTTAGATGGGGAGAGGGGCCACCATGCAATAACAGCCCAACAAAGCAGTGTGGGTGAGCCCAAGAAACTCCGCTAGGAATGCTGGCTCACTGGCCTTTTGGTGATTTGTTTAATTAAGGTTCATATCATGTTTAATTAAGGTTCATATCAGAGACCCGGAGGATGAATATGCCCGTAAAAGAAGTAGCAGAGATCATGGACTGCTGCTTAATTCTTTTGAAGTGAGAAAAGACCTAGCGAAACGCAGCCTGTTCATTGCCATTTCCCTCCCTTGCAAGAGAATAAAATAAAGCCACAGTAACCAAGCAGATCAATTTCAGGAAATTAAACCTAAAGGTGAACTCTGGAAAACCCCGCAACCGTCACAACATCGGGGGGTATGGAGCGGAGAACTCACACGTGGACCACTGAAATTTTTCCTGTGGAAAAAGATCTCTGTTGTGTTTGGAATACTTTTTAAGAGATTCTGGGTGGCCTCGCTCCAAAGTATTGATGTAACACATCAAGAACTTGAGTGACCCAGGAAGCATGAGTCTTGGAACTGCCACCTCTTAAAAAACAAAAAAATCCATCACATGATCATGGTCCTTGGTCAAATGCTATCCTTGACCCATGGTGACTGAGCACGCCAGTTCCTGTGAGCCAAGGACAACATCCAGCCACTTTTGTATAAAGGCAACAACACATTTAAAACGTAAACACACACAGTCATCACCCTAAAACATCAGCCCTTCCCTCAACCCATGCACATAACCACCAAGGTGAGAGTGGTTCTCTCTGCGCTAGGGCTATAAAAATGTTTTGAACCACTATGCTTTTTAAACTTTTTACAAATATGATTTATTGGTGGTGTAAAAAGTGATTGTTATAAGAGAAACAGGGGACGTGGTGGGGGAGATGTACTTAGAGGGAGAAGAAGGTGATAGAATGTTTCTTCTGAGCATAGGAATAGCCATAATTTCAAATAAGTTAGAAAGTTAGTTAACTGAAATTAAATTTTTATATAGGAAAATAAGAGAACGTTTAAAAAAATTACTATGATCTAATTACCTATAAAGAGCCCAGAATGGAGGTCATCTAACATAAAGGATAGTTATTTCTGCACGGGAGAACATTAGATGATTTTTTTCTCCATTATTCTTCATGTTTTTCTACTGATTAACTAATGAACATATATATATTAATAAAAACAAAACCATTGTTACAACTGTTGTGAGCTCATGGAGAAAAAAAAGGTAAATAGAAGGAAAACTTGATTGTTTTATATAAATATTAATTTTTTTTTAAAAGATAAGGGAAAGAAACTCAGACAGAAACTGTTCTATATTCCTAAGCAGGAGGTGAGAGATTTTGTCTGCACGTCTTATTCCAAGAATCGGCCTCTCTGAGAGCCAACCCCTTCACCTGGCCAGATGGTAGGGACTCAGGGGCTACCTCACTGGGCGGGGCGGGGGGGCGCACTTCCTCTGGTCCAGCCATGTACCCACTGGGCTGAGCCTGTGTGATCATGATGCAGCCACGTGGCAGTCTGGACTGCCTGTACTCTCAGTCGGTACAGGCTGCCACTTGCTGGGACTGAGGACAGGGAGAGCTGGGGGAAATCCTCACGCTGCACCAAGTGTGAAAAGAGAGGCTTGCCACTACCAGTGCTGCTGGGGGTGGGGTGAGAGGTACCGGGTGGGCCCGGGAATGGGAGAGAAGGCAAAGCACGTCCTGGGAGTGATCCCGGAGCTACATCTCCAGTGAGAGCAGTGCTGCCGGCAGGAAAACGAGGGGAGTGGGAGAAGTCTCCAAGTGTCAGCTCAGAGGAAGGAGAGGGATAAATGAGCCCGAGAACCTGTAATACACACAAGTCATTCCTTAGGGGTTAAAAAATAAAGAGGCAAATGTCACAAGGTCCAGGGCAGATGGCCAAGATATTTATTAATAGAACATGAATGCATCATTAGTCAGAAATGTACTGTGCTGGAGTCCTTCTAACAAATATAACCTGCTTCAGTCGGCTTTGGTTCCCATTCCAAATGGCTCTATTAGACCCTCCAGATGATTTAAGAGCATGAGTCAGAGGGAAGAAGGTTCAAAACTCAGCTATGAATCTTATTAGCTATGTGACACTGGAATAGTTAATTAACCTCTCTGAGCCTCAATTTGTTCATCTGTCTAATATGCCAAATAATAGTTCCGAATTCACTGATTATTTGAGAATTAAAAGAAGTTAAGTAAGTAAGCATTTAGTAAAATGCCTGACACATAGTAAGCATGTAGCAAATGGTAATATCTTATAAATGGCCTTACAGATTCCCAGGGCCAATAGCTTTGGGATAAAGCCATCAGATACCATATAAAAGTATTTCTATTTGACCGAAGTGATGGACCCTAGGCCAACCTATCTCATTATTTTCCTAAAGGCCTGTGCTGATAAAGAATCATGCTTTATTCACCACGGATGGATCATTTATTCTGCATTCATCCACTAATTTCTTCAACAACTGTTTACTGATGACCTAATAATCTGCTAGAAGTGGCTATGCTCTGGGGGTAGAAAAGTGAACAGGACATAGTCTCTACCCTCTTGATGTTTGCCGTGTAGTGAAGGAGGGCAGACAGTATACCAGCCAAGTCCATAATGAAAAGGGCTACATGGAGTCAGATCAAAGAGCCCAGAAGAGGGTCTCTAAGCAGACTACGTAGGCCTAGTAGTCAAGGAAGGCTTCCTGGAGGAAGAGACATAGAGTAGCTATCAGTCTAGTGAAGGGGTTGGATGGGTCTTCCAAGCAGAGGGAGGGCCTGTATAGGGAGGTTCTGGAGCAGCGATAGGCAGGGAGGGGCCCACTGAGACTTGTCATGAAGCTGTGTTTGTAAAGCCAGCACATTATTCATACTTAGACTATGTGTTTATTTGGGGCAGGCTGGGAGGTGGCTAACGGAGATCATTGCCCTCTCTTTACCCACCCTTGGAGCCACTACGAAGCCGGGATCGGCGAACTTTTCCCGCAAAGGGTCAGAGAGTAAATATTTTTGGCTTTGCGGGTCTGTCACAACTACTCAACTCTGCCAGCGTAATGTGCATATACATAAACAAATGGACACAGATTTGTATTTTATATCACCTTCATGTGTCACAAACTAGTTTTCTTTTAGTACTTTTTCAACCATTTAAAAATATAAAACTAATTTTTAGCTTGTAGGCCATATGAAAACAGGTGTCAGGTGGGATTTGGCCCCAGGGCCATGCTTGCTGACCCCTGTACTAATCCAGAGCCCCTCAGAGGGATGGAGAGGGGTAGCTCAGAGCGATGGGTGAGTATGACAGGCCCCGGCGGAGAGGCCAGGGTGGAGGGCACCAGTCACAGGAGTCTAAGGGGCTGAGACTCCGTCCTGAGAGCAATGAGGACTCATTGAAGGGATTTAAGTAATTGAATGACAGGGTCATACGCACATTCAGACAGATAAATCCGGTAGCTGTGTGGGAAAGGGATGGGAGAGGAGATTAGAGATGAGAGAGCCCCACTGCTGAAGACATCTTCTTTGCCAAGGAATTCATAGTCTAAAAATCCACCTGGGCCACTGTTTGGGCTCTTATTTCAATAAAGCTGCTCATTCCTTTTAGCTTTTGCACTAAGCACTTAAACATCAAAGTCAGAGGTAGTAGATTACGTTTTTCGGAACTAAAATTCATTAAGGGATCATTTTTAAGACCAAATAAATGAAAACCACATTTGACTACTTTTAAAATTGGTGATGTTCCCGGATCAACTTAAAGCAGTTAGCAAATTTCAATCTCAATCTTTATGGCTCCAAAAGGCGAAGTCACAGAGAATGGGAGAATTCAACACGTGCCTTGAAATCTGGGCTGAAAAAAAAACCCCCAATGTTAAGTGTGTTGAGGACACCAGAGCCCAGAGTTTAAGTCACTCCCTTCATAACTCATATATGGCAAATATGGACATACCCATGTACCACCCCGTCCCAATTCCCCCACACAGAAAGGGTTGTTTGCAGGCAGTTAAATCCTATGGACAGAGAACACATTCTCTAAGGCCGTGGGACCTTTTGTGCCAAGGTTGACTGATGGCTTAAAATATGGAAGAAGTATCCAAATAGGCTCGGGGAATTTTAGCACTGTGCTGTTCTTGTCACTCATTCACTTACTCAAATATTCATCACAGGCCTATTAATCACACTGAGCTTGGTGCTAGGAATACAGAGGTAAGCTCCAGTTCCCTGGCTCTAGAGGACAGGAAAAATATGTAGACAGATAATTAAAAGGTACCATAATAAATGCTAGAGGAGGGGTCTGCAGTAGGTACTCGAAGCTTGGAAGGAGTCTGAAGAGAGGGCTTTTGCTATGTGCTGTCATCCGGCAAGGGAGAAAAAAATAACAGGATGTTTCACAAAGCCGCCCCTCCTCACTCCAAGAACCCTAAAGGGACCGTACAGACCTTATGAGTAGCAAACACTCCCCAGTCATCTCACGGCTGAGCAACGTCACGCAACATGGGAGTAGGTTGAGAAGGTGCAGGGAAAGAAGCTCATTCACAGGAAGGAGGTCCCTGTAGAATGTTCATTCTCAGGAGGGGGACATCCCAAACCTCACTGTGTCACTTCCAGGACACCATGATCTTTCCCTGCAAAGGGGTATGAAAACATCCAGTCGCTGGTTGCTTGAACCTGTGCCGCTGTTCCCAGCGACCTATCCAGTGCCGTCCTTCTCCTCCCTGGCTAACAGAACCCTGATTCTGCCTGGAATGACTTGCAGTATGAGCCCTGGGGGGCCCCTTCCCAGACTCCCTTACAGCTGTACAACACGGTTTAGGACATGAGACATAAATTCAAGACTTCAGGGGTTTTGGAAAAGGGACAGGCTGTCCAGCTGGCAGGGCCTTTGAGCTTCTTCCTGCCTCCAATGTGACACACTGTCTGAAGAGGTACAGCAGCAGCCATGACACCAGCAGGAGACAGGCCGCCTGCTGCCAAAGCTGGAACAGCACCTGGGGGGCTGCCGTGCAGGGGGAGGAGCTGCAGGAGGGGACAAGGGCAAGATCAGAGCCAACATGCTGAGGATGGCAGAGCAGAAAGTAGAAAGAGCCTGGGTCTCTGACCATCTCACCGAGCAGCTAACCACCACCAGGAACTGCCGTTCCCCAAACTTCTTGTTATAGGAAGAAATATCACAGGGAGGGCAGCTTAAACAACATAAATTTGTTTTCTCGCAATTCTGGAGGCTAGAAGTCTGAGATCAAGGTGTGGGCAGGGTTGCTTTCTTCTTCTGAGGCCTCTTTCCTAGGCTTGTAGACAGCTGTCTTCTCCCTGGGTCTTCACATGATCTTCCCTTCTGTGTCTGTGTCCTGATCACTTCTTACAAGAACACCAGTCAGATTGGATTCGGGCCCACTCATGGGACTTCATTTTACCTTAGTTACCTCTTAAAAGACTCTATTTCCAACTATAGTCACATTCTGATGTGCTGGGGGTTAGGACTTCAACCTATGAATTTTGGAGGGTCACAGTTCAGACCACCACAGGCAGGTTTTTTTGACTTGCGGATGAAGTGATTTCTCTAATATAAAATGGTTTCTGTAAATCATTAGTTTGCAAAAAAACTTTTAAACCATGGAACACTTTGTTCAAATGAAATCATACAGAGAGTCTGATGATAAAGCCATCTCCCCGCTCCTGGGGCCCTGCGTCTCTATGGATGCTAAAAATGCGCGCTCACAGTCTCCTCTGTGTGGTGCTGGCTGTGGACATGCTGGATTCAGACTCTGCTGAGAACAGGGCGGTTCTGGCCCACAAGGCCAAGTTCCCCAAGGGCCTGGGGTGGCTGCAGCAACTCCAGCCCTCATTTTGCTCAATATAAGGGCTGGAAGCTCCCTTCACAGGGGAAATCTTCCAGGCAGACCATTGGGCTTCTGCTGGGTGAGTGTCTGCAGAACGCCACTCACAGTTTATTTGCATTTAAAAAAATGCAGATAGGCGAAAAGAAGAGAATAAAAATAGTAATTTTACTGCCCTGAGATAATCATCATTGACATTACAGTTTAATATCCTTTCAGACTTTTGAATATGTACCTCTGCTTTGGACTGTGCATGTGTACTTTCTTTTTTCTCACATGCATACTTTTAATTTTAAGAAATTAATACTTTAATGACCACCTTTTTCACTTAATATTTCACAGATAGCTTTCCATGGCCCCAAATATTGTTTCTCATCATCACTTTCAATGGCTGCAGCACACTCCATTCCAAAGGCTCACAGTACCTAGAACTGTTATTTTGGGTGACTCAGGAGGGTCCCCCAATATGACTTCACAGTGGGCAGTGGCCTCTGAGTCACATCAAACCCCAGTGCTCTAGCACCGAAGGGACCCCTGCTTGTTGTCCTAGCTCTGCAAGTGAGCCCTGAGCATCCACCAGGGAGGTGAGGCCCCTCCTCTCCCAACTAGGACCTGCTAGAGAGAAGGGACCCTAACAGGGCCTCATGAGAGACGCCAGCACCTCTGTCTCATTCTGATTTTGAAAACCAGGTCTCAAAAAAATGAACTAAAGCCACAGGGAGATGGGGCATTTCCTCACAGGTGTCTTCGGGTTACAGATTCTCGCTCCCGGAGGCCTCAGAGGGCTGGCTGTGAGGCTGTCATCCAGCGAGGGAGCACCCAGGCCGTCTGACCCCCTGACAACCAGCCCTGGATTTGCACACAGGCCTGCTCCTTTCCTCCAACCGGGAAAGCCAGGACCCCCCTGTGCTTTCCACGCAGAACCAAAATGGGAAGGGCTCTTGCCAAGGCTCCAGGGGGTTTCCGCGGCACCGGCCTGGGAAGAGAGGCCTGTCATTAAGGGGCAGCTTCTCCTGCTGCCCTGGGCGCGCAAAGTCCTGGCCCGTCTGCAGAACTGGATGTGACCCTGTGTGCTTCAACGGCGACTTTGGGCTTTGGCCGGAGTCCCTCCCTGTTTGTTTTACAGACTCCTACTCAGAGCCTCAAATTAGGCTCATTAAAAAGCCAGCTCCCCGTGGGACTATAAACATCACATAGACAAGTGGAGAGTGAGTTTACGAGGCTGGCGTGTGATCTGCCCACCAAGATGGCACGGACCTGGTGGAAATAGTGAATCAGCCTGTTTGGGCAGGACCCCCTCCTCCAGCCCCTCCTCCATTAAGGCTGTGTCAGCCACAGGCCAGAAAAGAGGCAGACAGTGGACGTCCTCTCAAGCCAGCTGGGCTGGATGCCTGTTGGATTTGAGCGGCATAACTAACGGGGAATGAACTGCCTCTCTGACACCCTCTGCTGCTTTCAGCTTTTCCTCACTTCATCGGCAGCACCCCTGCTCCCTGCGCATCCCCCACAACCATCCTTACAGGCAGAGGCTGCTGCCCGCAGCACAACCCCCACATTCTCACTCCTGCCTTCAGCAGATGAACCATATCTTTCTGTGGGGTGTTTCTCCTACCTGGGGGGCCCCCGGCGCCCCCCGGTTTAGCTCTGTCAGTTCTGCTTTGCAGCTCATGCATGTGTAAGGGGTCGTGGCTTGCAGGTGGGAGGCCGGGGTGAGCGGAGTGCAGAGAAAAGTGGTCTCCTGCTCCCCAGCATCAACCTCATTGATTCGAGTCACTGACCAGTCAGCGTGCCCCAAATTACTCCAAGGCTGAAGCGATGTCACCTCGGAGATCTTACCGTCCACCCTGAGGCTACCAGCCAGATGGTGAAGAGAAAGCATCAAAATCTTCTAACCTCCTAGACTATAAGTTTCAGGAGATCACTTCTCTGTCTCAGGGCTTTACTAAAACACATACAAACAGCATCTCCTCCTTCCAAATCCAGAAGAGCATGACTTGTATTTATACAACCAAGGCTGGAAAGGACTATAGAAACCACACAGACTCAAACCCTTTTTGCACTTCCCCAGGACCCATCTTTATTTAATACGCTGCCACTGTGTTATCAATATTCATCACACACCCCCAGTACATATATCAGCACTGTCTGATCAGTCCCTGATGTTTGACACTCCTGCACAATACCCCGAGTAGCTGCCCGAGGGCTCAGTCCCAGTGGCCAGGAACTCACTCTCCCTAAGAGAGCTCATGTGCAGCTCCAACTGCTAGAAAATTCTTATTTAATCCAATCTGGCTTGTTGCAGCTTCCAGCCCTGGTCCTGTGTCCGCACCACTAAACCTAGCTCCCTTCCCATAGTGGGGCCCCTACATCCATCACATGTCCTCACGTGTCGTGGCTCCACACCACTGAAATCTGGGCTCTCAGGACTCATGTGCATCCCTGAGCGGTGTTGTGCGTGTGTGTCTCTATCTTGACTGGTTCAGAAGAGAGGAGGATGGTCCACACCCCTCTTCCCAGATTCTGAAACGCTTATGATTGCAGCCTCTGCACTGGTGGCATCCCCCATCCTTGTCCATCCTCTTTCTACCCAGTGACTGGCCACCACCTTCTTCCCAGAGCCTCCCCTTGAGTTGCGAGCATAAGCTCACAAGTTAGGCAGACCCGGCCACAAATCCTGACTCTACCACTTACTCGCCATGTGGCCTTGGACATGTGATACCTTCTCTAAGCCTCAGTTTCCCCATCTGTAGAAGGGGGATAACACCTACTCTCAGAGAGCAAGACTGAGGGTCAACTGAGATGACAGGAATGCACAGTGCCGGGCACAGAGCAGGCACATGATAGAGGGACAGTGTCCTTGTGCCATCATCCCCATCAGGTGGGGATCTAATCACCACTGCACTTAGTCCTCTCCCAGGGTTCTCAGGCTCCAGGTAGGAGTTACCTGTGATATCAATAACCCTTTTACTAGAAGCTTATGAAGGGGGCAGAGGCTATGCTTTTCACCTTACTCCTTCCCTCTCTCTGCCATCTCTGCAGTTCCAAGAACATGGTAGATGCTTCATAAGCATGGAAAACCCATGTTCAGAGAACACGAATTTACTTTAGCTTTAAGCCTTAGTAAAAAACACTGGACACTCTCAATAGTAAAGCAAACCACGAGAATGGCTTTGGCTTCAGATGGTGTGACAGGTTAAAGAAGAAAACCATCTCTGTGACAGCATCTCCTCCAATCGTCTGGCCTGTTAGGAGACAGCCGTCGGGGGCAGATGTCAGAGGGAAGGGGCCTGCCGGGCGCTGACCGCTTGGGCCCAGGCACTCCAGCAGAATGGAAGGAGGGCAGGCACATCAGTCTGGCCTCCACCCTCAGCCCTCCCAGCCCTGGTTCTGGTCCACAGATGGGCTTGAGAGGAGCATAGAGGTCTGGGCTGCGAGGCCCTGCCCGGTCATGGGGACGTCGCAGCTCTAAACAGCAGCTCTGACTCTACGCTCTGTGTGCAGACTGCAGAGCCCACCCTCAGCCCCTAGCTCTCCTACTCCCTACCATTAAAGAGAAAGAGAAGGAGAGAAAAGGAGGGAAGAAAGTGTGTCTGAAAAATAAACAGGTGCCACATGAGTCCTTTGAGCTTGGAAGCCCCATGACGCTTGCATTAATGACATGTTTCAGAAGAAGCCACTGCCTAGTTGACTTTTACTTCTTCAAACAAACACTGGAAATGCCTTGGCAGGCTGAGCCATCACTCTGCCCCCCAACCCAGAAGCCCAGTCTCTTGGAAGGGGTGGTTTTAATGCAGGGGCTCTCCTGTGGGAATGGAAAGCAAAAAGCAAGATCCCCTTACATGAGTGACAAACCCGCCTCTTCAGGGAGCAGCTAACAGGGGCAGATGAGAGAAGGACGTAGAGGAGGGGCGTGGGGTCTGGACAAATGCCCAGGGACCCTTGGTAATGTAACAGTGTCTCCGTTTTACCCTAAGAAAACCGACACTGTAAGAGGTTAAGCAATTTGCCCAAGATCACGCAGCCAGGAAGCAGCAGAGTCCATGCTCTACACTGTTCCATTGTAGGGAGTCTGGGCCCAGCACTTGTAAATCAAAACTGGAGACTTAAAAAAAATTGAGATATAATTCACATAGCATTAAATCTACGCTTTTAATATGTAAATTCAGTGGTTTTTAGTACATTCACGGAATTGTAAAACCATAACCGCTATTTAATTCCAGAACAGTTTCAACAGCCCCCAAAGAAACCCCCATTCTCTGTCTTCCCCACCCCTGCCCAGGCCCGGCAACCAGTAATTTACTTTCTGTCTCTATGATTCGCCTACTCTGGACATTTTATATTAATGGAATCGTACAATGTACAATACACAATCTTTTGTGTCTGGCTTCTTTTACACATGTAGCACAATATTTTTAAGGGTCATCCATGTTGTACTGTATGAATACTTTACTCCTCTTTGTGGCTGAATGATCTTGCACCACAGTTTCTTTATCTCTTCATCAGCTGATGGACATTTGGATTCTTTCCACTTTTTGGCTATTATAGATAATGCTACTGTGAACATTTACTTACAAGTTTTATGAGCACATACAGTTTCATTTCTCTTAGGTATACACCTAGCAGTGGAATTGCTGAGTCATGTGGTAATTCTATGTTTGACTTTCTGAGGAACTACCAGAATATTTTTCACAGTGCCTGCATCATTACATTTCCACCAACAAAGAGTACATGGAGGTTTCGATTTCTGTACATCCTGGCCAACAACTGTTATTGCCTGTTTGGTTAAAACCATCCTAGTGTGTGCAAAGCAGTATCTCATTATGTGATAATCTTTAAAAAAATTATTTATTCTTTGGCAACGATTCTATGCTAGAATGGTTTCCTTAGAAGGAGTGCCATCACAAAATACATGAAAGAAGCACATAGAAAAATAAGATAACACAGCTAACAAAAAAATCAGTCACAGGAGATTAGGATGACCCTAAGAATGAAACTCACTCACTGGCTTCACGTTAAATTACTTTTATCATTGTCAGAACAATTAATGCATGTTTACTGCAGGGTATAGAAAATATAGTCAAGTCCAAGGTAGAAAATAAAAATCACCCATAATCCCATCACTTAGAGAGGAGGTACTGATATACTTTTTAAACATACAGTGTTGTATCATTTTACTTATTACACACTATTTTCTTATGATAGTAAATATCTTTGAAACATACTTAATATGTCTTTGAATGTCTATGTAGTCATTGCCAACTGCTTCAGGTTCTACTAGCTTGCTTGGCATTTGCGCTTTTTTTTTTTTTTTGGCTACACCGCATGGCTTGCAGGATCTTAGTTCCCCGACCAGGGATTGAACCCAGGCCCCCAGCAGTGAAAGCACCGAGTCCTAACCACTGGACTGCCAGGGGAATTCCCTGGCCTTTGCTCTTCTACCTGTGTCCACTTTCCTTTCTTCTAAAACTCCCCATCATTCAGTTCATGAAGCAGAGCCTCTGGCTGGGTACACCTACCTGCCAGGGAAGGGGTGGGAATCTGTGAAGCCCCTGGAGAGCCCTTGGGATGGACAGATACACACTGTACATGCCTACACACACACACACACACACACACACACACACACACACACAGCCTTCCCATTTCCCTGTGATGACCATTCTGATCAGAGAAAGCAGAGAGTGTGGACTCATGGACTTGGGGACACCACAGTCCACTCCTGCATTTGAAGCTAATAGTTCACAAACCACACTAAGGGATAGCACAGCTCAGTGAAGGAGAACCTGAGGGCCACACAGAAGTTTGGCAGCCAGGTTTGTCACTTACCCAGGGATGCTGGGCAAGTCCTCAATCTTTCAGCAGTAAAATGGGGCTGAATGGTGTCCACCGAAAGCTGCTGATTTGGCAAAAGACTTAGGGACCACCTCTTCCAGCCCCCTTCCTCTTATTTTTTTATAGTTAATTAATTAACGAATGGCTGCATTGGGTCTTCGCTGCTGTGCACAGGCTTTCTCTAGCTGTGGCGAGCGGGGGCTACCCTTTGTTGTGGAGCATGGGCTCTAGGTGCACAGGCTTCAGTAGTTGTGGCATGCGGGCTCATTGGTTGTGGCTCGTGGGCTTAGTTGCTCCGTGGCATGTGGGATCTTCCCAGACCAGGGATCGAACCTGTGTCCCCTGCATTGCCAGGTGGATTCTTAACCACTGTGCCAACGGGGATGTCCTCTTCCCTCTTATTTTCATCACAAATCTTTTTTACAGCTTTGGCTCTTATTTCCCCAGTCTGAAAACCTTCTTCAAAAATGCATGTCCCTGGGCTTCCCTGGTGGCGCAGTGGTTGAGAGTCCGCCTGCCGATGCAGGGGACGCGGGTTCATGCCCTGGTCCGGGAAGATCCCACATGCCGCGGAGCGGCTGGGCCCGTGAGCCATGGCCGCTGAGGCTGCGCGTCCGGAGCCTGTGCTCCGCAACGGGAGAGGCCACAACAGTGAGAGGCCCGCGTACCGCAAAAAAAAAAAAAAAAAAAAAAAAAAAAAAGAATGTCCCAGGCTCCCCAGTAGCAACCAGCATATCCCACACCCAGATTCTGGTTCCTAATACCATTCTCCAATGAAAAGACCCAGAACTTCCTGGAGAAATGGCAGATTCTAGGAATGGGGCAGGAAATACACAAGATGAGCTTGGAGCATCTTGTAATGCCAGAAAGTAAGATAGTGCTCAAAAAACCAAAATGATGGGGCATGTGAAAGGGATGAAGGGGCCAAACAAAAGAGCTCTCAACGACCCAGGATGGAGCAATTTGAGCAATGAAGGATTAGAATCCAAAGGGTAAACTAAATATCCCTGTATCCATATGATTAACAATGATGGAATGTTTGAACATTTAATAAATAATTGAGGAGAAAACAGACAAATCTTTCACACAAAATAACTCCAAGTAATGTATGTAGATTCATCCCCTTCATGGTGCTGGAGCATAACTTCCTTTCCCTTAAGTGTGGAATGCACATAGTGACTTCATTCTAAGGAGTACAATATGGAAAGGTCCAGAAGGGAGGGGGGGGTACCCTCATAGTAGAGAAACCTGACAAACATCCCGGGGGGTCAAGGTGAACCTCATCATGGTAAGTCATGTTGATAGCATGCACCCTTGACACGATGTGATGAGAAGGGCACTTTTACCTCTGTGGTCTTCCTCCCCTCAAACCCACAATCCCAACCTAATCATGAGAAAAGCCTCAGACAAACCCAAATTGAAGGACATTCTACAAAACACCTAACAAGTCTTCTGATTAACTGTCAAGCTTACCAACAGCAAGGAAAGGCTTAGATGAGAAACTGTTACAGCTGAGAGGAATCTAAGATGTCTGGATGACTAAATGTAGTAACATGGGATCCTGGGACAGAAAAAAGGCATTAGGTAAAAACTAAGGAAATCCTAATGAAGTATGGACTTTAGTTAATAACATTGTGTCGGGACTTCCCTGGTGGCGCAGTGGTTAAGAATCCGCCTACCGATGCAGGGGACGTGGGTTCGATCCCACGTCCTGGAAGATCCCACATGCCGCGGAGCAACTAAGCCCGTCAGCCACAACTACTGAAGCCCGTGTGCCCTAGAGCCCCTGTTCCTCAGCAAGAGAAGCCACCGCAATGAGAAGCCCATGTGCTGCAATGAAGAGTAGCCCCAGATCACCACAACTAGAGAAAGCCTGTGCACAGCAACGAAGACCCAACATGGCCAAAACAAACAAACAAAAGCGAAAACACCCATTGTATCAGAGTGATTCGTTGTGAAAAATGTAAGATGTAGGGGAAACTGGGTTTGAGGCATCTGGGGACTTACTGTAATATTCTTGCAACTTTTCTCTAAATCTAAAATTATTCTCAAAAACGTACTGAATGTTAACAAAAAAGTATATCCTAAAAAAATTTTTAAAAAAGAATGTCCCAGAAATAGCATTATATGGACTTCCCTTCCCTAATTCCTAGTGAGGGGATCTTTCCCTTAAGGCCCCACCAAAACCTGCAGACACGTATCTCAGACAGCACTTATACTACGTGAAAGCCTTATATCTATTGCTGAAATAACTTTCTAAGCCCCAGATTGAGCCACTCCAGCCTGGGGTGCCACGTCAGCACACTGAAACTTTGATAACTTTTGTGTCCCTGTAAATGCTCTGCTTGACCAGAAAAGCAATGTATCCAATTAGCCAATTTCCAAACACCAAGCCAACTCTCTGGGCCTTTTCACCCCAAACAAGGCTGACTGTGTGGCCCTGACCAATCACATATTTTCTATTATTCTCCTCCTTGTTCTTTATTCTATAAAAGCTTCCTGCCTTCCATCTTATTCTGCAGTTCTCCAAAAGGAGACTGTCTGCTTCATGAAGTGTTAAATAAAGTGTGTTTGCATCACCTCAATTGTCTTCTTTAATCATTTTTAAACACTATTCAAACTATTAGGATTTTTTTCCTCCAAATCTTTTTTTTTCTGATTATAATGGTAAATATGATTATTTAAAAATCAGAAAGGCAAGTGACAAAGAAAGCTTCCTGTACTCTTACCTTCCAAAGATAACTACTGTTTTATATATATACATACTAGTACAGTATATATTTTTTCTTCAAATAGCCTTTTTTTGTGCATTAATTAGCCTTATCAGTATTTTTTCCCTCACAGATAGGATTCGAATGACATTAGTTTTCACCTAACACTGACTCTTATATTTTTTGGACATTTTTCAGATCACTACATTTTAAGATCTGCACAGTTTTCTGCTGTAACTGCCTCCCCAAATCTGAACTGTGCCCACAGCTGGCCCCCGTCTCTCAGGTATCTAGTGAAGCTGCCAGCTCCAGGATACCTTAAGCAGAGTCAAGCTGGGACTGCAGGTATTTTCCACGGCAGGTGGCTCCGGTGAGGGACTTTCCCCTTTTCCTGGCTCTTCCCCTGCGGGCGTGGGAGCAGAGGCAGGGGCCACTCCCCAGGGAGATGCCCAAAGCAGGCCAGGAGGCAGGCAGCTGAGCTTCCGTAGTGAAATCACACTGGGGAGCTGTGTGCAGACACCCAGCAGGCCAGCTGAGTGGTGACTCAGTGAGGCAGGGGCGAAGGGAGGGGGCTCCCACCTCAGGAAGGAACAGGTATTGGCTGAGGATGAGAACTGCTGGGTTCTCCCCTCCCTGGCCTTCCTAGAGCAGAGGCTGTAATCAGAGCATCTGAACCGCAGTAAATTCCCCAGAGCTTCCCCATTTGGGGGATTCCTGGGTTACTTTCACTGATCACAAGATGACTACCTACGTCCAGGGTGAGGCTGGGCGAGTGCGGGGCTGGGGCTGGTCCCGCTTCGCAGAGGAGAGATGCAGATTCAAAGCGCCAGCATCGTGGGGACACTTTCAATGCCAGCTCTGGCTCTGCTTCTCATAAGACACGGCACATAATCGTTTCCTAACGCAAACACACGGCTACCAGGCAGTGCTAAGCACTGGGGAAATTCAGGTGACTGACTCTGCCTGTTGAGGCCCCCAGGTTCTAAGGTGATGCTGCCTGCTCTTGCCAGCCTCAGAGCTCTGGGAATCCTGGCTCTGCCATAGAAGAGAGCCCTTTCAGTGACCCTGAAGCATTTATACAGATATCGCTGTGTCTCTTTATTTGCTTAGCTGTTCAAAGTCTGGCACTCCCCTCCAGAATGCAAACTCGTTCTGGCAGGGGTTGCCTGAACAATGTCAGGCACATAGTAGATGTTCAATAAATATCTTTTGGGGGGAAAAAAATGATTGCCATCAACTAGCTGTTTGACCATAACCCTGGGTGAGTTACTTGACCTCTAGATCTCAGTTTCTTCATCTGTAAAATGAATGTCGTTTCTTCTCTCTAGTGGTTATGGTGAGAATTAAAAAGGGCAAATGCACACGAAGCCCTAATGCCTGACACATGGCAAGAGTTCACCAATAAACGAATAAATGGGCTCTCTTTGTTATCACCATCAGAGGTGAGGGACGGATCTGAGCCCCTTCAGTTAATGGCCACATTTCCAGTATTTAATGAATTGGCCTTTGTTCAACCAGCCCCACAGGAAGGGGATGGCAGAGGGGAAGATCAAAAGGACCTGGTGCCTATGATCCCACCTTCCTAAATGCATGTGCCAGGTCACCCAGGACCCTGTCTGAGGGGGGATCCCCCAGTTTGGCTGGTAAGCCACAAGCCATGGGTCCTGCTGACAGACTCCCAGGAAGCAGCCACAAGCAATCCATCACTAATTGTCGTTTTGCGAAGCTTGTCCTGATCCGGGCTGCTCAGGCCAGCTAAAGGCACTAATTAGCTGCAGGAGGCCAGCTGTTAGCTAAGGGAACAGTCTTTGCATCCCAGGTAACAGACAAAGCCAGGAAGGCAGAGTGGAACCCGTCTCCCCTTGATACAAACTTTCCAGGTAGCAAAGCCCTAAATGGAGAGAGAGAGCTGTTTGGTCAAGGCAGGAGCAGCACCTGGTTTCTCCACTGCCCAGGCCCAGAGTATGTCCATCTCCAGGAGCGGAAAGAAGAGCTGCCAGGAGAGGTAAGGGCTCGTGGGGACAGTTCTGCTGTGGAGAGAAGAGGTTCTGGTGGTAAATCCCTGGAGACTCTTCTTGGGAGAGAGAGATTTAAAATGGAAAAAGAGACAGAGGCTGGAAAAAAAAGGAGGAGGAAAAATAATCAAAATAGAGCAAGTTATTTCCCTTCAAAGAAGAGGTCCTTTGGAACAGTCTCTTCACCTAAATTCTTAAAAAAAATGCATTCTGAGGGGACTTCCCTGGTGGCGCAGTGGTTAAGAATCTGCCTGCCAGTGCAGGGGATAAGGGTTTGATCCCTGGTCCAGGAAGATCCCACGTGCCACGGAGCGGCTAAGCCCATGCGCCACAACTACTGAGCCTGCACTCTAGAGCCCACAAGCCACAACTACTGAGCCCGTGTGCCACAACTACTGAAGCCTGCGCTCTAGAGCCCACAAGCCACAACTACTGAGCCCATGCGCCACAACTACTGAAGCCTGCGCGCCTAGAGCCTGTGCTCCGCAACAAGAGAAGCCACTGCAACAAGAAGCCCGCACACTGCAATGGAGAGTAGACCCCGCTCGCCGCAACTAGAAAGCATTTTGAAATAGCTGAGAGAATACAGAAATTTTCTCCTTCCTTTACTCTTGCAGTTGAAGTGTAGAGAATTCACGCTTGCCTTTCACCTCTGGCCTTGTGTGAAGGGCGGAAAACACAGGATTCAGTTTAATATGCTTTTTAAGAATAAAATTCTTCCTGATTTGGGCTGGTTCATCTGATGGGTTTCAGAGACCTTATTTCTAGGCCTGAAGAAGGACCTTCTCCCTCCAGATTTCCCTGAGGGCAGCTCCTTGCAAGTGGGGAAGGGGAGATCCTTTCCCCCCATCTTCAGGGTAAGCAGCAGATGATAGGTAGCCAGAAGCAGAGAAGACCCCAATTCTTTTTTTTTTTTTTTTTTTGCGGTACGTGGTCCTCTCACCACTGCGGCCTCTCCCGTTGCAGAGCACAGGCTCCGGACACGCGGGCTCAGCGGCCATGGCTCACGGGCCCAGCCGCTCCGCGGCATGTGGGATCTTCCCAGACCGGGGCACGAACCCGTGTCCCCAGCATCATCAGCAGGCGGACTCTCAACCACTACGCCACCAGGGAAGCCCCCCCATTCTCTTTTGATCCCTACTCTGCACCCCTCCCCACAATTTACTGATTTACTCTGGGAGGCCTCAGGGCCCAAGTCCAGGCCTTGATCTCTAAGGGGAGCAGAAGTGATTGAGATGCCGATACATCAGGCCTATGTGCAGGGCCGGGAGCAGGGAGGAAGGATAAAGAGACAAAGAGGAGGAGGGGGGATAAAGGAATTCTCATCAGTGGCAAAGCACTTCTCCTTGATGGATGAGCCCCTTCCTCTGCCCTAATCATTCTGGACAGCCTCTGCATCTTGGGCCCGCCGGAGCCATCTGGGAACCCTCGGGGATCCAGACTCTGGGTTCCCTGGAAATGTTCTGGCAGTTAAGATCTGAGATCCTCAAGTTTATGAGAAAGTTGAATGTAAACATGAAGACAAAATAAAATCATTTAAATTGTAAGAAGGAAACAAGCTGTTTAGAGGTATCTTAAGGAGTTGTGGCCAAGAGCAGGGACTTTGGGGACAGATCATCTACCTCTGAATTATTCTGGGCAAGTTATCGAATCCCTGTGTGTGTGTGTGTGTGTGTGTGTGTGTGTGTGTGTGTGTGTGTCTCTGTGGTTTTCCCCATGTGTAAAACAGAGTCCACAACACCACCTCTATAGGGTTGTTATGACGATTAAATGTGCTAATGGATACAGAGTAAACACTCAGTATTGGCCATTTTTATATCACTTATCTCAAATATGCCCTCCTGATATTTCTGCACATTCTGATTTCAAATTGTTTTCCTGTTATCTCTAAAATCCCTCTGCCAGATTATTTATAATTGTTATTTTGATCAGAATATGCTCTTTGTAAGGGATATTCTCACCTTCTGAACTATCATTTGTGTCAATGTGAACTTGCTTAGTTATGGCCGGCTGAAATGGAGACCCAACTCAAGAAGAGCCTGAGGCCACACAGTAAAGAAGCCAGGGGTCCTCTTAGAGGTAATTCAGGATCTGCCATCGCCTTCTCTAAATTACAGCTACTTTGGGGAAAGGATGTGACCGCAGGCATAAACAACTGTAAAGGCTCAAAGAAGCCCAAGAGAAAACAAAGCCCCAGTCAAAGGAATGAAATCCTGGAAACACCCACTTTCCGAGGCCAGATCAGGTCCAACCCACCTGTATTTCTGTAGCTCTTTTCTTATTTGGGGAGCAAATGTCTGGTCTTGACTTTCTGAGCTACTCTGGCTTCCTCAAGGCGAACTGGCAGGGAGCCAGGTCACCCCAGGGTCAGGGCGCTGTGGTTACCATCAATTTCCTCTGGCATCTGAGAAGGAAGGTCAAGATGGGAGAGGGCAGACCACTTGTACCCAGAAATGAACTCTCCTCCCCCATGAGGTCAGTTTCCATCTTCCAACTTTCCCTGATACCACCTTGTCCAGGAGACCATCCTTGCTCACCTGGCTTCCTGTAACAGCCTAGCTGATCTCCCTGCTTCTCTCTTTGTCCTCCATCTCCAACAGAACAAAGAGAGGGGTCCTGTTCAAACCAAGAAGCCAAGTCTCATCATGGCACTCTTCTTTTCAAAGCCCTACTGTGCCCCACCCCCTGCACGCCCACCCTTCACCCAGCAGAGCACTCTAAGTCTTTAAATTGGCCTCAAAGCCCTTCGTCATCCCCCCACACCTCCACCTCTCTAGCCACACCACGCTGGCGTCCTTGCAGTTCTCAGACATACCAGGCATGCTGTGGTCACAGGGCATTTGAACTTGCTGTTCCTTTTCCTGAAATGCTTCCCAGGTATCTGCACTGGTTATCTCCCTCACCTCTTTCAGGGCTTCTCACAAATGTTGCCTTTTCAGTGAGGTCTTCCCTGACCTTTATCTGCCCACCTCCATCTCTCCCTATTCACATTCCCTGCATTATTTGTCTCCATGACAACACTCACCAAATACACTATGCTTTCTACTTAATTATTATATTATCTGTCTTCCCCGAATATGGTATGATCTCCAAGAGGCAGGGCTTTTGTTTGTTTAATTCACATTCTTAATGTCGAGAACAATGCCTGGGATATAGTAGGTGCTTACAAGTATATTTGTTGAATGGAGATTTGCTATAACCATATTCATATCCATCCATGCATTTGTATAAATATTAATCCGGTACCTACCATACACCAACTACTTAATATCTACGATCCCAGTAAGCCTTGCAACAGCCTGTGAGGGGAGATCTGACCCCCTGCTTTATAAGTGATGAAACTGAGACGTGGAAGCTACGTGATGTGCCTGAGCTGGGCTGCTCTCTTCCCTTGTGCCTGATCTCGTTAGTCACATCCTATTGGGAACACAGGCGTCGATTTTCCCTGCTGGATTCGAAACTCTGTGAAGGGCAGGGCTACGTTTGGCCTGTTCATCACTATGTCTCTGGTGCTCAGGATAGTGCCTTGTACCTGGGAGGTGCTCAGGTGAAACGAATCCATCTGATAAGGAGTGGGGGGATTCATTGCCTGGCCCTTTAGCCAGCTCCTGGGTTTGCCTTCCCACCTACAGAGTTTTTCAGAAGCATGTAAAGCAGTTTACCCTGAGGCTGAGCCAAGCCTAGAATTCACTCTCAGGCCTCTACCTCTTTCCTATCCCACCCACCCCAATCCTGGGCTTTCTGCCAGCAAAGAACTATCCAAACAGACTGTAAGACAGGCCGTAACTCTGACTTTGCAGTAGTACAAGGTAAGTCTCTTTGACAAGAGTCTAAGGGGAGAACTGACCTTTGGGAGGCTAACTGCAGCTGTCACTGTCCTCCGGTCCTGGCTCCCCTACCCTGGCAAGGATGCCCCAGAGACCCACAGCCATGCAAAGGGCAGGAAGACATCCTACTCTGAATTGACCATTTTCCCAGAGAAGCAGGCTGTCTCCCTCTATGGACACCCCCCCACCCCCAGTACTGGATAAAGAGCCAAGAGCTGGGGGACTGAGCTATCACTTAATAGTCAGGAGGAGTTTCTTATTCCAGTTACACAATTTCCTCACCACAAAAGATGGTTAATGGACACAGAAGATTTGACAATTGGTATGAAAATCATCATAACCTCCACTGCTACTCATTACAGACTTTTTTTTTTTTTTTTTGGTGGTGGTGGGGCTTCTGAGAACAAATGAAAAGAAAAAGGTTGTGTGTGTGACCCCCATCCCCCAAACTTAAAGCCAAGAGAGCTCTTAAAGAATGTCCTCCTTCCCACAGTTTCCAAAACTTTTCCATTTGATTAATTGACTCCATTAGCTGGCAGTAAAGCCAAGCTGCTGACAGCAATGGCTCAAAGCTGGAAGCCACGATTCTAGGGACTCTCTGATGATCCAACCTGGTGGAAGAATAAGGGATGACCTCACTACTGAGAGGGGTCACGAGAACAGGGCTTTGCTTCCTTCGTTGACAACCGCCCCCCAAAGAGGGTCCCCCCCATCAGCACTGGATAATCAGAGATGGGAGATTTTCTCATAATGAACCAAGAATGCATCCATAGATGTTCTAGTCACGCATTTCCCGTGCCCAGTCCCGTCAGAGGAGCCTGCCCTTGACTGCTTGGGCTGAAGTCTTCAGAGAGGCCAAGTTCTCAAGGTTTTGGGGGCAAGAGAGAGAGGGACTTGGAGGCTTTTCAGTCAGAGTTGCCTTTTTTCTAGAAGAGGTGCATTATGGCATGGTGGTTAAAAGGATTTGAGAGCCAGCTGGTTTGAGCTCCAGTCTCAGCTCTACCAGTTACTGTGTGACTTTGGGCAAATTACTTAACCTCTATGTTTCAGTTTCCTCATCTGTACAGTGGGAACAACTGTTAGTAACCTCCTTCATGGGGCATTATGAGGACTGAGTGAGTTAATACTTCTGCTTCTAAAGCCTAACAGAGGCAGAACAGAGAATGTAATTAAGCATTTCTGGGATAAGGTAGAAGGGTGGAGAGAGGAGGCAGTGTTCACCCAGGGGCAGTTTGAGGGTGCCTACCTCATCCTCTGGATTTCCAGCCAGATGACATCCCTGCTGCCCAAGAACCATGGAAGGGGTGAAGAAACGGGAGAGTGGAAGGTACTGGAAGGACACCATGAACCACAGAGGTGTGTCTCTGGGAGTCTAGGATTGAGACAGGAAAAGAACCACTGAAAGATGGCAAGCTTTTAGGATCCAAGGCTGAATTTCAATACAAAACAGGCCACGGCCCCCAGAAGGCTGCTGTGGGAGCTAAACCCTTCTGAGGGGTCTGGTGACGGTTCCACAGGTTGATCTTACCTCCTGGCCCCTCCTTCTCTTGAACAAGTGAGAGAATTAAAAATCGGCGTGTACTTCCCCAGGCTGGCATCTGAAATCTCTCTGCAGAGTCGCTATTTACCTTAACCGTGCTCCTGGGGCCCCCCTGCCGCACCCCTCCCTACCCAACTTCCAAGACTGCACCACGACTCTGCACGCAAAGAGTGGGCTTTGCCTTTTATAAATGAAACCAGGATCCATTCGGGCTTGTGATGCTGCCTCCTTGTTAGGACTGCACATCTGTAATGTGCCTCGGAGTCACTCATGAGTCAGACCTTGCCACACCCTCCTGGTCTAAGGTGTGATTACTGAACCAAGGGGGCCAAGAGGACACCATTTCCCATCAGTAGGCGCTCCCGGGCTTATGACTCTTGGGATTGTGTGGCCTGCTGTTTAAACGAGACGATGACTATCAGGTTCTTGGTACACAGTATCTGACACACGGTGGTGATGGTGGTGAGACAGACACCTGCATGGTGCAAACGCCTCTGCACACAGTGCCCAGTGAGTGGGAGCTACTGCTGGACTGTGGCGTTCCTTTCCGGGGGGAGAGGTGGCAGGAGGGGTGGGGATGCTGTAAGAGGGCTCTGTTGCAGGTATATCTGTAGTAACTCTGAGGAAGGAGAGGGGCTGGTGTCCTGGGGGAGGAGGGGTGTGGACTTGTGGGGAAAAAAAATGACCAGCCGAGGTCTTCTGTCCTCAGGCGCGTGACGGACCTAGCTAATCACCGCAGGCTTCTGAGCACTTCTGCACCGAGCTGAGCCATTCACATTGCATCATCTCCTAAAAGTCTCCACAGGAAGGGCACCACTGTGTCTCCATTTTCCAGAGGAGAAAACTGGAGCTTAGGGGTCAAACAACCTTCCCACTTCCCAGACCCTACGTGGAGGACTCCAGATGCTTACTGAGAGCTTTACCTCGGGCGCAGGCCCAGGTGAACCAAGGCCTCTTCCCACCTCTCCTCAGCCCTCCCCTTTCGCCTCTCCTCATCTCCCCCTGCCCCACCCAGTTCACAGGTGACCTAAGTCAGGGAGCCTGATGAGGAAGCAGAGGCCTAAGGAGGAGATGTGGCAGCTGGTGGAACTTTCCACCTTTTCTATCACACCCAAGATAACCTCAGCTTCTCAAGAACACTCTGCAGCTATGGGCGGGGAGGCTGTTATCACCCCACTGAAGGGGGAAGAGAGGTGTGAGAGACAGCCCCTGTCAGATCCCGCCTCTGCTAAGGACAAATCACTTTAACCCTTCCAAACCCCACTTGCCTCATCCATAACCACCGCCCTCTCCCTCCAAAAGCAGAAATCACTAACTTTGATGAGCACTCAGTCCATTCTAGAACACTTGCTAAATACTTCCCATTCAGTATCTCATTTAACCCTCAAAAATAATCCCAGGAGATAGGTCCTAACTTTAAACCTATTTTACAGATTGTTGTTATTTGTAAAAATGAGAACAACAACAATTGATTCTCTTAGGAGGCACCTATGAAGACAAGACAAGATCTTGCCTGGAATGTGCTCAGCACAGATTCAGTGTTCGAAAGGGGAAAACCTGAAGCCCAGAGACAGCCCTAAGGTCAAGCATCAGGTTGGACGGGAGGAGCCCTGGGGTGTCCAAAGCAAGGCTCTTTCTTCAAGGACCCGCCCCATCCCCAGGTACAGTGACTCAGCAGAGGGCATTCCACTGGCTTATATGAACTGTCCGGAAAACCCCACCTGCCTGCGACCAAGACCCCCCTGTACCCTAGGAGTGGAGTGGACGTGTCTGGAGAACGGAGGGAATTTGAAGCTTTGGCTCCTGAGTCTAACGCTGCTACATGAGGCCATAATTCACGAAGTACCTCTGTTTCTCTCCACGCCTGTCCCATGCCAGGCCCTGCACTAGCCCTGGAGATACAAAGAGAAACCAGATCGGCTACCCTCTGAGCAGCCATCCCAGGTACAGGCAGGCCACAGCAGGCCTGCCCTGGGGACCCAGGTGCTGACCTCTGGAGATGTCACTGTTGGCCAAAAGAGGTGCTTTCTCTCTTTTTAAAAATCACTTCCAGTCGTTAAATGAATAGACAGCTCTAAAAACACTTAGGAGATAAGACACTCTATCAGGACTCCCGTGATCTTTCAAAGCTCAAAGTGAAAATGCCAGCAGGCCTCGGCTGACTGGCTGTGGGAAAAGCAGATAACCACCAGTTTCACCAGCAACAAAGAGACTGAAAACCCGGCACATTTTTAGTATGTGACTAGAATAATCCACAGCTGGGCCCCCGGCACAAAATGCAGGGTAATAAAGCATGCAGGAAACAGGGGCAGCCAGTGCCTTCATTAGGACTGAGTGAGGCTCGCTTTGTGCCTGTTTTACTGATATTAAGCCTTTCATGCAGCTCATCTCATTTCATTTCATCTAGTCCTCACCGCCGTGGCCAAGAGCTGGCTTTGGAGTCGGTCTGCCTGGGTTACTCTCAGTATTCACTCCCACTCACCCTCTCACCCCTACCCTCCTGGCTGGGTGACCTTGGGCACCTTGTTTAACCTCTTCAGGCCTTAATTTCCCTGTCCGTAACACTGGGACACTAGAACCTACCTTATAAGACTGTTTTAAACATTAAATAAATAAATCCACAGGAAGAACTTAACTTAGGATCTGGGACACAGTCCTCAACAAGTGTTAGCTTTGCTGTTGTTACGCTGATCGCAGACAGCCCCGTGCCTGGCTATGTGTCATCATCTCTTTATTTTACTCTTGACACAACGGAAACCTCCGCAGGTCAGAACCAACCCACACTGTGCAGCTCCCTCTCGGTAGCGATGCTCGCGCCCGGCTCACCACGCCCCCTCCCCAAGAAGCCTGCCTCAAAGCCAGAGGCCTGCTGATTCTTTGGGTCTTGCCATTAGGAAATCACCTCCTCAGTGGGAACCCACCTGGGGGTCTTTCTGTGGAAGCTGACTGCAAGCCAACCACTGGAAATGCGTGCCGGGCAGACGTGAGGCCCGTGAGGTGCCGAGACACCTGAGGAACCAGTGGTGTCTGACAGCAATTTGTCTCCAGCTGTCCTGGTTTCTGTCTGTTTCCTCCTCTGATCCAAAAGGGCCTGGGGGAGGTGAGGATGAGCAGGGGGCTGACATCCGGGTTACTCACAGGGAGGCCGCCCCCTCCCTGTGGCTTCTCATGCACCTCTACACACCCGGGGCTCCCTTGCGACGCACGGTCTCATCACGAAGGCAAACAGGAGCTTCGCTTCCTCTACCCGGAGCCCTGGGCCCCAGCTGGTCTGCCACAGGCGGAACCCAGAGCCTCATCCTTAAGGGTGAAAGCCGCCCACGCCTCCCTCTGTTCCTGTCACACCTGGGGCCAAAGGCCCCAGCACAGCTTCCCTTGAGTCATTCATGGAAAACAAATGACGGGCTGCCGGCGTTAGAGCAGCAAAACGAGACCACAGCCCGTGCCCACAGCGGGTCTACGACCTAAGAGGAAAGAGATACGGATCAAGAAATGCCACCGAGGTCATCCCACGTCTAGACTCAACACAGCACTCAGAATTATCCTTCCAATAAATACCTTCAGATCACATCCCCCAGTCTCTCTCAGAGTCAAAGGCAAGACCTGAAGCTGTCCTCTCAGGCCCTACAGGGCTGCCCCGGAACTCCTCAGATCTTACTGCCGTGTGTCCTCACTGGAACTCGTCAGGCCTGCGGGCTGTCACACAGGCTGTCCCCTCGGCCTGGAAGATTCTTCTCCCATTTTTCCACAGGGCAAAATCTCTCCCCTCCCTCCAGCCTGTGTTTAACAGCCATAAGACCCACCCTGATGACCCTATTTCAAAGTCCAACTTCACTCCCCACACCCCTGGGCCTCCAACCCACCTTACCTTGCTCATTCCCTCCTTCCACCTTCTGGTGCACACTTCCCTGTTTACTGTGGACCATTTTCCCTTCTCCCCCCCAGCCCCACTAGGATGCAAAGGCAGACATCTGTATGTGTTTTATTTCCTGACATGTCCTGAGCACCCAAAACAGTGTCTGGTACGTCACAGGCACTTGGTAAATATTTGTTTTGTTTTGTTTTTTTAATAGATCTTCATTGGAGTATAATTGCTTTACAACACTGTGCTAGTTTCATACCACAGGGAGATCAGCTCTGTGCTTTGCGATGACCTAGAGGGGTAAATATTTGTTGAGTAAGTGAACAAATGAATGAGTGAGTGAATGAACGAATGAGTACTATGAGAGAGGGTGCTGTGCGTGCTTAGAGAAGAACTAATTCCGTCCGGGGGTCAGGGAAAGCCTCCCCCACCACGTCCCGGAGCCTCACGGGGTGCAGGGGAAGGGAAAACAGGCACGGGGAAGCTTCCTGACGGCCAGTCCTACCTGAGGGAGGGTGGATGCATTGCTGCTGACCCTTCCCCAGAGAGAGAATTCCACCTGCAGGGGGGCAACACCCAGGCCCGACACTGGCCATCCAAGGTACTTCTGGCTGCCTTGGGCATCTCCACTTCAGAGCCTGAAGATTCCATAGGAGAGAGCTGCTCTCTGAAGCCTGGATCTCTAAAAGCTCTTATCAGCCAAATCCCCACTGAGGTTTCTCAAGTCAAGGAATAAACCAAGTCTAACCCTGGCTATGAGGTAGAAGGGCAGAATGGAAGCATGCAACAGAAAATTAAAAATAAGTGACATTTACTGAGAGCACGTTATGACGCAGGCACTATTATAAATTGTTAACCTGCTTAATTACTGATGAACTGTGTGCCTCCAGTATGGTGATAGGTAGATAATAACAGGACCCACCTCATAGGCCGGGTCGTGAGGAAGGCAGGAATTACGGTATGAAGTTCACAGAACACACACAGAGTGCTCTTTATTTGTTTGCTACTACATCACCATCCTCACCTTACAGGTGAGAAAACTGAGGCACAAAGAGGTGACAGAACTTGGACCATCTTCCCCCGCTAACCGGAGGCCAAGCAGGATCCAAATGCAAGCCGCCTGGGTTCAGGGCTGATTTTCTTTACCCTATATTACACGTTTCCCAGAAATCAGGCTCCTCACAAAACGCTTCTTCTTAAGGGACAGAGAGGCTCCTCCGAGCAGAGTTCTTTCTGAACATTAAATTGTGCTTGGCCTGATTTGTAGAAAGGTGGCTAAAAGATCCAGCAGCCAGGTATGGCTGAAAAGCCCAGGACCCACCAGCTCCTCCCAAGGCTGTCCCCACCAAGTGTCTGGAGCCAGAGTGCTGTTCTGGACTATACTGTAACCTGGGGAAGAACCCTAGCCCTTGACGCTGCAGACACAGAAACACACACACCCCAGGAGAGGAGAGAGGTCTTCCTCATCCTGGGACCACAAATGTCTGTCATTTATGGATTGGTCTTTGCTGTCAGTTCCTGGCAATGTGTGTCCACCAGCAGCCAGCCACCTCCCACCGCATACAAATGGCAGTGGAGGGGCTGAGGGGCCGGCTGGGAGCCCAGGCTTCCGGCTCCCCCAGCCCCAGCACGCTGAGTCGGATGCCCTCACTACTGCTGGAGCACCTCCTACCTAAGGCTGCTGCCTCGGTCATACCCACACCCTCGGGATCAGCCTTGGTGTGGCAGACTCCTCACTGACACACTGGAAGCCACGAGCATGTAAGCCTTACTCATGGCCCAGTGCCCCCAAGTAGGACCGTCACAAGCCCCGGGGAGGACTTGAGGGGTGTGGGCAGGGTGTGCTGGACCAGTCGGGACTTCGAGGGCCCAAGCGCGGTAGCCACCACCTGGTTCTCCGTCCTTATCTCCCTTCCTAAAAGGAGAGGATTCTGTTCAAATGAAGACTCTTCAGCCAAACAAAAAAAGGAAGACACAAACCAGTCAGGGCATCAGGTGGGCTTCTTAAACAAGTTCAACGAGAGTGGCCAAGGTTAGGCAACCTCTTGTCCGATCTGCGACAAAGGGGCCTTTGGTTTGTTTTTTGGGAGAAGAATCTGGTCTCCCAACACCTTCTTCTCAGTATTTGCACAGCGAGCCATCCCAACTTGCTTTGTACCCTCTTACAACAGAAAACCCCACTTATCTCTTTAGGTTGTGTGTGTTTTTTTTTTTTTTTATGAAGCTCCTATTGATATTACACAAATGATATTTCTTTGTATTCACACTCAGAAGGCTCAACAGATCACTTTTTTGCCAGAAGTTCGGTTTCTTAAAAAGTTGGGCCAGCGTCTCCTGTGTAAATCTACCTTGGCCCGTTGACCAGTTGGTGCTGTGGCCGCTGACATCACAAGCTTCCGAGAGGGCTTCTCCCGCCACCACTGCCTCTGCTGCCCTCAACAGCTCCGAAGAGAAGCGCTACAGATCCATCCACTGAGGAGCTAAGGCCCACCCGGGGCCGCAGAGCAGCAGAAATCTTAGCAAAGCAGCGACTCTCACCACCTATGTCAGTAAAGGCTGGCAGTGACTGACTGTGCATTGACTGCAAACCAGATGCCCTGCTAAGCACCTCACATGCGTCATTTCATTTAACCTCCTAACAGCTCTGTGAGAAAGGCTATTTTTGGTACTATTTTGTACATGAAGAAGTAGGTTCAGAGGTGTAGGGGAGAAAGAAACTTAAATTGGAGCATCTCAGTGCTTCATGCTGGGCGAAAGGCACGTATGTGCTGATTGCATACCCAAGCATGGGGGATAAAGAGCCGCAACTGGGGCTGGGGTCCTGCATAGCTCGGAACCCGCTGTGGAAAAACCCACATTTATACAAAGGGAATGCCAAGGAGTAATGTTTCATTCTTTCAAAGGGTTAACTGCAAGTTTCCTATATAAAAGAGACTTCCTCACTACCTTCAATTACAACTCCATTTTCATTCCACTTTCCACTCCAGGACACGGTGACCCAAAGCAGGAATGATTAAAAAACAGAATGTGAGGCTTCCCCGGTGGTGGCGCAGTGGTTGAGAGTCCGCCTGCCGATGCAGGGGACACGGGTTCGTGCCCCGGTCCGGGAAGATCCCACATGCCGCAGGGCGGCTCGGCCCGTGAGCCATGGCCGCAGGGCCTGAGCGTCCGGAGCCTGTGCTCGCAATGGGAGAGGCCACAACAGTGAGACGCCCGCGTACCGCAAAAAAAATAAATAAATAAAATAAAAGTAGAATGTGAAGTGGAATTGCAGCCCAGTCCACTTCAGAGGTGGCTTTACCTTCAGAGAAGAACCTGAAGGACCGACCACTCAGGCCCCTGATGTGATCACAACACCCTCCCCTCAGCTCACTTAAGAATGTAAAACAAGTGAATTAATTCACAAGTGTGGTTTTCATAAATGAACACAAATGTACAACTTCTAAAAAGACGGACATATTGAGTTTGGGGGGTATTTTAACTGCAAAATTCACTGATGGAGTCATCATATGATGTTTACTTAAAACCCTAAAAACTCTGATGCATCACAGAGATACAAGATGCCTGCAACACGAATTCACTGCAAAGGTGAACGTGACTTGCACGTAAGCAGATGTTGGCCGTGGGCTGGAGTTGGGACCCACAGACCAGTGCCGACTCAGTGATGGTAGCTCAGCCGTCCATGCCTGGCGCCTGTGCGGATTGTGCCTTTAGGGACGAGTCTGAGTCTTGCCCCTGAGCTATAGCAGTTGTAGTATCACATAGGTATCAGTGAGCAACTGAAAACGTTGCAAAGAAGTGGTGAAATACTAGTTTTACACCGAACTAGCCAGAGTTGGGCGGAAATTTAAATCTGATTCTATAAAAGCAACCAGCTTAAACTGTCTTTGACCAGAATAACCCCTGAGGCATCTCAGGAAGTTAGAAGCACTTTGGGAATGTCCTCTAATATGACAGGGCCTTACCACTGAGTCTCAGAACATTGGCAAGAGGGCAGGCCACCTGGGTAGGTCACTCCAAGACCTTCTGAGAAAGGCAAGGCCGTTTGAGCCTGACCCCACCTGAACACCTAACTCGGAGCTTTGTCCCCGTCAGGGAAATAGTTCTTCAGCACCGTCTCTGCGCACTATCAGCAGAGCTGAAGAGGCCCAACTCACAGGTCTGTTCTCACAAAGCCAGCGGTGTGGCCGGTAAGACCTTGTCAGTGTCAAAGCATATGGGTGGCCCCAGCAGAATAACCTCGATGGCGCTCAGTGGCTGGGACGGCTTCACGGGGGACTTAGTGACGACTTGAGCTGGCCCTGGAAGAGGAGCTGGGGAGCTCAGGCAGACAGACGAGTAAAGGCAGAAAAGTGTCAGCTGCCCTGGAACAGGAAGAAGAGGGGTCTCGGGGGGGAGCAGAACGCCCAAGCGAGAGGCAAGCAGGAAATGCGTACAAGGAAAGTGGAGGCGGAGGGTACCCAGGCGGCAAGGAGCCTGTATCTCATCCACAGGCAACAGGGAGACAATGAAGGTTCCAGTGCAAGAGAAGTCTCTGCAGATCTCCTTGAGAGGGCCTTTCCAGGCTTTCGGCACTACCGGATGTGAGTTCCATAGGGGCGGGGGATTCAGTCCCAGCACCCACAAAAATGCCTGGCACGTGGTGCACATACAGTAAATACTTGCTGAATAAAGTAATGATAAATGTGAGTCCAGAATCCCTTCCCTCCTGGCACAAGGAGGGAAAAGGGGGGCTTCATAGACACCAAATGACAAGGTTTTGGGCAACCGAAACAATTCTTCAAATGACCCCTAGGGGCAGCTCCCTGCTACATGAAGATGAGACTCAGTTCTGGGAGAGGAGGAATGGATGTGGAAAGTGAACAGTCGTGGCACAAAGACACTTCACCCTTCCAGTCTCCACACCAGCTCCTCCCAAACCCCAGTAGCCTTGACTGAGATTCCCCCTCAAGAGGGATGGCACCAACCCCCAGCTTCTTTCTGCAGCACGCAGATCAGGTGCCTCCCTTAATAAAACTGCAGCTACTGTTACTGCGATCCTACCATGTGTCAGGCACTGTGCAAATCACCCCCTGCTCATTCAACACTCAGAATGATGCGGAGAGGTAGAAACCATCACCCCCATTTTACAGATGAGAAAACTGAGGTTCAGAGAGATTAAGTAACTCATAAGGTCACACAGCTGACTGGGGCAGAACAGGGCTCATATTGCTCTGACATCAAAGTACATATCCTCAGTCTCTATAGTCACCCCTCCTGAATCTCTGGCATTACACCGCGGAGGAAGGGAAAGAGGGCAGGTGCCTGTGCGCTGGTAAAGAGAAGCTGGCAGCTAAGAGATGCACATTCCCCCCGGTTTAGGAGCAGAAGCCCTCCTGGCTGTGGGACAGGGAAGGTAGGAGGGGCCTCTCAGAAGCAAGGAGGGTGGCTGTCCCTTCTTCTATGACAACCACACCAAACTAGTCGGGGCGAGGCTGCCGGGGGGCGTGGGAGCGCATCACTCCCAGTGAATCAGGCCCTGCGAAGGGCGAGGTGCTGTTCCGACAACCTGACACTATCTGCTCTGCCAGCGTGAGGGCTGAAGGGTGAGGCGGGGCTCTTTGTCAAAGGAGGTAGATCTGCTGAGAAATACAGCAACCCCCCCAAACTCACCCCCCTCCCCCAAGCACCAAGGGGATGTTGGGGTGACTGGCTTTGTGGAGGACACTATCCGCCTCCTTCCCCTCTTATTGGGGGTTTGATTCTAGGCTCTGTCAGTCACCAGCCATAGGCCGTGGGCAGTTACCTCGCTTTTCTGAGCCTCAGCTTCCTCATCAGTAACACGGAAAACATAATAGTCCCTTCCTCCCAAGGTGCTCGTGAGGGTTTAATGAAACCGTGTCTGCCCAGCAGTCAGCTCAGTACCTGGCATTTCATAAGCGCTCAGATAATTTCTTAAGTTACTTAAATCGTGACTTGTTATGTTGTCGGTGCTTTTATCACCCTGCTACTCTAACATATGGGAAACTACGAGTCGGCGCGGTATACCTTGCCCTGGGGAAGACGGCAGACTTCAGCACAGGAGAGCGAAGGAGGGGGGCGTGATAGTTTGAAGCCCAAGCAGGTGACGGCCAGACAAGGCAGTTTTGTCTCAAGTGCCCTGAACCAGAGAAGGAGCCCATCCTTCGGGCACAGAAGAAGGCATTGAACTCCCTTCCAGTGGTGGAGGAGGGAGGAGGCCCTGTTCCCAGGCAGGAAGAACCTGAGATGACCAGGGCGTCTGGCTTCCTCTGTGGCTTCCTCTGTGGCTCTCGCGGAGTGAGTAGTGCAGCCGCAGGAGGCGGAGGTGCAGAGAGGGGGCGGTGCGAGGGGAGGGCTGTGTCACGAGCAGCGCCCCCCAGTCTTTCTGAAGGAAGGAAGTGAAGAATCCCAGGCATCTGTGTCTCGTGGCCCAGGTGAGGCCTCCAGGTACACAAGTGACCTGGGTGCAGGTGCTGAGAGGGGAGACGGTGGCACTGATGCTCCCAGCCTGGAAGGGGCCAGGGCGTTCTGATTTAGCAGCGGGCCAGCCCTGCTGTCATCTGGGGAGAATGCTGCGGAGCTAACGGAGTTGGGTCTTCCCCAGGATGGATATGGGGATTAGCTGGGGTTGACGGAGTAGCTGGGGTTGGGGGTGCAGTGCTCAGGGTCAGCACTGATGGGAGGTATTTCCACTCACGGCAGCTATGGAAGTGTCTCTTCCTCCTGTGGAAGGAGGGATGGAGCTGGGCCCCGAGCTGTGCCAGGGCCAGGTGACGGCCACCTGGGGCAAAGGCAGGAGATGGCCAGACGTCCAGGTCCAGTCACCTTATGGCTCCCTGGAGACCACCCAACCTCCTCTGGCCCAGCTGTAGTTTCACTGGCCCTGGCACTTGGTTAGGGAGGACTCTTGCGGTCACAATTTATAAAAGACATATTGGAGTATAAGGAGGAAATTAAAAAAAAAAAAAAATCAGGAGGTGGAGCCCAAAGGCAGGAGAGCTGAGCCTTGGGACAGTACTGGGACTGAGGATTGGGAGGATAACGCACACACCCCTTTTGTCCCCCCTCCCTCTGTCTTCTCCTTTCTGCTCTCCTCTCTTCCAGAGCTTCTTCGTAAACAAGAGCGCACTGGGGATTGGCTCTTAGGAACTCAGTCACTCTCTCTGGGTCCCCATTCCATATTCTCCGGGAGGGGGCCAGTGGCCCCCCTGCGGTCCAGTGGGGCTGGGTTCCTGCTCTCCAGATGGCGCCTTCCCGCTGTGACTGAGGAGGACCAGTTAGGCAGTGGTCACTGTGAGCCGCCCACACAGCCCTAAAGATGCTACTCCTAACGGGAGTCAGCCCAGCAAGGGCACAGATGTGGCCACTTCAGGGAACAGACCAAAAAGAAGTGGGGAAACGTGAAGATTCAGGACAGGGCCTGTGTGCCTGGCCTCTCGCTGTGGCCCCGGTCATCGTCCTCCCAGGTGTGGCGCCGTGGGGCTCCGGTGGGGGACCAGGCTGTGTCAGGCGGCTTATCTCCCTTGCTGAACCCTGGAGCCTGAACTCGGAACCGCCATCTGGGACTGACCATCAGTGTGCTTCTCTCAGGAAAGTCTCCTCTTCCCCGGCTGGGCTGTGAGCCCCCTGGGGGAGGGACCTGTTGGGGGGAGTGGGGACTCTGACCCCAGAATGAAGGGACGCTTCTACTACCACCACTTCCTTATATTCTTCTGCGACGGTGCTAGTGAATGTGGTAGCCACTAGGCTACCAAATAAGGCCAGTGAGTATCAGGAACCACATTTTTACTTTAATTTTAAATAAATTTTAATAGCCACATGTGGCTAGTGGCTACCACACTAGACAACACAGGTAAAAAATCATATCTTATACAAAGTACTTCCATATATACCATAACATTCAATTTTCAGGTGAGCAGGGCAAGCAATATTTACCCAATTTACAGATAACAAAACTGAAGCTCAGAGATTTGCTCAAGTTGAATTGGACTGAAAAAGCTCCCAAAACATTTCCATTGCATGACTTTTATACCCAAACTTGACTTCTGACCTGAGGGCCAGGCGAGATGGCCCTGATTGGTAGAGCCCAATCTGGCTCTACCATTAACTGGACACGTCACTTTCTCACCTTTCCCTCCTCTAAATTGAAAAGGAACATGGTGGAGGGTTCCAGAGAGCCTGGGGCATGGTCTCCTCAGACCAGAGTGACTAGGTGGTCAGGATTCAAGATTCTTCTAAGCTGCTGTGTGGTTTCAAGATACTTTTCTAAAAATGAGGAGAGGGAGGGAGAAATGAGATAAATTACTTCCCTCCTCCACCAGTCTTGTCCCAGGAGCCATAATTAAAGGCGGTTAAAAACAGTGTGATCCCACGCTGGCCTCAAGGACATTCCAATGCCTCCTTAAATGAAAATGAATTCCTGATCATTTCCTTTAGGATCAATCCAATCCTCAGCATATGGCCATTCCATCAAAAATGGTATAATGTGGGACTTCCCTGGTGGTGCAGTAGTTAAGACTCCACACTCCCAATGCAGGGGGCCCGGGTTCCATCCCTAGTCAGGGAACTAGATCCCCCACACACGTTGCAACTAAGAGTGCGCATGCCACAACTAAGGAGTCAGTGAGCCACAGCTAAGTAGCCCACCAGCCGCAACCAAGGAGCACACATGCCACAGCTAAGGAGCAGGCGAGCCGCAACTAAGGAGCCCGCCTGCCGCAACTAAGACCTGGCGCAACCAAATTAATTAATTAATTTTTAAAAAAATGGTATAATGCACTGGGTGGGCATTCGGTCCTTACCAAACACCCTAGCACTAACCCAATACTCATGCCCATTCCTGTTCCTTCGTGAAATCCAACTGATGAGTCTCAGCTAACTGTGATGCCCACGCTACTGTCAGTTTATAATCTCCTGGGTGGGGGTATGGGCTGGGGGACATCTAGAGGCAGAAATAAATCACACAAGGAAAAGTCAAATGGAAAATGCAAATTTAATAAGACACAGACAGAAAATAAACCACCAGCCCAGCCACTAGTGACCAGTGCAATGTTATTTTTTTCCCCTCTGGTCCCTGGTGAATGGCCCCTAATTCTGGGAAAGGCTCCCTTTCGTCTTCTGAGTCAGGCTTGAAGGAATACTGCAGTATTTCAGCCTTGGGTTTCTAGCAGAGAAACAAACCCGGTTTTGTCATATAATTTTCGGCACCTCTACTATAATAACACATCATTCGTGGATCTATGCTAAAGCAAACACCATCTGGTGGCTGCACAAAAAGCTGTCCGGGGTTCTGACCTTCGAGATGTAAGGGGTTTGTTTGGGGAAAGGAGGCCGGGTTCAGGGAGAATCAAGTCGGTAATGAGAAATGGTGTCGGCAACCTGCACAGTGTGACATTTGGAGGCTCAGTGGAGGAAAACGAGGCTGGTGTCAGGTTCCAAACACTCAAGGCAAAATCGTCAACGATTCTTTTTTATTCTTTCCCAAGTGAAAAATGTTTCAAGAAGTCTCTTTTCCCAGTCTCTGGCCACAACACACACACACACACACACACACACACACACTAACACACACTCACTGGAGAGGGGATGGGTCGGGAGAGCCCCAGGCTACCCCAAATGAAAATTACCTCCTGAAAAATCTAGCTGGTGAGTTCTCCATTTTGTTTACTGTACTAGCTATGCAGCTGCAAGAATGAGGCAGAATTTGCCCTGTCCGCAGCCCAGCGTTTCTTGGGTTGCTCTGAATCACTATGACACGTGGTTCACCCAGATACAGGGCACTCATAGGACTCAAATACCTGCTCTGGAGCTTAGCTGCTTAAACACAAACTTGTTTAAAAATTCTAATTATACAATAAAACTCCATTATTCCTCACACATGAAATGATCCCCAAGAGTTAGTATGAAGGGCAGCAAGTCCTGGTCCCGTAAGTTGGGTTTTCATGAAGATAGGTCTTGACACTGACCTCTAAGTTCTGACTTGTCCATTTGGACTTGAATAAGTCCGTTCCAAGCACACATGGAGAACTGTTCCAGAATGAACAAATATGCCTTGAACATGGGAGGGAGAAATTAAAAGAAAAAGAACCCAAGAGCCACGTGCGGCTCAGGAAGATATGGTTCCATGGCGTCAGAGAAGAAAACACATGACTGAAACATTTAGAACTGGTCAAAAGCAACTCAGAGCAACTAAGTCTCCAGGAGACCTCTGGGACTCTAAGAGATGAAGAAGAGTTTTTAGTCTAGAAGGGGCCACAGAACCCAGCCTAAGAAAGAGCAAACTAGCTATCATATACCCAGAAGGATCAGGTAACCGCTAGAACTTCCTAAAATGATGAAAATGCTCTACATCTGTGCTGCTCTACACAGTGGTCACTAGTCACATTTGGTTACGGGCACTTGAAATATGACTCATACGACTGAAAACTGAAATATTAATTTTATTTTATGTTAATTAAAATACAAATTTAAATAGTCACACGAGTTGAGTGGCTACCACTTTGAGCAGTACAATAAGATCAAATGGCAAAGCACTATTTATGGAAAAGCCCAGGACTTCCATGGTGGCTCAGTGGTTAAGAATCTGCCTTCCAATGCAAGGGGCACGGGTTTGAACCCTGGTCCGGGAAGATCCCACGTGCTGCAGAGCAACTAAGCCCATGTGCCACAACTACTGAGCCTGCGCTCTAGAGCTGGCGACCCACAGCTACTGAAGCCCGCACGCCACAACTACTGAAGCCCACGCACTTAAGAGCCCGTGCTCCGCAGCAAGAGAAGCCACCGCAATGAGAAGCCCGAGCACTGCAACGAAGAGTAGCCCCCACTTGCCACAACTAGAGAAAGCCCGTGTGCAGCAAAGACCCAGTGCAGCCAAAAATAAATAAATAAGTTTATTTAAAAATAAAAAAAGAAGAAAGAAAAGCCCAAGAACAGTCTCCAACCAAGCTATCTGACAGTTACTGTTTTTCTTTCCTTTTTAGCCCCGGGCCTTCAGGTGCTCTCGTTCAAAGTCACATCTTCCAGTCCTGGAGGAGACCTTCACCTGAGGGTTGTTACCAATCACTCGACGCCACCAAATCTCTCCAAAGCATATCCCAACCATGGGCCATGGTGCCCTGTTCTTCCCCCACCCCCTGCTCCAGAGTCCCTGGGAGACAAGGCTGGAACAGAGGCAGCACCCGGGCTCCCTTTTGGGGCCTTGCAGGCAGAGTGCTCTAACGACTCCAGAAACTCCACTGTCCCTCAGAACCCCCAACCTGTTTTGTCCCATAAAAATCTCAAGTTTAAAGATGAAGTCCCGGGCTTCCCCGGTGGCGCAGTGGTTGAGAATCTGCCTGCCAATGCAGGGGACATGGGTTCGAGCCCTGGTCTGGGAGGATCCCACATGCCGCGGAGCAACTAAGCCCGTGAGCCACAACTACTGAGCCTGCGCGTCCGGAGCCCGTGCTCCGCGGCAAGAGAGGCCGCAACAGTGAGAGGCCCGCGCACCGCGATGAAGAGTGGCCCCCGCTTGCCACAACTAGAGAAAGCCCTCGCACAGGAACGAAGACCCAACACAGCCAAAACTAACTAAATAAATAAAATTTTTAAAAAATAAATAAATAAAAATAAAACATAAAATAAAGATGAAGTCCCATGGCCTACCTTATGGATTGTCACATTGGCCTGTAAGCTTCATGCCACCCATTCCAGAAGTTACAGATCATTGCAGTATACCCCTCACATGCTTTCTCCACAGCTCATTTGAATGAGGGATAACTTACACATTCGGCTCACTTTATTATTTTTTTTCCCTATTTAATCCTGACAATGAGACAGAGGCAAAGGGAGGTAAGATCACACCTGTTTTAAACACACTTGTCAAGGGTTCACAGAGGTGAAGTTAATGACCCGGCAAAAGACTGAGGATGATCTTGGGTTGCTCTGGGCAAGTCACTTAACCTCTCAGTGCTTCAGGGTCATCTGTAAAATGGGG
The DNA here is from genome assembly GCF_026419965.1 of Kogia breviceps. Lineage (NCBI taxonomy): Eukaryota > Metazoa > Chordata > Mammalia > Artiodactyla > Physeteridae > Kogia > Kogia breviceps. The sequence continues at coordinate 24,659,450 of NC_081316.1, read as the reverse complement.
GGAACAACGGTGCCTGCCCCTTAGGGTCGTTGTGAGTTAGAGTATATACAGTGCTCGGCACTGCGCCCAGCACAGGGAAAGCTCTACAGAAGCGTCTGTTCTCGGTGAGAAGGGTGTAGAGTGTGTGTATGTGTACGGGAAACATAACTATATGTTTATACACCTGGTTGCAGAAAGCCTCTGAAGCTTCCCCAGAGACCCTGAGAGGTGAGGAGGAGGACCTGGTGCAGTGGACAGGGAGAAGCAAGCCGAATACGAAATGAGGATTTTCTGGACTCAATAACCCATCTGATCCCAACCGATAAAAGTACCTGCCCTCGAAGGATGGTGTGCTGCCTCCTGAATAATACATGTGCAAGGTCCCCACCGCGGATCGCGGTGTAATTCAATGAGGGGTCTCCGGAGAGGACACATCAGTGCGCACTGAGGTTCTGGGGCCATGAGAAGGCAGAATTCCCAGATCAAGTTTCTCCCCAGACCTCTGTCCACAAACATGCCTGTATCTTACCAGGGAGAAACCTGTACTGATAACCAGGGAGTAACACTTTTTCTAAAGGGACATTTGGCCCAGCATTGCCTCTTTGGAAGAATTCCATAATAGTTACTTAATTCAGGGGTTTTCTTAACTATTCGAATCCCTCATATTACGTATATAAAAGCTGATGCCCATGGAGACCAAGAGTTCTGCCCAAGGTCATACCAAAGGTAAGGGCGGAGCTGAGGGGACACCAAGGCTCACAATTTCTACTCCAGGCTTCCTACCACCCTGCTTCACAGCCACACTTCCTCCAAATGCCCTTTTCTGTCCTGTCTGGGTTCACAGCACCCTTACATTTAAACGATAATTCAAAAGGCACATTCATACCTTCTGTCTCAGTTACCCTCACCTAGGTTTAATAACCTGAAAGATTTTTTTAGAGAAAAGATGTAAGTTGATATGAAAACAGAAATACTGCTGGAATGGATGACCTGTCCACTTGAGTACACACTGTAGTAACTGTGGATGTGAAAAATCCAGATTTACCTAAAAGATAAATATACATATGCTTTTTTGCTTGACAAAACTATTGACCGCAGGATTCTAACAAGTGGCCTGTTTTTCTCATACATTTGAAAGAGGATTTAACTTACAAAACCCGACCCCCTCCAACATTTTTGGGTTTATACCAATTGTATTATATGGAAAATGTACTTTTTTCTCCTTCCTGATTTTTATTTCTGAGAAACCAAGGTGGTGATAAAAGGACTTAAGGAGGAGGAGGAGGATTAGTGACAACAATGATTAGATTCCCATCTTCCAGATTAATAGAGAAGTCAGAAGAGAATTATAAACCCCAGAAGAGAGAGGCCTCAGGAAAAGCTGTTGCCTACTTAGCTGTAACGAGTTAGTCCACATAGACCTCAAGCATAATGGGCATTATGATACATTTATAATCATCAGCATTTTCACTCTTTTAAAATGCTATCACCCATTCTCGTCTGGCTTCCTCCAACCCAAGGCGCAGCCATTTTCATAGACTGGTGAATAAACTGCATTCTTTTGGTTTTTAACAAACACCGCACAGTGCTGTCTGTACCATCCCCCAAATTAAATCAGACTTGTTGCCACACAGCTGCAGCAACCGGCTGCCAGCGTCTCTGGAGAACAGTGGGACTTCCGACTTGGCAGGGCGGGCTGCTGGTTTTCACAGAGCCCGTCCAGCCCTGAAGTGTCACCACACCCCTGGTACGGTGAGCCCGGCACCCAACAGGAAAACAACACAGCCTCACATCCTCATGTGAACAGCGTGAAGGCCATCATTCTCGCGACAGTCCTTTCACAGAGAGGTAAATGAGGTCCAGAAATGCCAACAGGCTCGGCGCTTGGCACACGGCTCTCAATAAACGGTGGTGTTGGTTTGCACCCAGCATTGCACCTGGATCCTCCCTCTAAGGGGTGCAAGGCACTTCCAGCAAGTCCTCTTTCATCACACTCTTGCCACCCGGTTTGGGCAGCTATCATTCCCTGAGCAACGCGAGGGGCTTATACTCCCATGATCTCCCATCTGGATGCTCCCCAGCAGGTGGGCAATCAGACTCAGACATAAAGGAACCTGCCCAAGGTCACACTGCTGTGTCAGAGGCAAGATTTAGACCCGGGTCGGCCCGACCTTATCCTCTCTCTGTTCAGAGCCTTGGAGGGGCTCAGATCTGGTGAAATAAAAGACAAAGGAGGAGCTGGAGACACTCTTGTGACAAAGTGACCGGGGATGCATAGTGAGGCTGGGGGCATCTTCCGATTACACCTCCAGCAGCTATAGAATCTCTCCACAACCTCCCCCAGTGGACTTGCCTTCCTCCACCAGCCTTGATAAATTACAAGGCCCCACGACAGGGACTGTTTCTTCCTCTCAGCTTCGTTTGGAGCATTGTCCTAGCAAGGCTCAAATAAAAGGCCATTATTAACAGTGACAATAATGCAATACTGTTTTCTCAAGGGCCTCTGTGAAGGCCTGCCAGACCAATGCCAGGCTGCTCCCTGCTGCCTCTCGCTGGCGGTTCTCACCTGTGAACCCTCAGCCGCCAGGGGCCTTGGTACGCAGCTCCGCCCTCCATATTGTGTTGCCTGAACTCCACCTTTTCAGCTTCTCCAGGGCCCTGAACAGGGGAGAAGGGCCCAGCGCAACGCATCTGAGGCCTAGCAGAGGATGGACAAGGCAGCCACGGGGGACAAAACCCGGCCAAGGAGATAATGGGCCCCAGGTTTGTTTTGAACTGAGCTCGCTTGCAGCCCCAGGCCTAGAGCTAAAGAGCTCCAGGACAGAGCTCTGGGATGGGGTGAGCATCAGGAATGCTTGGGGCAGGGGGGGGTCTCTGGTTTTCATTATGCACTTGGGCCTATGGCAGCTGTGAAAAGTTAAGGGTTCATCTCGTGAGAAACGCTGCCTGTGATGATGGAGAGGACACAGAGGGGAGCCCCTGTGCAACGGGACTCATGCGTGGCGGTCCCCGTGTGCATGCGTGTGCATGAAAGCCAGGCTCATCCCTGGGGTTTGGGCTAGAAATTCATTAATAAAGGCTCGGTGGGGGAAAGAAGAGGCTTTTACGGCCACAAAAGCAAGCAGCAGGATGAGGCAGGGTGAATGTGGAGAGGGGGTGGGGTTTAAACGAAAGTTCCTTTGCAGGTTCTCAGCTTTTAATTAGTACACCTCTGGGGCCAGAGTACTCCCCTCCCCCCGTCAATGCTTACAAACATAAGGTCTCCTCAGGCGTTACTTTTACTGTGAGCTGGGACAGACCCAGGTAACCAAAGTTTATCTGGGTCAGAAGAGCTTGGCTCTCCCCTGAGGGTCTCATAGGTAGTGTTGGCATGTTCTCTGAGCGGCGGGAAAGGCAGGCAGGTGCAGCACACACGTGCACGGGACTAACGCGCTCCCACTCGTTCCTCAGTAGGTCATGAGCACCCGCCGTGGACAGAGTTCAACTCCAGACCCAGTGGGGAAACAAAGACACGTGAGCCCACATCTGACCCCAGGAGCCCTCTTGTCCAAGTCCAAAGGGCAAGACCACGCTCGGAAAATAGAGGCGCATCTGACACGCACAAAAGGGCCACCACCCTGCTCCACCCCAGCCCTCCTGGGGACATCTGTGAGAGAAGCTGTGATCTGGGGGTCTGGGAGGGAGACCTCAAAACCGCCTGCCAGTAAGGCTGGTGCAGGGGGTGATGCAGGTCCAGGCAGCTCTCCTTTCCACACTGATGTCTTTACGGAGACTGGTGGTAAATTGTCTTTGCTCTGTAAGATCAACGGTCTGTTAGAGAAAATGTCCCAGCATCTTCTCTGAGGGAAGTGACCCAGGCCTCCCCTGGCTTCTCCAGCAGGACAAACAAGGAGGTAGTCCCAGCTCCATCAGGTGGGTGTCCAAGCCCAACTGATCTTTGAGCAACAGCTCCTTGGAGGGGAGCACTGGATGGGGAGCCCAGTGGGCAGGGCCCAAGGTGGGGAGCCAAAGGCTGGGATTCTAATCTCAACTCTCCCTTGGTACCATTCTCCCCAGCTCTCCCAGTCCTGATTTCTCCCTCTGTGAAATGAGAGTTTCAATTTCTGCTGCCCGTACAATTAAACAGCAGCCCGTCAAGAGCACACGGTGGCACATGGACATGGCTCCTTCCCTGGAACTGTGGACATGAAGAGGCACGATCATTTCTGCAATATGCAGGGGAAGCAAGAGCAGACTGACAGCCTTGGAAATTATGCTTAGTGGCCCGAATCTATGGGAATTTGCCCGGCTACTCCAAGATCTTTCAGACTGGTTCAGAAAACCTGATTTTGTTTGACTTTCTGCCACCAACATTTATCTGAGTTGGCTGGTTGCTCTATTTCTTTTTTTTGGTTTTACCCCCCAAAAGCTGACTCAGTTATACATACATATATATATATATATATATTCTTTTTCATATTCTTTTCCATTGTGGTTTATCCCAGGACACTGAATATAGTTCCCTGTGCTATACAGTAGGACCCTGTTGTCCATCCGTTCTATAGGTAATAATTTGCAACTACTAACCCCAAACTCCCAATCCATCCCTCCTCTCAGCAACCACAGGTCTGTTCTCTATGTCTTTAACTCTATTTCTGTTTTATAAATAAGTTCATTTGTATCATTTTTTTAAGATTCCACATATAAGTGATATCATATGATATTTGTCTTTCTCTGTCTGACTTACTTCACTTAGTATGATAATCTCTAGGTACATCCATGTTGCTGCAAATGGCATTATTTCATTCTTTTTTTATGGCTGAGTAATATTCCATTGTGTATATTGTACATATGTACCACATCTTCTTTATCCATTCCTGTCAGTGGACATTTAGGTTGCTTCCATGTCTTGGCTATTGTAAATAGTGCTGCTATGAACATTGGGGTGCATGTATCTTTTTGAATTACAGTTTTGTCAGGATATAGGCCCAGAAGTGGGATTCCTGGATCATACGGCAACTCTATTTTTAGTTCTTTGAGGAACCTCCATACTGTTCTCCATAGTGGCTGCACCAATTTACAATACCACCAACAGTGTAGGAGGGTTCCCTTTTCTCCACACCCTCTCCAGCATTTGTTAGGAAAATACCTTTTTTGAATGGGGGTAGGGCACACTGACCATGAGGTGCCAAGGCCTGGGATCTAGTCCCACTCCCACCTCTGCCACTAATTCACCCTAGGACCGTGCAGAAGTCACATCCCCTGCTCAGGCCTCAGTTTCCCCATCTGGGAGCCGAGCTACTTGATTGGAACAATCCCTTCTCACTGACACTGCATGCTCCTCTATGGAGCAGGAAAACAGTAGTGTGTCTTGTTGGTTCTGAGCAAAGGCCCTAATTGTTCTCTATAGCATGAGCTCCTCTATCTAAAAACCACAACCTCTCCCCTTCCTCCCGCCCCACGGCCACCCCCTTCCTCTGAGATCCACAAGACTGTTACAGAACATTTATTTTTCTTCGGTGCTTGGGCTGAAAACTCTGATGACTAAGCCATTGAATTTTAATATGCTACTGTGCTCCTTGGAGGATTCCTTCATTTCCCAGCTCCCCCTCCCCGCCCCCCGCGTCCTCAGTGGACATGTGGTAGTCGTTAGGAACAGTTTGATGAAGTTTAGGTTTGCACAGTAAAGGAGGGATGGGGGAGGGCTGGGAGTAAGGCACGATAAATGGACACAACAGTCCAGAGAGCCACTCAAAAAATAAACAGAAAGCTCCTTTTGAGTGAGCCCACTGAAAACAAATTCCAAAAAAGCTTCTTTCCCCCCCGCTTTTTTTTGGTGGGGGGTTGGTGGTGGAGGTAGGAGAAGGAAGTTCTCTTGATGTAAAAAACCCCGTTCAGAGAAAGAAACAATTCTCTTTCTGGGCAGCCACCGAAAGTGTACAGGGGTCGCTGCCAGCCACAGGTCTTGAACGCTAAGTCCTCCAAAGCTGAAGCTGGCATCTAACTCTCGGGTGTCTGAGAGGCAGCGGCCCTCCGGGGAGCCCGCCAGTGCTGGCAGAAGTCCATGGAGAAACCTGGGTCACCATGGCAGAAGGGGAAACACCCAGTGGCCAGGAACGCCCTGCTTGGCCTCAGCCTTGCTGACTTTCTGAAAGCGCCTCGCGTCCGGAGGGGACTTGCTCCAATTCTCTTTCCTGGACCCCAACCTCAGCCTCTTGCCCATCCCGCACTGGCATCGCTCCCTGCCCCTCAGTCCACATTTTCACGCATGTAGTTTAAAAACTATAGACCTGAACTCTGAACATGAACTGGGTAGCAGTGGCACCAAAGAGTTCCTGTTAACGTGCTTAGGCACGATAATGACATTGTGGTTATAAAAACGATGACATTTTTTTTAGAGATGCACACTCCAGTACAAGGGCGTACGTACGATGACATGAGACAAGGGACATATTTTCAAACACTTCAGCAACAACAAGGACAAAGCAATAGGTGAAGTGGAAATTCTGGGCAGCAGGAATGTGGGACTTCTCCATACAACTCTTTACACTTGTCTGTATATTTGAAAACAGTCACAACAGAGACAAAGACCACCTTAAACAAAACCCTGGACTTTTAATGGTAAGATTTCCTTTGCAACCTGAGTTTCTTCACCAGTGTGTAAGCTGGGAGTTTTCAAGGAATTGCCCTTGTGGAGAGAAGTACAGCATTTCAGGAGCTCTGAGGGCTGATTTCATTTGTTTGCTACACAAATGAGCTTAGCCAACCAGAGGCTACCTAAGAAGGAAGTATCAGTGTTCTTATGCTTTCCAGGAGGCCACTGGAGACTTACTTCCCTTATTCAATCGTCTTCCACGTTGGAGTATTATGTGGGGTATCTCCCCAAAGATCTCTTAAGCGCATTCTTCAGATGCACTGTAACCTGGCTCAGAAAATGATAGTTCACTCCTCTTCCAATTTTACAACTGTAAAAAGCACACAGATGTATGCAAAACATATCCTCACCTACACTGTTTTTTTTTTTTAAGTTAGCGACTAATTTTTCCTCCTACCCATTTGAGAGCCCAAGTGAGCAAGCTCAGATGACCACAGTAAAGAAATACTCCGCAGAGCTCCTGGAATGAGAAATGCAAGGCAGGAGGCGCCATCACTCTGAGGACCCGCCCTTCCCTCCACTAGGATGCTATGGACCAGCCAGAGGAAGGCCGTTCCCAGAAGCGTGCAGTCAGAAGGCCTGGGTTTGTATCCTGCTCTGCCATGAGCCAAAACCTCCGGCAGGTCATTGAAACTTGCGGCTCCTCTACAGCCTCGTCTGTAGAATGGGGATAGCGCCAAGCGCTTTGAACGGCATTAGAAGGTGGCACCGAGGGTGGGCGAGCTGCCTGCATGAGTTTCCTAGGGCTGCTATAACGAACTACCACACACTGGGTGGCTTTAAACAACAGAAAGGTATTCTCTTACACTTTTGGAGACTAGAAGTTGGAGATCATGCTGTCAGCTGGGCCATGCTTCCTCTGAGACTCTGGGGAGAATCCTTTCTTTCTTCCTAGCTTCTGGTGGTGGCCAGAAGCCACCCTGGCATTCCTTGGCATATAGATGCGTCACTCCGGTCTCTGCCTTCACTGTCACTCAGCCTTCTCCCTGTGCGTCTCTGATTCCGTGTTCAAATTTCCCTCTTCCCTCAACAAGATGCCAGTCATGTTGGATCCAGAGCCCACCTTACGTTAGCAGGACCTTGTCTTACTTAATCACATCTGCCGCTACCCTATTTCCAAATAAGGTCACATTCTGAGGTGTCAGGGGTTAGGATTTCAACCTATCTTCTGGGGGACACAATTCGGCCCTAACAATGCCCTCACAAGCTTATCAGAGCCATGGCCGCCCTGTGTGTGTCCTGTCAGTCCAAGGCTGAGGGAAGCTCTGCTGACCAGGCCCGCTGGACGGGTGACATGCTGGAGAAATGCCCACTGTGACAGGAACAGCCTCGTCTCCTTTTGAGGTTGTTGCTAAGAGGTGGATTGGTTTAAGAAAAATGCTGTGGTTTTCATCAGGAACTGCCCCTGGCTGAAGCCGGAGGAAGGAAGCGTTGCTCCGTGGGAGTTAAATTGAGAGAAATTCTTGGTTTTACATCTGAAAATATTTCTTGGGCCACCTATTTGCAACAGCACCTGAGTCTGGATGGTAGAAGAAGTGAGGGAAAGAGGTGGAGGGACTGAGTCACCAGCACTCCACGATCTACCCTAGAGGTTGGCCGACTTTCTCTGTAAAGGGTCAGAGGGTAAATATTTTATGCTTTTAGGGCCATCTGGTATGTGTCACAACTTCCCAACTCTGCCACTGCATCCAGAAAGCAACCACAGACAACACCTGAACCCATGGGCATGGCTGTGTTCCAATGAAACTTTATATGGACACAGAAGTTGGAACTGCATAGAAACTCTACGAGCCATGAATCGCTATTTGTCTTTTGATTGTTTTTCAACCTTTCCAAAATGTGAAAGAGGGCAGGATATGTCCTGTGGGCCACAGCTTGCTGATCCCTGATCAACAAAGAGCACAGAGGTTGTGTGTTATGTGTTCATCCACAGCACGCCATTCTGTCATATCACCTGACTTTTCAATACAGCTTTACACTTCATAACATTTTCATTGGATCATGTAACCAGATCCTCTTATCTACCCTGTCGGGAGGCACACTTGACATTTATCCCCATTTTACCAATGAGAAAACAGACTCCAAGAAGTCAAGTGCTCAGTTAGCAAGTGGTAAAGCTAGACTGAAACTTATGTCTTCCGACTCCTTGCTTGATACCCCACTGAATATTTCACATCACGTAACTATGCTCCAAGTCAACCCCTTCCCCACAGATGTACACACATAACCACGACTCCCCAAGTCAGCATGTGTCATTCTCCAGATCAATTTTCCAGGAATTCTGCCACAACTGGGGTGTTGCTACAGAGCTGAGAATTCCCCTTGAGGATCTCAGCTTCCTACATAAGATGGCCAGGCATAACACTGACCTAATGGAAGGATGGAGAATCCACTACTTCTGCTGCATACACACACAGGAAGGAGCAGAGTCTCAGGATCCACTGTGGACCAATTAGCTCCCGAAGCATTAGGAGGCTGCACCTTGGGAGACAGAGTTCCTTCTTCATCTATGTCAGGAGTTGACAACTAGATGCTTGTGAGTGCTAGGCATGCAAGGTAAATGAGTGACCTTGGGGGATGGAGGCTTACAGCAAATTGGAGAACACTTGCTCCATCTAAAGGGGGCAGGTGCCACTGAGCTTTGGCCAACTGTTGCTAGATCTGGAAATCTCCTAATTTTATAATGATAGCATAAGAATTTTTTTAAGAGTGTTAGGTCAAAAGATATCCTTAGGCCACCGTGTGCAGCCTCTGCTCTGAGGCCTGTCTCTAGACTTTGGGCAGCTGATACCACCTTGTAGTACATATAAGAAGTTGATTCTCTTTCCTGACAACACTCATTACTGGCAGCCAGAGGTGGGTATGTGTGCGTTTTTTGGAGAAACAAGCAACCATGTGACCCTGAATAAAGCAGTACGGGAGCTAGGGGGCGTGGAAGCTTGGTCTTTGGAAGTAGACAGACACTGAATTATTCAAGACAGGTTCAGCCCAGGGCAGAAATAGAAAATATATCCTTGCTGTGTCCTGATTCAGACTAAATTGAACTTGACGCCACCGTGTCACAAGACACCTTTGATGGAAATGAAGATGATAATCACCGATGCCATCCAACATGGTGATTGATAATGTTCCCTCTTCCAAATTGTAGCAATGGCCTTGAATCCCAGGAAGGTGCCTGGCTTGGGTCCAAGACCCAGACTCTGTCTGGATCCAAAGGAAGGTGCCTTAGGCTGGGTGGGTATCCTTTTCCCGGCTCACAGTCTGTAAATACTTATAACTTGTGTTTTGCACCATGACCCATTACATACTCCTGGATGGTAGAAACACATTGTAGTTGTCCTTGTATCCCTGGCATCTTCTGTGCCAAACCCCAGCAGAGGCTGCGAATGGCTCATGAAATACTGTGCGCAGCACCTGGCAGGGCTCAATGTTTGCTGAGCAAACATGTGGAAATCAACACTATGGAACATCCATGTACCAAGTGCTTTATCTCACTTGCTATCTGTAATAAAACAAGTAGGTACGTAGTGTTACTATTCCTGTTTTACAAGTTAAAAAAAAAAGTTCTAGGAGTTTAAGTAACTTTCTCAAGGTAGAAAAAGCTAGTGAGAAGTCAAGCTAGAATTTGAACCCAGGTCTGAGCCTAAAGTCTGCTCTTTCACTGAGATGTGAGGAACACTTGTGATTCAGCCCCCAAAACATACCACTAGGGTCTCTGAGCTTGTACGGCAAGCACATCCTTCATGAAAAGGAAGGGATGATGGGGAAAGAGAAAATATGATGGCAACTGACGGGTTTAATTCCTTTCAGGTCTGCCACAGACCAAACAAGGTCCTAGGGCTGCTGTCACCTGGGAAGCTTGACCCACTCTCAGCTGAGCCTGACACAGAGCTAGGTCCCAACATCACACACCTTCTAAGTATGCTTACATCCAAAAAAGCATTATGAGTTTATGCTCTGAAGTCAGAAAGACCCAAGGGACTCACCACTTTCTACTGAATTTATACAACTTATTTAACCTTGCCAACTTTCGGCTTCCTTATCTGTACCTGAAGATAATAAAGCACCCATACCTCAATGGGCTGCTGGGAGGATTAAATAAAATAATGAGTGTAAAGTGCTTGACATAAAATCATAATTCAATACAGTGTTGGCCATGGTTTGTTTGTTTGTTGGAACCTCTTATTTTGCAATAATTATAGATTCAAGGGAAGCTTCAAAAATCGTATAGAAAGGTCCTGTGTACCCTCACCTAGACGGTACATTCTCCTAGATGGTTAAGTCTTACAGTACAATAGCAAAACTAGGAAACTGACATTGGAAAATTTTGTATTATAATTCTATGCTATTTTATCACATGTGTATATGGTTTATTTTTATAATTATAACTATTTTATAATTGACAAGTATCATGAGAGTCAGTACAGGGATGTGGTTACGTGTGCAGCATCTAATTCTAGGCTGGGTTCCAAAACTGATTTGGCCTTTACTCGCTGCGTGACCTTCAGCAAGTTACTTCACTGCTCTGTGCCCTGGTCCCCTTATCTGTAAGAGGGGAACAACAATAATAGCACTTCTCTGACAGGGTTATTAGGAGAATTACAAAATATATGTAACGTGCTTAAACACTAGCAGGCAGGCACTTAAGTAAAACTCCATGATTTTTTACCTACTATTATGTTCACTATTTTCACCATTCCTGGGACCAGGAAGGGAGAGGGGAGAATAATTTTGGTCTAACTTCTGTCTGTCACAAGGCTCATATCTTTCTTTCCTTTGGTTAATGGTCACGATGCTTTACAGAAGTGAGTCAGGGAGTGTTCCTCCCTCTGCTATCTTTTGGAAGAGTTTGAGAAGGATAGGTGTTAGCTCTTCTCTAAATGTTTGCTAGAATTCGCCTGTGAAGCCATCTGGTCCTGGGCTTTTGTTTGTTGGAAGATTTTAATCACAGTTTCAATTTCAGTGCTTGTTATTGGTCTGTTCATATTTTCTATTTCTTCCTGGTTCAGTCTTGGCACATTGTGCATTTCTAAGAATTTGTCCATTTCTTCCAGGTTGTCCATTTTATTGGCATACAGTTGCTTGTAGTAATCTCTAATAATCTTTTGTATTTCTGCAGTGTCCGTTGTCTCCTTTTTCATTTCTAATTCTACTGATTTGAGTCTTCTCCCTTTTTTTCTTGATGAGTCTGGCTAATGGTTTATCAATTTTGTTTATCTTCTCAAAGAACCAGCTTTTAGTTTTATTGATCTTTGCTATCGTTTCCTTCATTTCTTTTTCATTTATTTCTGATCCGATCTTTATGATTTCTTTCCTTCTGCTAAATTTGGGGGTTTTTTGTTCTTCTTTCTCTAATTGCTTTAGGTGCAAAGTTAGGTTGTTTATTCGAGATGTTTCCTGTTTCTTGAGGTAGGATTGTATTGCTATAAACTTCCCTCTTAGAACTGCTTTTGCTGCATCCCATAGGTTTTGTGTCGTCGTGTCTCCACTGTCATTTGTTTCTAAGTAGTTTTTGGTTTCCTCTCTGATTTCTTCAGTGATCACTTCGTTATGAAGTAGTGTATTGTTTAACCTCCGTGTGTTTGTATTTTTTACAGATCTTTTCCTGTAATTGATATCTAGTCTCATAGCATTGTGGTTGGAAAAGATACTTGATATGATTTCAATTTTCTTAAATTTACCAAGGCTAGATTTGTGACTCAAGATATGACCTATCCTGGAGAGTGTTCCAAGAGCACTTGAGAAAAATGTGTAGTTTGTTGTTTTTGGATGGAATGTCCTATAAATATCAATTAAGTCCATCTTCTGTAATATATCATTTAAAGCTTGTGTTTCCTTATTTATTTTCATTTTGGATGATCTGTCCATTGGTGAAAGTGGGGTGTTAAAGTCCCCTACTATGACTCATTCTATGAGGCCACCATAACCTGATACCAAAACCAGACAAAGACGTCACAAAGAAAGAAAACTACAGGCCAATATCACTGATAAACATAGATGCAAAAATCCTCAACAAAATATGAGCAAACAGAATCCAACAGCACATTAAAAGGATCATACACCATGATCAAGTGGGGTTTATCCCAGGAATGCTAGGATTCTTCAATATACGCAAATCAATCAACAAGATACACCATATCATCAAACTGAAGGAGAAAAACCATATGATCATCTCAATAGATGCAGAGAAAGCTTTCGACAAAATTCAACACCCATTTATGATAAAAACCCTGCAGAAAGTAGGCATAGAGGGAATTCTCCTCAACATAATAAAGGCCATATATGACAAACCCACAGCCAGGATCATTCTCAGTGGTGAAAAACTGAAACCATTTCCACTAAGATCAGGAAAAAGACAAGGTTGCACACTCTCACCACTCTTATTCAACATAGTTTTGGAAGTTGGAGCCACAGCAATCAGAGAAGAAAAAGAAATAAAAGGAATCCAAATTGGAAAAGAAGAAGCAAAGCTGTCACTGTTTGCAGATGACATGATACTATACATAGAGAATCCTAAGGATGCTACCAGAAAACTACTAGAGCTAATCAATGAATTTGGCAAAGTAGCAGGATACAAAATTAATGCACAGAAATCTCTGGCATTCTTATACACTAATGATGAAAAATCTGAGAGTGAAATTAAGAAAACACTCCCATTTACCACTGCAACAAAAAGAATAAAATATCTAGGAATAAACCTACCTAAGGATACAAAAGACCTGTATGAAGAAAATTATAAGACACTGATGAAAGAAATTAAAGATTATACAAATAGATGGAGAGATATACCATGTTCTTGGATTGGAAGAATCAACATTGTGAAAATGACTCTACTACCCAAAGCAATCTACAGATTCAATGCAATCCCTATCAAACTACCACTGGCATTTTTTACAGAACTAGAACAAAAAATTTCACAATTTGTATGGGAACACAGAAGACACCGAATAGCCAAAGCAATCTTGAGAACGAAAAATGGAGCTGGAGGAATCAGGCTCCCTGACTTCAGACTATACTACAAAGCTACAGTAATCAAGACAGTATGGTACTGGCACAAAAACAGAAATATAGATCAATAGAACAGGATAGAAAGCCCAGAGATAAACCCACACACATATGGTCACCTTATCTTTGATAAAGGAGGCAAGGATATACAGTGGAGAAAAGACAGCCTCCAGTGAAGAAAAGACAGCCTCTTCAATAAGTGGTGCTGGGAAAACTGGACAGGTACATGTAAAAGTATGAAATTAGAACACTCCCTAACACCATACACAAAAATAAACTCAAAATGGGTTAAAGACCTACATGTAAGGCCAGACACTATCAAACTCTTAGAGGAAAATATAGGCAGAACACTCTATGACATAAATCACAGCAAGATCCTTTTTGACCCATCTCCTAGAGAAGTGGAAATAAAAACAAAAATAAACAAATGGGATCTAATGAAACTTAAAAGCTTTTGCACAGCAAAGGATACCATAAACAAGACCAAAAGACAACCCTCAGAATGGGAGAAAATATTTGCAAATGAAGCAACTGACAAAGGATTAATCTCCAAAATTTATAAGCAACTCATGCAGCTCAATAACAAAAAACAAACAACCCAATCCAAAAATGGGCAGAAGAACTAAACAGACATTTCTCCAAAGAAGATATACAGATTGCCAACAAACACATGAAAGAATGCTCAACATCACTAATCATTAGAGAAATGCAAATCAAAACTACAATGAGATATCATCTCACACTGGTCAGAATGGCCATCATCAAAAAATCTAGAAACAGTAAATGCTGGAGAGGATGTGAAGAAAAGGGAACACTCTTGCACTGCTGGTGGGAACGTAAATTGATACAGCCACTATGGAGAACAGTATGGAGGTTCCTTAAAAAACTACAAATAGAACTACCATACGACCCCGCAATCCCACTACTGGGCATATACCCTGAGAAAACCATTATTCAAAAGGAGTCATGTACCAAAATGTTCACTGCAGCTCTATTTACAATAGCCAGGACATGGAAGCAACCTAAGTGTCCATCAACAGATGAATGGATAAAGAAGATGTGGTACATATATACAATGGAATATTACTCAGCCATAAAAAGAAATGAAACTGAGTTATTTGTAATGAGGTGGATAGACCTGGAGTCTGTCATACAGAGTGAAGTAAATCAGAAGGAGAAAAACAAATACCGTATACTAACACATATATACGGAATCTAAGAAAAAAAAATGTCATGAAGAGACTAGGGGTAGGATGGGAATAAAACACAGACCTACTAGAGAATGGACTTGAGGATACGGGGAGGTGGAAGGGTAAGCTGGGATGAAGTGAGAGAGTGGCATGGACATATATACACTACCAAATGTAAAATAGATAGCTAGTGGAAAGCAGCCGCATAGTACAGGGAGATCAGCTAGGTGCTTTGTGACCACCTAGAGGGGTGGGATAGGGAGGGTGGGAGGGAGGGAGATGCAAGAGGGAAGAGATATGGGAACATATGTATATGTATAACTGATTCACTTTGCTGTAAAGCAGAAACTAACACACCATTGTAAAACAGTTATACTCCAATAAAGATGTTAAAAAAAAAAAAAAAAAAGAAGTGAGTCAAAGAAACACCAGGAGTCTGCTTTTGTTGTTTTGTTTTGGAATAAACCCATGTTGCAACTCGAAGAGAAAACTCAGGCAGTCTAGGCCTGAGGAGCCTGCCTTTGGAAGGCCTGAGGTCTCTGTTGTGGAGCCTTGGCTGGCTCCAGGTTCACTGCTTTGGAGAGTAAGCTGGCAGGGGACATGAGAGGGGCAGAGCTGGCAAAGACCAGCACTTGACCCCAGATAACACCACCTCAGAATGCTCACGCTTTCTCTGAAAGACTCCTCCATCCATCTGAATGGTGGTCTACTAGATGGACTTCATGGCTGAGCAATACTCAGACCTCAGAGGAGAAGGATGAAACAGGACCCAATCCTGACAATGGGTCCATAGGAGAAGAACTGATGCTGGCCACAAGGTCCGGTTTCAAGGTCAAAGTTCCTAAGAACTTACATTCCCTTATGCGCTAGTATTGGAGTAACAAGGTAGAAAAGAGGAAGGAAATCAGGCACATTGAGCTGCATAGAGGGCATCATCCCCAAACAGGCTGTTGCTATGGGAAAAAGGAGGACAACCATTATGCTAACAGCTCCCATTTGGTAAGCACTTGTTTCCTGTTAGGCGCACTCAGTCCTCAGGCCAAGTTTATGGCATGATACCATCTCCCCATCTTTTTTTTATTAAGAAAAAATTTTTTTCAATGAAAGTATAGTTGCGATACAATGTTACAAAAGTTATAGATGTACAATATAGCGAATTCACAATTTTTAAAGGTTATACTCCATTTATAGTTATTATAAAATATTGGCTATATTCTACATGCTGTACAATACATCCTTATAGCTTATTTTTCTGCCTAATAGTCTTACTTACCCCTACCTCTATACTGTCCCTCCCCACCTCCCCATCTTATAGTAAGAGGACAGAAGACTGGAGAGGCCAAGGTCACAGCTAATAGGCCACAGGGCCAGGATCTAAACCCAGGCTCATGGACTCCCAGGTTACAGCTCTTAGCCACCAGGCTACGCTCCCCCTGTCACAACCACAGCTCCTCTTGGCTGGGCTCTCATTTTGCCCTTTATTAATGCTATGGTTCAGTTCTGGTTATAGCCCTTCTAGTATGATTTTATGCATCCATCCTTGTATTAACTAGTGCATTGGAATGGTTATACTACATATTTAAAACAAACACACAACAACAAAGCAATGCACACCTCAGCTGGATAACCGGGAAGGGAAGGGAAGGGAAGGGAAGGGAAGGGAAGGGAAGGGAAGGGAAGGGAAGGGAAGGGAAGGGAAGGGAGGGGAAGGGAGGGGAGGGGAGAGGAGGGGGAGGGGGAGGGGGAGGGGAGGAGAGAAAAGAAGGGAATTCCCTGGTGGTCCAGTGCCTAGGACTCTGCATTTCCACTGCAGAATCGAACCATGGGTTCGATTCCTGATTGAGGAATTAAGATCCTGCATGCTGTGTGGTATGGCCAAAAAAGAAAAAGAAAAAATTAAAAAATTAAAACAAACAAAATAAAAGCATTAAGAAAAGAAAAGAAAAAAGGTCATTTCCTTTTCTGGCCAAGCAGGTCTCACTCTGTGCTAGTTGGGAGGTACAAAGTCAGACCAGTGGCTTTGCAGAACCCCATTTTCAGTCTTGGGATCCTGTTAGACACACGGGTCAGTCCACACCGGCTCAGCATGGCTCAATACTGTGCAAACGTGCCTTAAAACCTGCCTTGAAACATTCCTGTCCCGGAAAGTTCCTGCTTCCCCACTTCCAGCCTGCTCTCGTCCTCCGTCCTTCTACACTACATGAGGCGACTACGTCAGCAGAGAGAACTGGACCAGCCTGCCTCCTGTCTGGGCCCCGGTCCCAGGCTGCCAAGCCTTGCAGAATAGATGGTGATGACTCACCTGCGCTCTGTGCCGGCCCTGCCCCATCCAGAGCCCCACGGGGGCCTGATCACATCACATCACACGCTGACTCCCTTACCTCAAAACCCAACAGGAAAAATCAGATTCCATCATTTGGAATCTATTCGGCTTGGAGCCATGACAGCATTCCTTACTCAAGATCTGAGTCGAAACAGGGCTTGTAGCCCCACAGGCTGAGGCTCTGTTCAGGGGAGCCTGAGACGCAGGCATCGGCCTCCTCACCCTCTTGTAATTAGGGCTATAAGTTATGACAAAAGAAAAGCTGGTACACCCAGTGGAGAACGCTCCACCCCTGCCGTGGAAAGAGCACACCCTAGACTTTCTCCAGAGCCTAGTTTAGTTAAGCGGGAATGCCAGCATGCCACAAGCTCCCCCTGAATCCTGGACATCGTTTTCCCTCTATTCTACCCGCAGACGGGGCTAAAATATCAACCTGATCTTGGATCTCTTGCTTAGAAATAAGCACAGATGGCACGGGTAGTACCAACTGCAGCCATGGGTTTCATGAACTGCCAGGTCCGCCAGAAGTCACCGCCACTCATGTGGATCCCAGCTCTCTGCTTCCTTTTCTGTATCACTGTCATCTGCTTTTACTAGCTGGCATGACCAGTTTTCCCTGGGCTTCCAGGTCTAGTTAAGGGTAGACGCTAATTATGCACAACAAGCTTAGGACTAACAATAATTGCTGCCACCCTTTCAGGTCAAGGACACCAAAACTTCCGACCCAGAACTCCCTGTCAGGTGAGCTACGTGAACTATTCCTGTCAGGTCAGCTGGATAAAATCCCGTGGTCATCTTCACAGGTGGGCAAGGCCATGAGCAGGGAAGGTGACTGTCCTGCTGGAGTCGGCACAGGGGGCTGCTGCTGGGGGGTGGAGAAGGGAGACGCCAGACAAGCGCTCCAAGGAAGGCCACCATCGAATACCTGAATGGAGACCTTTCCACAGTTAATTCAGCTACTCAATGAGGTTCTGGAAAATAGAAATGGCACTTGGGCATTACCAATGCGGGGGGCTCGGAACTGACAACTCAGGGGTCAAAGCCCTTCCTTTTAAGCGGAGGCCTCCTAATGACACCAAAGGCCCTCCAGTGAGAAAAACGACGTGTTGAAATAGAAAACGTTCCAACACTAAAGAGAACCACGTCAAACATCCTGACTCAGTGTGACCAATGATTCTCAAGACTGCACTGCTGAAGGGACCTGACCAATTTAAGAGCTTTAAAAAGAACTTAAAATAGATCGCCTTTCTGCTCCCCAAAACTTAATCAGTTATTCTTGGCTGCGAATAAAACTGATGCTGGTACTTACTTAAAGCTATACTTCATAATCCAGTTATTATTCTTAAGGGAAAATATTAACACGTAAAATCCTTCTTGGCTATATACCATGTGGAAAAAATATAGGGCAACAGGATTCTTCCACACACACACTCCCTCATCCGTCCCCCCGTCCCCCAGCCCAAGCCTGCCATTCCATCTCTCTGCTTTATTGGCATGCACATCTGGATCACATAAATTTCGAGTACAGTTTTCAATATTAGTACCGCTTAGGGTTACAATACTTGACAAATCTCGAATGCCAGGATGTCAGATCAAATTAGCTTGACCAGCCACAGGAGCGAGGGGGTGAGAGGGAGGTACAATTAGAGGACTGTAATAAATAAACAAGAGCTTGCAGCGGCCCTTTCTCTCTTGTTGAGCTGGCGCAGAGGTTTCAGAGGTGACCTAATGGACTCTCAGACCCAGGAGAATGACGACCCCGCGGATCCACACTTCCATTCCTTACCAGAATAGTCTGAGCAAGTGAGCAATGAGGCTCAGGGAAGCGGGTGGGGGAGTGGGGTCTGGTCATCCGTCCCGATTTCCACGGTCCAGCATTATGAGGACACAAAATATATGAAAAATATTCTTCAGGATAAATCGATGACTCTGGATCTCTCATACTGCTCCAGTCCCATACTGCTTGATCGAGCTGGAACAGCTAGATGAGGGGCAGGCTCAGGAGGTCGCTCACTTGGCTGAGAATGCGTGTTTAAAGGTCCAAATGAAACTACTTGAATGAACAGCCCTAGGTAATCCAGTGTCTCATAAAGGGCATCTTTGAAATGCTCTTTAAAGAAATACCTTTATTACTCAAGTTCAAGTCTCACCCCCATTGGGAGCATCTCCTAGCGTATCATGACTCTGGTATTTCAAGAGGGCCATGGGTTGGTAAGACATTGAGTATTTTAAGATCAAATCTAAAAGTGATTGGCCACCAAAACAAAACAAAATACTTTTTTGCCAAGTACTTTTAATTCTACCATTTTCTAAATGTCTTATTAAAAAATAACAGATTCTCCTTTCTTAATGTTCACGTAATAACTTGTTATAAACTCTTTCAGAATAATTAGATATCTTCAGTGTTTTTATTTAGCCCCTAGGGCTGGAAAAAAAAAAAAAAGTGTTCGTGTTCCTGGTAAATTTGATTTGGGCACTTCTGGGTTAAACAATGTTAAGTTTGTCTCTTTACTGCAGGACTTTTCAGAGCCTTGAATATGCAAATGTGTATTATAAAATGCCAAGAAGGAAAGACAGAGTAATGCATTTTCCAAACATAGCTGGAACCTTTTCCTGTGGTGCATTCACATGAGCAGTGTTCTGAGAATTACTCTGGGGATTAGTCAATACTGAGGTAAGTCCTCTGCTCAGTAATCATCACCCCAAACTCACAGATAAGGAAACTAAAGCTGTCCAGTGTGCTGGCTTCTATGTTCATGTATTGAGGGAATGGCTGAGTGTCACCAGTCCCTGTGGGCACATGATGGACAAAATCATATCCTCTCTCTGACTCCCCACAGCACCCTGTAGGGTCTGAGCTTGTCAGGAACACAGCTTACTGCCTGCTAGGTCTCCCAAATGCCTGACACCCTGGTGGCCCAGTCACCTTCATGAGAAAACTCAATCACTGTACAAACAAAGGTGTGTGTTGGCATTTCCAAGCAGGAGAGTCAGCACCAACTTGGAGACAAGCGATGTGCTCCAAGCCAGGCCACCACCACAGAGAGGTTGGGAAGATGCCCAATGCTCTTGGCCACTATGGACACACAGTGGACTCCAAAGGCCACAGTGAACCTCCGGGGTGGTCTAATATCTGGCACTGGCTTGTGTGTGAAAAGTACATACAGAAGAGCAGCTCTAAGGGTAAAGCTGTGGGAAGTGGGCAAGGATGGTTTGTGCATAGGTGTCCTGTTTTCCTTCCTGTGTTCTGACAGTCACTGGGGAAAACTAAACAGAAACCAGAAATCATCCTAATACTTCAAAATGAAACCTGAAAAAATGCAGGAATCACCTACTTAATGTGGTAGAATGAGGCAATATTTATTTACTGAGGCAATATTTCACTCATCAGCATCACCACCGCCATCTCCTGAAAGCTCACTACTGTCATGGGCTTTGCATGTGTTCTTTAATTTAATCCTTGCTACAACCCTAGGAGGAGTCTATTCTACTCCATTTTACAAAGAGGTAATGAGGCCAGTGAAGTCAAAGGTCTACAGACAGGGGCAAAGTCAGAATTTGAACCCAGTTCTATCTGGTATCATAGGCTGAGCCCCCCCCATCCATCCATCCAACAAATATTTAGGAATCCTTACTAAGTGGAGGTTAAATGGATCAGACAGGGATTCTGCTCTCAAGAAGAAATAAGAGGTTAAGATGAGAGGCCTGAGGCAGACAGAAGGCACTGGCAAACACTGATAAAGAAAATGCCTTCTATATCCAGTCACTATTCTAAATGCTTTTTTATAAATAAACTCATTTGACCCTCATGAAGAACCGTTGGGGTAGGTACTATTATCCCCATTGTACAGATGAGAACACTGAGTCACAAAATGTTTAAGAACCTGCCCAAGGTCACACAAACAGAAAGGATGGAGCTGGGATGGGACCCTGGCACATGGAGGCTTGATCACTGTACTACTCAGCATGGCAAAGGAAGGCCATGGCTGAGCCTGGAGCTGAGACGGTGAGGACAGGCCAAGCTCCTGGGTAGTGAGCTCTGCTGTCTGCCTGCTGGGCTGTGGCATCCAGGTCAGAGAGGAGACCATCACAGGGCCCTCCCTGTGCCAGGTCAGAACGCCCTCCTCTAGCCTTCAGCAACCCGTGCCTTCCTAGCTCCAACAGCTGCCCCAGGGCCCCTCTCTCTCTCTCACTGCCTGGTCAGAAAGGCACAGCTCAATAATCTGTTGGCAGTGAATGTTTTCCTAGCCGAGGTCTGGGAGGCGGGATGGCTGTCCCAAGCCTTTTGACCTCAGGGCCCTTATTACTAACCTAACAGTCATGTCTCGTGGGATCTGCCCACAGACAATGATCTATCAACCCTTAAGGACTACACTACATTAAGCCCTCAATAAAAATGGGCAATTTAAGCACTTACTATCCAGCCAGCTACTAAGGGAACACTTTCTATGTCATTACTTCTAATCCTTACAACCGCCCTATTTTATAAATGAGGCCCCTTAGGCTCAGAGAAGTTAAGTAACTTACCCAAGGGTGACCCAGTAATTGGAGGAGTCAGAAGGCTAACTTTAGAGCTTGGTGAACTCGTAATCCCTGGGTGCTCTCCCCACACCGTACTGCTTTTCCTGAGACACACATATAACTAACTATAGCATAACAAAGAAAATGGGAAAGGCCCTAGTTGGGACACAGATAAATCAACACTGGAGAGGTTGTTCCTAGCCAGGAGGAGGTGGGGGCATTTAAGTGGCTGTAGCTGCCTTTCATGGGGGAACATACTGGGCTGAGCAGCTAAGTTCCCTAGGAATGAGAACCTCCACCCAAAACCACAGTCGCAGCAACAGCATGACATCCAGCAGACTCTCTCCCAGACCAGGAGTATGTACCTAGCTTCCGACATCCTTTCCGTGTACATCTGGCAGGAGTTCTCCAACACCTGCTCCCCGAGACAGCTGATCCTGGCTCTACCCTGGCTGCCTCGCAAATCCTTATCTGCCCCTTGCTGTTGAGGCCACTCCCCTCTTGGATGCTGGCTCTCAGCTCCGCCCTGGCTGGAAACCACCTCTAGTTCCCCTTTTAGCACAGCTGCCCACACCCAAGCCTCGGATCTCTTCTGACTCCTGCCGAAATCCAGGGTGTGGCCCCGATACATACATACATACATACAGCGTCATGCTTCCCACTCACTTACAAGAGCCTCTGTACCTCCCCTGGGCCCTTCTGTAGAGATGATCCTGTAACTATCACCGAAGCTTTGCCAACCAGGCTTTGGAATTCTAGCACAGCCTTCTGTGGCTGTCTACTAGGCGGGCCACTGAGCTGCAGAGCCCAAATAATTTGTTTTCTTCAGAAAACCCAGATGATTCCTAAGGGCCATTTGCCACAATGAAGCTGCATCACCTCGTTCCAGCATATTGATGGCTTATCACCTGAAGTTGCCATTAACAGACACAAAGCTACATCCCAAGATGGAGTCAAAACTCAGAGTCAACCTCCTTGTTTTTGGAAGGTTGTCTTTTTATATGTATATGAAAAGTTATTCTAAATAAATCATTAAGTCCATGTGCAAAAGTTTTGCTACAGATTAAATTCATGGCAATGCCAATATAACAGAAAACACTGTAAACCAAAATGCCCCAAAATAGCTGACAAATTACATAAATTCATTACATAGGACAGCTCATATAATGAAATACTTTGTAAGGCATTAAAAATGAATATGTAGGGCTTCCCTGGTGGTGCAGTGGTTGAGAGTCTGCCTGCCGATGCAGGCGACACGGGTTCGTACCCCGGTCCGAGAGGATCCCACATGCCACGGAGTGGCTGGGCCTGTGGGCCATGGCCGCTGGGCCTGTGCGGCCGGGGCCTGTGCTCCGCACGGGAGAGGCCACAGCAGTGAGAGGCCCGCGTATGACAAAAAAACAAACAAAAAAACACACACACAAAAAAATGGATATGGAGAAGAGCTCTATTTACTGACTTGGAAAGATATTGATAGTATATTGAATGGAAAGTAGGTTATGAAACAGTGTGGAAAGTAACAAAAATCTCTGTATGTGAAACAAACCCAAAATCTCTATATATGAATCAACAACTTGAAGATATAATCTCCAACCAGTGAGATTATAGATGATTTTAGCTCCTTTTTTGATGACACATATTTAAAAATTGTGTCTACATTAAACATATTAGTTGTACAATAAAAGTTATAAAAAAAGTTTTCTTTTGATTCAAGAAGCAAGCAGTGTATGTCCAGTTAGCAACTGCAAAATATATGCTGAGAAAAAAATACTGTCCTATAAATCCAAGCTTCAAAATTTCAAATTTAACAAAAGACAAGTAGCAGTAATTTAGGGCATGGATCAAGACAGAAAAATCATCACTAAATACCAGTACCTAGATGGTACCATCCAAGGTGGCCCTAGAGGACACTGTTTTTTAGGTGGTCTTTCAACACCAAAACATTTCCTCCAGAAAAAGGAGAAGCTGCTGCTAAGAAATTTAACCCCAGGGGCCTAAGACCCACATTTGGTTCCTTAGCCTCAGCAAACATGCTTCCAACTGGTTTTCTTGTCTCCTTAACAAGGTCCTCCCCAGGCCAGAAGGGAGAACTCTTCACCAGCCCATCTGATGGAAGTTGCTGAGTTCTCTTACTTCTTGGCAAATCCAAAGGAGGATTTCCCTACCAGATTTACGTCCTGGTACAGAGTTTCTCAAACTGCACTGTACACATGATCCCTGGGATCTTATCAAAACGCAGACTCTGATTCAGGAGGTCTGGGGTGGGGCCTGAGATTCTGCATTTCTAACAAGCTCCCAGGTGATGCTGCAGCTGGTCCAGAGACCACACTTGGAGCAGTAAAGCCCTCCCCGTGATTCTCAGATAGGAGAACTTGGCTCAGCCCAGGGATGCCGAGGTTAAATGAGACAATGGGCCGAACCACATCACCCAAGAGGGCAGAAACATCCTGGCTTTTGTTACACTCTTACCTTCTCAGGCTACCAGTGATCCATTAGAAAATAGAATCCTGAAGGACCTTGACAATTTAATGTTCCTATCAAAATGGGCCATTCAACCACAGTTACCAGAGGGAGCAGCCCCGATGCCTGGGGTGCCTTTCAGGAACTCTGTGTATAACCAGAAACACACTTGGGCACCTGAAAAAGATTGGCAACACCAAGGACTCCATTCAGGAACAGAACATTATGACCCCAATAAACCAACCCCCAGACAGGAATTCCGACTGGCTGCTCTGAAAGCTGACACTGGAAGCAAGGTATGAGGGTGGAAGACAAAGGTGAGAGGCCACAGTTAGGATGGATTAGAGAAGGATGAACAGGAAGCGGAGAATCGATGACTGGAACAGGAAAGGTGGAGAAAGCAGAGGACAATAAAAATGGTAAAAGATGGACCCAAGTAACACTGCTGCAGCTGGATACCTGTCCCCGTGGGCCCTGAACAATGGCAGCAGGTGCTGTGCTTGCACACACTCCGCTTGATGCTGTCTGGACCCCGAGGGGCGTTAATGAGGCTGGGTGGCGAGGCCGACTCCATTTTTCATCACTGACACTCAGACGGGCGGTCCTCAGCACAAGGACCCTGGCCAATCAGCCCCCAGCTCGGCTGTGTGTAAACACCTTCCATCCTCAATCAGCAAGGGAGGCAGGTGCTGGAGATCTGGTCACGGTCAGTTGGACAATCTGATAAAGCCTTCCTGGGGTCGCTGTGGCCCGAGAATAGACCGGGCATAATTAGACCAGGCGGAGAGGCTGTCAGGCAGCCCAGGCGGAAATAACAGGGTCTCTGCCAATCAAAGGGAAACCCGACCACGGTGGCGGGTGGAGAGGGGACATTTGTTGTAGAAGTGGACAGTGGGGGAGGGGAGGGGATGCTGGCTGGTGACTCTGGTGGGGCTGCACAGCTCATTATGCGAGCCCCGGAGCTAGGCGGGCACTATCGATCACTATCGGGGGTCTCTGGGGACTCGTCATCACGCAGCAGGACCTGGTGCGCTTTGCTCTGGCGGTAACCAGAGAAACACGGCAATGCACCCTTGCTAATGGAAAAACAGGTTGGCCTTTTTTCCACTCCCCTACTTTAATTATCTGGCAGGCCTCTTAACCATGAAGGTGCAGAAATGGACAGTAACAATGAAAAGACCGCAATGGTTTGTAGTTTACATAGCCCTTCTACACATGTGATCTCAGAAAGGCCAGAGGAGGGTCGATGCTTGAGAAGCACAGCTGAGAAGGCAGGGGCTCGCCACCCCGCCCTTTAGTCTTGTTACATTCACTCCGCCACACGTGTGCACAAACTGCTCAGTTTACTCAGGGATTCTGGCTTTGTCAAGAACTGGGCAGAGGGCACCAGCCCCTCTCCCAGCCTGAGACTAAAGCATCCGGGGCAGCCAGCCTCTCGTCGCTTTGCAGGAACGTGGACCCAGGGCACAGTGAGGCACCCACTCCCCTATCCTTTTATTCCACTGTTTCCTGTTTAAGCCAAAAGTTGCCCCCTGCAGCTTGTATGTTGGATGGACTGAAACCAGATGGGCAGCCTCTGTGCTCGACTCATGTGTACCCGGCAGGAGGCGGCCAAAAGCCCCTAAATAAATTCAACTCCATAACCCAACCTCCAGTACTGAAGGTTTATTGGGGAAAAAGTCAAAGGAGATTTACACTGCACATTTATAGAAGACAGCTTGATACAATCTCCCTTTACAGACCAGGTTCATTCCCCAACCATCCTTGCCCAGTGCCCGCCTCTGTGTCCCCCACTCCTGTTTTTGGTTCTCAGCATCCATTGCCATTTTTGTGCTGCTCCTTCCCCGTTCCCTCACTCCCAGAAAAACAAAAGCCACTTGATTATTATTCTCAACATGTCCCCTTGGAAGCTTAAAAACATATTCATGGGCATTATGCTACATGTACTGCAAGATTCCATGTGTATGATGTCCTCAAAAGACAGAACTATACTGATAGAGAACAGATCAGTGGTTGTCAGGGGGTGGGGGAGGGGGATGCTGTGACTCAAGTATAGCAGGGGGGAGCTTTTTGGGGTAGTGGAACTGTTCTGTATCTTGATTGTGGCAGTGGTTAACCAAATGTATACAAGAGAACTGCGTCAACATCCCCCAAAGCTGATTTTTACCATACGATAATTACAAATATATATATTTGGTGTATGTACGTATGTGTGTACACACACACACACACACACACACACACACACACACACACCCGACAGAACTGAGCTCCTGGGATGGGGGTGGGAAAATTCTGCAATTATGAATGATCAACTGATCCTAGTCACCAAATAGATCCACTTCTTCAAAACTCTTTCAATTTGTGCAGACAGCTTTTACACAACACACAGAGCCTCTCTGCCCAAGCCAGGGCCTCTACATGCGTGACTTGACTTCAGGGATCCCAGCTCATCATATGCAATGTACAATTCAGTACCCAGAGGTCTGCCCCACGGGATGCCCTCCCTCCAACCTTGACTGCTTCCTTCAATCAGAGGAACACTTTAGGCCTACCATGTAAGCCTTCGCCTACCTCCCCCCACCCCCCAACCCACCTGTGTCTCAGCCACTCCCTGATCACATGTACTGGCTTTCTTTCCTTTCCTCCAATCCACCAAGTGTGTGCCCATTGCCAGGCCTCTGCAGCAGCTTCTCCCCACCTGTGTCGCTCCTCCCTTCATCCTCGCATGGCTAGTGCCTTCTGTTCACTCAGGTCTCAGCTCAGATGGCTCCTTCCTGGAGAGGCCTTCCCTAAGCCCTCAATATACAGCAGCTCAGCCCCCTCCTCACTATGTGTTTCCATGGTTGTTTTTTTTTTTGGTACGTGGGCCTCTCACTGTTGTGGCCTCTCCCGTTGCAGAGCACAGGCTCCGGACGCGCAGGCTCAGCAGCCACGGCCCACGGGCCCAGCCGCTCTGCGGCACGTGGGATCTTCCCAGACCGGGGCACGAACCCGCGTCCCCTGCATCGGCAGGCGGATTCTCAACCACTGCGCCACCAGGGAAGCCCTCCATGGTTGTTTTTAAAAATGTTTTTTTATAGAACTTTCCACTATTGCTTGTCTGACCTCCACCCAAAAGAATGAAACGGTGCGCGTTCCGCCATCAGGGGACCACCTTGCTCACTATTGTATCCACGTGACCTAGAACAAGCCCCAAGTACCCCACACGGAGTGAACAGGCCATGAAGACAGAGCTTGAAAAATAATGGGGAAACAATTGCAGGGGGTGGGGGGAGAGGTGGGATCCCAAATCCATGAATTCTCTTTTGCCATTTTCCAAAGGTTTTACACTCAAATACTTCATCTCATTTCCTACAACATTTGATTATTAAAATCTTCAAACAGACAGCAAAATTGAAAGCATTTTACAGTGAACACCTGTACAGCCACCATCTAGACTAGAGCCTATCACTAACATTTTGCTCTTCTTGTTTACCACCTATCTATCCAACTGTCTGTCCCACTGTCCATGCTTTAACCCATCTGACTTTTTCTCCACCAATTTCTATTCAATCATCTAAAAACGCCCACTGCATAAACAAAGCAAACAAACCAGAGATGAAGACATTCTTTAGGGCTTTCCTAAGTGCAAGAATCAAAGATTTCCAATAGCTGGTCCCCTAGTGGCCATGCACCCCTTCCAAGTTTTGAGTGCTCTGAATGAGGCCTGAACGAAGGGAACAGAAGGACACAAAGCACTAGATGAGTTATTTTGCCACTGCCTCTTAGTCTTCCGAGTCGTGTTTTCACCCCGGGGGTGAGGGTGGGATGGGAGGGTGTGGTTCAGGACTCACAGGTCCACAGGAGGATGACAGTGAAGGATGACCCCCCAGCCACGCGGCCAAGGTCACTGCCCTAGAAGCCGGGCTTCCGCGCTGCTGCAGAACTCCCTCCACGGCTGCATGAGGAAGGTGGAGGGAGGAGTCGCAGCAGAATATACTGGGAAACACTCCACCTTATTGCCCTGACATGAAGCACAGCCTTCCTCCCCTGGACGCTCCTGCATCTGGTCATAACATCAGCAGCGACCTTCACAGTCCCTCTGGGGTTATTCATCATGTACCCTTGCCCCGACCCCTGCCTTCACATGGAAACCCAGCAACACGGCCACTTTTACTGAGGTCACGTTGGCTGACTGAGAATCTGTTTTTCCAATTCTGATGTCGGCACTGCCTGGAAAACTGGCTCTGCCCTTGGAGAAAGTGGGTCAATGGAATAAATCTCTGATCAGTCAGGTTCTGACGGGGATGGAAAGAGTGAACGAAACTCGACCTTGTGTTTTCAGGTCCAAGAAGACCTGTGTGCCAATCCTCCAACATCTGAGTCCTGTGACAACTTCCTCAGCATCCCTGAACGTTGGGGTCCTTTCTTTATCATGGCTGACGCTTAGAATCTGATGAAAGGTAATGGATCTTCTCCCCAGGAAAAATAAAGTGCCCATCAACACAACATTTTACAATTAATTTTAGGGATTCACCATGGCACATCCACAAGGCCCCTAACGCCCCAATAGCCAAGGTTAATGCTACTGTAGGGCTGACCACATGCTGGGCACTTTCCCTATATTGTCTTATTCAATCTCATGAAAACCCTTTATCATTCTACCACTCTCAGAGGTAGAACATGAGGCTTAGACAGGCAAAGCCATTTGCCTCCTAGAAACACACAACTGGTGAGCAGTAGAGTTGGAACCTACCCAAGCCTGACTCCAGGACCACCAGAACACACGTGGCATTCTTAAGAACCCCACGAACCAACTTTGCTCAGGCCGTAACTTAAAGCTACCCCTGACCTCAAATCTTCATTCCCATCCAAATGGTTTATTAAAGTCAACTCATGAGATGGTCCTTCCTGGCAGAAGCCAGCGCAGGGCCCTGGGCATGAGCCAGGAGCACAATAACCTAGAGCCTAAACAAGGGAGATCTGGGGGCAGGTCACTAAAACCTGAGAGATGGTGAACCAACCCCCAAGGCAAAGAATATTCCATAAAGGACCACAGCTCCACAGCAGATGTCAAATTGCACCCTTGAGCCCGATTCAAACCAGATGTGTGTTGTTTGGCCCACACTGCTTTGCTTTTGTTAAAGTTTAAGTTTGAATGGCCTTCGGGCAGGGCCAGCAGCTTACCATAGTCCCCACTATTCCCAACTGCCTCACCTCCAACATCTTCATTAAAACAAATTAACAAAGATGAATGGCCCAGCCCCTAAAGACCATGGACATTTGATACAGGCCCCTAAATGCTCCTCCTACTGCCTTGGATTTTACATGCTCCAAAGCCCCTACCCTGGATTTTCTCAGAACACCAATTTCCATGTTTGCTCACAAGCTAACACTTCTCTAAGTAAACCAATAAGAGTCAGCAAACAAGCAGACATTAGCTCACTCCAATTTTTGTTCTCCTAAAGTCAGACAAAGCATGTGAATTAATAAAAACATTGGGGTATTAAAATTTTTTATTATAAAAATGTTCATAGACAAAAATAGAGTTAAAAGATGACTCCAAATGGATTCATTGTCTAACAGTCGTTAAAAAAAATACCTGGCCTAACAAAACAAAACAAAACCCAACCCAGTCTTCTGCTTTAGCTCGTTTTATTCCCTTGGCACTAAGAGTTAAAATAGTTATGCAAGTTAATAGCTTTTTACAAAAACATAGCAGGAGAGAGAGGCCATTTTCCACAAAGAAAGCACATATAACATGATCACACTTATGTTTTAAAGGTGTGTCTACACAGACACATAAAGACAGGAAGGATACACAATGACATACCACCTCATACCCGTTAAGATGGCTATGATCCAAAAATCAGAAAATAACAAGTGTTGGAGAGGATATAGGGAAACCGCAACCCTTGTACACTGTTGGTGTGATTGTATAATGGTACAACCACGGTGGAAAACAGTATGGAGGTGCCTCAAAATATTAAAAACAGAACTACCATGTGATCTAGCAATCCCTCTTCTGGGTATGTAACCAAAAGAATTGAAAGCAGTGTCTGGAAGAGACTATTTGCATATCCATATTCTTAGCAGCATTATTCTCAATAGCCAAGAGACGATGCAACTCAAATGTCCATTGATGGATGAATGGATACATAAGCTATAGTCCATACATACAATGGACTATTACTCAGCCTTAAAAAGGAAGGAGATCCTGTCACAAGCTACAACATGGACAAACCTTGAGGACATCATGCTAAGGGAAATAAACCAGTCACAAAAAGACAAATACCGTATGACTCTACTTATATGAGCTATCTAAAGTAGTAAAATTCATAGAAACAGAAAGTAGAGTGATTACCAGGGGCTGGAGGGATGGAGGGAGGAAGGAAGGGGTGGGGGTGGGTGTTTAATGGGTATAGAGTTTCAGATTTGCAAGATGAAAAATTCTGGAGATCTGTTTTACAACAACGTGAATATATTTAGCACTACTGAATTGGCACACTAAAAAATGATTAAGAAGGTAAATTTTGTGGGGTTTTTTTTTAACCACAGTTCAAAAAAATATTAAAAAATGAAAAAAAAATGTAGAAGATAGAAGGATGAATACTGCTAATGTTTGGGTGTATCTCTGGGGGTAGGATCATGGAATCCATTTGCACCCTCTGGGTTGCTTTATTTTTTTTTATGATTGGATATTATCAGACAAAAATAAGTAGAGATACCACTTTTCAAAAAATAAATTTTCATGTTTAACAGGGTTCTAAGGATAGGATATGGGATTATACATTAATAAGGATTACCAGGGTGAGGTACTACTCTGTTTAGGGTAGCTGGCAAAAGAGGCTCTATCTGAGACATCTGGGCCAGAGTGCTGGCCACTGAAGTTATGCTTATTTGAAACAGAGGGAGAGCAAGAGAGATCCAAAAACACTCATATACACGTGCATACATGTAAGTAGCCAGGGCACATGACAGATTGTTGGATTGAATGAAGCATTTTCTTAGCCTCTTTTTTCTTTCTTTTCTGGTTTTAATTAAACATCTTAAATGGTGTGGGGACCTTAATGATTCTATTCTAATCTTTATTTTGGTTCTTTCTTGAACCATGCTTCTAAAGGCTGTTTCTTATACTCAGAGAGGGCCCTGAAAATTCCTGACTTTTGTATAGAACCATAATGTGTTTATGAATAGCTCCTTGTCTTGAGTTTTTGCATCTGTGAAATCAGAATGGGGCTTATCATCTATGTATACTCTAAATACAGACCTTCTGACTTCCCCAAAATAATATCTAAATCATTATTTCAGAAAAGCAGCACTTATACTAAAGAAATATTACTCTAAGTGCTGCGCTGGGAAATTTATTGGTACTTGGATAAACATTTTAAAATATTTAATAGTAACGTGTATAATGTGTTAGGAAAAAAACAATAAGCCCATCCAAAACTCAATGTTATGGATAGTATTACTCAGAACAAGCCTGAATTTAAAAAAACTGATTTCAAGATAAATATAGAGTACAATGTAGTCAAATCAATGGACAAAATCATGAAATGATTTTCAAATTATTAGTGGATTAAAGTATAGGAACAACTGGACGAGGGCATGTGTCTCTGCAGTGTGGAATTGGGATTTGGGTGGAAGTAGCTACCTTCCCTTGCTCAGTCACACTTGAGGTCAGAAATCTGTATTTTCAAGATGGCAGCTGGAGTTAGGGGTTACACTGTGGACTGGGAGCAGAGAAGGCCCAACTTTCTCTTGTCAAGATTATATCCAATTCCTCCCTGACCTCAACAGTCCATGCCAATACAAGTGAACCCAGGAAAACAATTTCTAAACTTTACAAGAGTTGTTCTTCTCTGTAATAATGGCAGCAGTCAAAGAAAGATATTTTAAGCAGCTCATTAGTCACATATGGCAGATATGAAAATCATCTATACATCAGCATGGACAGGTGGCCTTCAGAAAAGCTTCAGAGGGGGAAATAAAAGTGGAACAAAAGAAAAGTGTGTGCCAGAGAGGACAGAATAATTGTGACTTGAACACAGATGGATAAGTGTCTCCGGGAATTCCACAGTTAGGACTAATGGCTAAAATTACCAGCTTAAACTATTTCCCATGTTCATTCTCTGAAGTGCTATAAATGGAAACAGTTATACATTTTTTTCCCAATAAAGTGTTCATATTCTTCTTTCTAAGACACAAGAGACTAACACTCACTTAAGACCAACTGAGGAAAAACAGCATTTTACAGCCACTGTACACACCCTGAAAACCTTCATCTGCTGAGTGGAAAGGCAGCAAGTGGTGCCCGGGTTTCCCAGGAGAAAAGCGGGAGACTGAGGTCTGTCGAGATATGTGCATATCAATGAGCTTCAGATCTAAGTCAATGCCACAGCGATCCCCAAGGAAACTGGCTAAGTGTTCATAACAGCCGGCTAACTTTGGGAATTCAGAGGACAATAGTATCTTTTTCTAATTGGATCAGAATCCTCTTTGATGTCTTTATCCCAAGTGGACCAGTTTCAGCTTCCCCACCAGCCTCTCCCACGCGGGTGAGGGGTCTGTAAGCACATTCCCAGCCTGGAAGGAGTAAGAGCTGGAGACCCCTTTGTCAGCTGACTGGCGGGTCTGCTCAGCCAGAGCACGGGCTAGGACAGAGACGGCTCCATGCTCTCTGGGGGTGGCACACAGGACAGAAAACTGTGCCTTTAGCTGCTCTTGATTACATTTGCTTTTAAAATTTGTTTTTAATATTATTATGCCATGCAAATGGGCTTTTAGTTGGGCAAAATGATCTGCACAGAACCATCCCTACTAGTAACTAATTTGAGTTTTGGGGTTTGTTTTGTTTTGTTTTTTCTTTTTAAAGGTTTTGAGTGGCTAACACAAATAATACAAAGTTACATTGAAATGAATGCACTAGGAATCTGAGTTCGACTGATTTACACGTCTAAAACACAGGCCATAAATACTAATTTGCTGAGTACCAAACCCAGCCCACATTCTAATGAACCGGGGAAGGCGGGAGGCACATCTAAGTAGACCTTAAAGCAAACTAATATTTCACTTTGTGTGAAGCCTGGTCTAAAGTCCACTGGATCAGCACCAAGGCTGAATTCCTTCTGTTCCTCCAATAACCCCGCTCCCTTCCCAGTAATGAAGGAAGGAAAAGCCACAGTGTTCTAAGAGAGGACTGGGAACAATTTAGCAAAGACTTACTGGGAAACTTTTAAAACAGCTGCAAGAAGCTACATGCCTTGTGACACAAAGATGATCTTTCCTACTTCTCAAGTTGGTAAAACGTTGGCCTTGACCTGAAACCAGCCAGTTTCCTCGAGGATTCTTTTAGTCATGGTCTGTGAAGATGGCAGCCCAGCCAGGGTCGCTGGTCTCTACTCTTCTCAGAGACCAGCCGGTCATTTTGCCTTTGCCCTGCTGGAATATGGAATCCTGTATGGAATACTTCCTATGCGCCAGGGCATCTGCTAGTAAACAGACCCAAGTCCTGCCTCAAGGGTCCGATAGACAATAAGCAAATATAAACGACAGACAGCAGTTGCCGATATGAAGAAAAATTAAGCAGAGAAAGAATGGAGAGGGGTGGGAGAGTGGAGCTCTCTCAGAGGGAGGTCAGGGAAGGCCTCTTGGAGGAGGTGGCAGGGGAGCTGAGACTTGCACCAAGTGAGGGAGCCTGGGACGCGGTCACCTGGGTGAAGGTATGTACAAAGCCCTGAGGGGTGGTAACAAAGGGGTCACCCAGGGAGGCAAGGGCCAGACCACAAAGGGCCTGTAGGCCACTGGAGGACTTCGGATTTTATTCCAAGTGTGGTGAGCAGCCTTTGGGCAGGGGAGGGCCATGGTACGCTCCGGTTTTCAGGGAGCAAGAGTGGGGGCAGGGAGACAGGTTGGGAGGATGCAGGGGAGGAGGGAGAAGACATGGCTTAGATTAGAGAGAGATCAGTGGAGAAAGAGGATTCTTTGAAGGCAGAGCCAACAGGCTGGCTAATGGACTGGGTGTGGGATGTGAGAGAGAAGAATGGGGGATGACTGCTGGGTTTTTGGCAGCGCGACCAGACTGTGTCATTTGCTGATGCTGGGAGGCCCTGGGCAAGGAGCAGGGTCTGGGAAGGTGAATCAGGACCCCAGCTTCGGGCATGGGACGTTTGATGCAGACTGAGGAGCAGAGGAGTGTGGGGGGGTGGCTAGGCCAGGCTGGAGGTAGAAAGTGAGACCTCAGAACCAAATGAGACTACCCAGAAGATTAGCACAGATGAAGAGGCCTCAGGGCTGGGCGCCAGGAAGCTCTCTCAGCCCTCAGGAGGAGGAGGAGGAAGAACTCACAAAAGAGACTGTAAGGCAGGAGCACGGGGGCCCCAGAGGCCAAGTGAAGGAACTGTTCCAGGAAGGAACGAGCGAGCAGCTGTGTCAAATGCTGCTGAGACCCCCTCAAAAGGTGGGGAAAGGCATCTGCGCGTGTGTGTGCAAACACACGCCCAGCGAGGGACGGGTGGAAGTAAGGATACGGCAAACGTGGTAAAACGTTAATTAACACTTGGAGATCTCGATGAAGGATATACGGGGATTTTTTGGTTCTATTCTTGCAACTTTCTCTACATGTGAAGTTTTGTCAAAATAAAAGCTAAAAGAGGGAATTTCCCTGGCGGTCCAGTGGTTAGGACTTGGCGCTTCCACTGCAGGGGACCTGGATGGGGAACTAAGACCCCACAAGGTGCGAGGCACAGCCAAAACAAAGAAACAAACAAACAAAGAAAAAAAAATTAGAAGCTTTAAAAAAAATACGATGTTTCTGAGAGATCCAGTAAGATGAGGACCAAGAATGGACCAGTGTCTGACAAGGCAGAAGTTGCTGTACCTTAACAAGAGCAACTTCATTGGGGTGCTACAGATGAAATCTTGATTGCTGATGGGTCCTACAAAGAACGAGAAGTGGGAAACCGACAACACTAACTACAGACAATACTTTCTAGAGGTTTCACTATACACTGGAACACAGAAATGGGAGGGGACACTGAGCTCGGGATCAGTGAAAAAAAAATTAAGACGGCACTTCTCTAAGATGGTATATTTGTCTGCTGATAGAATGATCCAGCAGAGACGGCAGAACTACAGAAGCAAAGCTCTTCCGTAGGCTAGAGGGGGTGGGATGCCAATGCACAAGAAGAAGGTTGGCCCTAGACAGGAGGAGAGACAGGTCAACCACTGGAGGGGTGGCAGGTGTGGGAATTCAGATGCAGGGAGATCATTCAATTTGGCCAAGGAAATATAAGGAGATTCCCTTCTGATGGCTTCTAAATTCTCACTGATGTACATAATAAAGTCAGCAGTTGAATGTGGAGGAGAGAGTAGGTGTTTAAGGTTTCAGAGAGAAGAGGTGTGGGAAAAAAAAGAGTGAACTGACTATGGAATGTAGAAGGTGTGCCAAGCAAAGCAGAAGGCTCAGTTGAGGTATGTGGCCATAAATTTAACGTGAATCCAATCAGCGTGGTTGTGAGCATGTCCTTCTCAGCCACACTGAGCTGCTTGGGTGACGGCATGGAGAAGGCAGACTTGGGTTCAACCAAGGTCAGAATTTTCCACACAGTGTAAGATAGAGTGAAAGGCAAGGCAGTGATTACAATGATGGGCCATGAAATCTAAGGTGAGTAAGGAGGGAAGAAAAGGATGAAGGGTATTCATGGACAGTGGAATCAATGGGTTGGAGGTCCCCCTGGAATGGAGGAACTACTTGAGTCTTAGGACCAAGAGAATTAAGCTGGAAAGACAGGAGGTGGTGGTCAGAGAGAAGGAAGCTTAAAAAGATGATTTCAGAGATGATGCAGTTATTATTGGTCATAACAAGTCCCACAGTCTGACCCTGGGGGCAGGTGGCTGAAGTGAGATAAAGGACAAGACCCTTGGAAGTGAGGGGGTGAAAGGACCAAAAGACCCGTGTCCTCTGCGGATGTTGATGCTGTGCCCAGAATGAGGCAGGAGTCATGCGGAAGAGAGAGGCGGTGAGGCAGGGGCCAACATCACCCAGGAAGCAGGTGCGGATGGGGCTCTGAAGACGTGCAGAGGACTGGAATACGGAGGGACAGCAGGTGACACAACCTGAAATTCTGTATGCTTCAAAGGAACTGGGCATTTTTTTTTTTTTTCTTTTCCAGAAGAAAATAGCGGGAAATGGTCTGGAAATGACAGTACGGAGGAAGGGAGAGTTTGGACCTGTATCAAAATCCTGTGTACGTAGGGTGTGGGAGAAGTAAACAGCCACGGCTTCAGAGGGCTGCAGGGATGGTAATGTCCTCCAGATTCAGGCAGATTTCAATTATAACAAGATGGAGAAGGAAATGTTAGGGGAAAAAAAAAAAAAAAAGCCCTGGACTTCTGGATAACTTGCTCAAAGACCTTGAAAAACTTACCATTCATAATAAGTGAAGACGACTTTCAGTGTTAGGCTTTTATTTGTATATACAGTTTAGCTATGTGTATACAGCTTATCATGCCAAAAAAAAAAACAAACCAAAAAACCCACCTTTTAAAAATATTTCACTAAAGAAGACAGATTTAGCTTTGGCCGTTTATGTACATATTCATTTTATATCCTCACTTGTTAGCCTAGTACCTGGCATACAGTAGATGCTCTGTGATTTAGGAATGAATTTGCTTTTCCTTAAAGGTCCCTGCCTCTCTGAGGCCTTTGAGTCTTGTGCTTATTCTCTCTCTCCAGTCTTTTCAACTACATATTTTTTTAAGTAGTTAAAGAAATGCCAGCCAAATTCTGGTTAACTTTTTCTAACGTGCTGTAGAGTAGAAGATCTTAATATGAAAACAAAACCACACTGGAGAATTTTCAAGCTGAGTGTAAACAGACAATTTATCCTATTTTTATTATCTCACTCAGCCTCAGAGAGGCTAAGTGACTTGCCCAAGATCACACACGGTGTGTAAGAAACGGAACCCAGAACCCAGGACTCTTGGCTATCAACGACTCCAACATACATCACAAAACATATGCCCACATTTCACTGCAACATGATTGACCAGACTCAATCACTCGTGGCATACCCTTGGCATAAAACTCAGGTCTTAATTTCTACCTTTAAAATACAGAAGATTACAGGAAAAACAAAAAACAAACCAAAAAAAACCCAACCAAAACAACAACAAAAAAAACTTGGGAGGAAAATCTCATTTCTTTTCTCTTTCAAACCAATAACTTTAAAAAGCCATTTTACTTTCCCGTCTTCCCATAAAAAACAGCATTCGGTTTGGGTACAACAAAGCAAAAGAGTTTAGAGTTTCCTACATACAACTGGGCCTGCATAAATGTTTAAGTTAATAAAGATCCCCGTTCTAATCTTATTCTTGGTGCTTCTTCACCCTCTTTCAAATTCTGGTCCTGAATGGTCTGAGTGATTGAAGACACAGCTTAAGGTTTCATAGGAGCTTCTCAGGGACGTTTGCATTAATCCTCTGCTCCATGCAATGTAGAAAACATTAAGTAAAATTGTCTGATGTTAAAATATGTACTTAATTCCCACTACAGGGGATGGATCTTTTTAGCAGATGTTTTTCTGGAATGGCTGGTGATTGTAAAATAGGAAGAATTAAAAGAATCTAAATCAAAGCAGGTAGAGAGAATGGCTTGGGCAAGGGTTTGGACTGGGAGGCAGGAATGGCACATCAATTAAATTTCCAGACTATTGCTTATGAAAAAGAAGCTGTCTTCGTTCTGTTTCTAGGACATCGCTATACACGGTGGCTATGGACCAGAGAAAATGAACCCAAATTGATGTTTAAAAAAAAAAACAAAACAAAACACTTAAGCAAGACGTTCCTGTGATGTTTAAAACCAAGATCTCTGAGGGTACTGGGCTCCCTGGTTGAGAAGGATTGCGTGTTTGTTTGGGAAGTTGTGACAGCGTAGCCCTCACGGAAAACAATGAAGGCGGTTGTCTGCAAAGCCCAACGAGGCTTCGGCTCCACCAGGGCCCTGCCAGCCCGCCACTCCTGATGGGAGTTTTGGCCAGCAAAGGAACCCTGCTTGAGCCTGAGCAAGGTGGGCCGTTCCATTTGCAACTGGCATGTTTACCAGGCTCAAACTGACAGCAGCTACTTTGGGCCCTCATGTCGAGAGACTGCTCATCTGGGGCTCCCACTCTGCATTGCTCTTACATGGGGAGGAAGAGAGAAGAGGGCCATCTGGGTGGGGCAGCAGAGTGTGGCCAAGGTCGGCATCCCGGCTCCACCACTGACCAGCTCCAAGAGCTGGGGTCAGCTAATTAACTCCTCCGTGTTCCAGCTCTGTCTCTGTAAAGTGGGAATAATGTTACTACCTACTTCATAGAACCATTGGGAAGATTAAATGAGACAAGGATAAAGTAGGTGGTGCAGTGTCTGGCACCCAGTCAGCGCTCTCTGCCTCTTAGTCACGCGGGGCGTAGTTCAGTTGAAGGTGAGGGATGCAAGCACCTCCAAGGTAAGGAAGGGGCTTCCTGTATGGCTCTCAAACACATATTGTTTTCTTTTAGAGAAGCTATTATACAGCCCGTTGAATCTAACTGCCATGCTAGCTCAGCATGAATACCCCTACATTAAGAATCATGTCACACTCTTGTTTCACAAGTCGCGGAAACCCAAATCAGACTGCATTCAGCTTTGGGTGGTGGGAGACACACTGAAGGCCATTCAATTTCCCAAGCCATGATCAGAATGAAATGTTCTCACATCAGGCGTTTCACATTTTAGAATTCAATTACAAAACCCTACCATTTAGCTTGTTAGGCTGACTGCCCCACCCCAGAAAGAGTGACAAAAGACGATCTTTATAGCCACGCTCCAAGTTCCAGTGCTATAAATCACTGGCTATCGGATGGAGTGGAACTCATTAATATAAACGAGAAGGCTGAAAGGCACCCATTAGCATGCTATTAATTTGTTTGACGATCTGCGGCAGGGCAAGAGCTAAAATCGTTAGGCTGGGCAATACGGCATCTCACGCAGAAGAATGATCTGGTCCCATTAATTTTTGTCTTGGGCTTGCCAAATGTAATTGCGCATAATCAGAGCTCATACATCTCCTCATAGCGTTTTCATCCTTTCTTTCAAAAGAAGATTGGGGGTGGGGATGAGCTCAAACTCTGAGTACTCAACAAAGGTAACCAACGAGAAGAGGTTTTTAAGTTGCAACAACCCGCTTAAGGACTGTAAGTGCTTCTACCCTTCTGTTTCCCTTCCTTTGCTCTGCCTTTCTTGTGTGTTCCTTTCTCATCGTGAATCATAAACTCTTTTCCAGTTGGGTTAACTTTACTTAAACATCCAGCCATCCCAGTTGGGAAGGGAGGAGGCGAGAATCCATTCTATCCCAGCGGTAGAGATGGTTGTCTCCAGTCTTTGTCAATAATGAGGGGGTAGGAGGGAAGGAGAGAGGGTGAAGAAGCTTTATCTACGTCTCTTGGTCTCATGTCTTTGTGTCCAATTTCAGGGTATTTCTATAGCTGGTTAGCCTTCCAGCCCCCAGAGCTGTTACAGAAAAGCAACTCACAGACTTGAAGGCCTCTGATAGCATCTTGGCTCACCTGGGTCACTTGTGGGCAAAAAGAACGTCAGAGTTAGAGGGAGCTGCCCACATGCTCCTAAACACACCTCCTTTCCCGTGGTTATTGCTGTTCAAAGGACACCCCCCCACACACACCCCATCATACCATCAAATAAACTGAAGACAAAAAATTGTGTTTTCAGAGTTTTTCAGATAATGGGATTACAAATAAAGGATCTGTGGATCGGAACTGAATCTTCCAACGATCACCTTGACCACATCAATCATTTTTTTTTTAACCTAAGTCAATGAATGTGTACTTTTCCTGCTCATCAAAAAGCTAGAATAAAATAAGCTATGAGGATATATTTTACAATGCAGGGAATATAGCCAATATTTTATAATAACGATAAATGGAGTATAAAATATAAAAATTGTGAATCATTACGTTGTACACCTGTAACTTATATAATATTGTGCATCAACTATCCTTCAAAAAAATCCAAAAAACCCCCTACCCCCCAAAAAAAACCTAGCATAAACAACAAGCTTGAGTAAATTGGTACATCACATCCACCAGCAGAGCATGAAGGCTTAGCCTCAAAGCTGAAAGGGAGAGAAGCGAGAAACGCCTGTGAGCTTTGCTCTGTGTTAAACACATCTGTTTCAGCATCACCCTCTTCTAACAATCCAAAGAGGGAGCCACTTCTGAGGATTCAGAACT
Organism: Kogia breviceps; assembly: GCF_026419965.1. Taxonomy (NCBI): domain Eukaryota; kingdom Metazoa; phylum Chordata; class Mammalia; order Artiodactyla; family Physeteridae; genus Kogia; species Kogia breviceps. Next base: position 24,619,085 of record NC_081316.1, on the reverse strand, counting down.
CTTCCGTTTCTCCTCACTATAGAACACTTAACATTGGAAAACATTTCAACATGTTTTTATGCTCAGGGCATAAAATTTGGCAAAAAGTAGAAAGTATAGGGAAGAAATGAAAATCATGTGTGTTTCCACCACCCTGAGATAATCGCTAGTAATACTCTGGCCTATTTTCACATGTATGACATTTATGTATGTTTTTCTAGAACTGGACCATGGCATATATAGTGTCCTATCTCTGTCCTCTTGCCACCCATGCCTGGACTTTTGAGGAGCATTCTTCTATGCCATTACATTTCCTTCAAAAATGTATTCGTTTTCTCTCCCTCCCAGCACCTCGAGGCTTGCAGGATCTTAGCTCCCCCACCAGGGATCGAACCCAGGCCTCAGTAGTAAAAGCACTGAGTCCTAACCACTGGACAGCCAGGGAATTCACCAAAAATGTATTCTTTAATGGATGGTGGTAATGGCTGTACATCATTGTGAGTGTACCTAATTGCATCCAACTGTACACCTGAAGAAGTTTAGAATGGTAAATTTTATGTTATGTACATTTTACCACAATAACCAAAATACAAAAAAAGCAGTGTTTCTTGTGTGACGCCTTTGCATTCCAAGTTATATAAATAAACACATGCAATTTTGTTTTTAAAAAAAGTATTCTTTGATGGCTGGATAAATTTTACCATATCCAAGTGCTATGATTAATTTAACCATTCTCAGATGATAGATAGGATTTTAATCTCTCCCTGGCTTCTTTACTAAAATTAAACTCTTACCTTCCTATCTGAAACCCATGAACAGGTAGATTCAAACCTATCAAGGGACATTCTACTGGGGAAACTTGACAGCAGGCATTCCTGCATAAAAGTCTCTGGCAAGAGAAGGTCTGCTGGTTCCCCAGGCCCCAGAGGGGCTCAAGCAACAGCCAGAAGTGTTACCAAGGCCTGAAATCAGCTATTGGTCTGCCCACTATTTCTGTCACCAACTTGTGCTGGTGTTTGTGTCCTTGTGAAAACCTGGGGGCAGCAAGCAAAGCAAGATGCCCTCTGTGACAAGCTAATGCTAAGGAGCCTCCAGCCCTCAGAAACAGGACCTCTTGAACTCTGGTACCCAAAGCCCCCATCAGAAGGAGAGCTGGGACATTCCTGGCAGTTTGGTTTATTACCCAGAGGCATTATAGATTCACCAGGGGGTTCTGAGCTCCGTAGCGGTCTGGAGCTGTCAAGTAAAAGTAACTTTATCTGTAGATCTGTATCTTGGGTTGGTGCTTCTCTGGGAGGGTTAAGATCGGCACCTGATAAGACACCTCCAATTCAATTTCCTGCCTCTGGCGGATTTATTCCTGATGGGTTTCATTCCCAGCATTCCTGTCCCTTGATTTAAGGCAGAGGCCTCAGGATACTTTCTCAGGTGGGAACCAGATAGAGAGACCACACAGTTAGCATCGCCCCCTCCCCACAATCCTATTGGATGTGTGGTATTTAGGAAGATGACAGCGGTCAACTCACTTCACTGGTCAAGAGGGAGAGCCACAGGAAGAGGTGCAAAGGTCACTTCCTGTGCTGAGCACTTCCTCGGAGTGGCACCCAACCACAGTCAGCCAACCATCAAGCGCTAACTGCTTACAAAGGTTTCCTTTCTAACTCCATCTACCGTTTTTATCAACCAGTCAAGCACGTGTTCCTTTACACCATGATGAGAGGATCAGAAACAGCCTCCTCACATCTAAGGCATCAGAATCAGTTGCAAGGAAGACATGGGTGGCACAGGGTGGAAGCTTCCTGTCTAGAGGAGGAAGAGATCAAATGTTTTCTTCTTAAACTGCCAATGCTAATGCACACTCTATCTTGACAGTGGAGTTGTACTTTACGTGCATTTAACATACATGAACAATGCAAATATACACACGTGAAAGAAAAAACACCAGTAATAAATACTTGCATGAAACTAATTATGTGCCAGCACTGTTGCGAGCACTTCCTATAAATGAATTCATTTAATCTTCCTAATAACCTATTACGTAGGCATGATTCCCATTTCACAGATAAAAAAATAGACATAGAGGTCAAGTAATTTGTCCATGGACACACAGCTAGGATATGGTAGGGCCAGGATTCGAACCCAGGCGATCCAACTGCAGAGGGCTCTTAACCAACCACATGGCCGCAGTGCCCCTGCCAACTGGCGTTTGCGCTGCCCTCCCCTCAAAGGATGAAGGCTGAATGTGGACAGGACCATGAACCTGTGCTCCCTGCTGACTCAGTTCCCGGTTGCCTCTCATGGTGTACATTACAGGCCATTAAAGAGATTTTTGGCAGAAATGTTGGCCACGTGCAGTTTCTGCTGTGTGCACCGACATCAGAGGCTCACCCCTGAGTAAGGTTAGGACTCCTCGGAGCAGAGTCTGGGATGACACATAAGTGCGGAGCAGCCACATCCGAGCACACATCTCGGGCTCAAGAAAACGTGCACTCTAAATGAAGACCCCACATAGGTGCAGGTGATCTGGAAGAGGTCCTGCATCTGCAGGCTGAAAATCAAAATGTTAAGCTGAGCCTCCACACTAAACTCAGCTACACAGCTGCGAGGCTTCTGGGGCCCATCCGTTAATTCTTGGTGGCGTTTTCCCGAGATTTGTGAATGGGGAAAAGCCCTTAGCGGACAAGCTGCTGCCTCGTGCACACGTTCTCTCTCACACATGGCTGTTCTCTCTCCAAAAAATAAATCCTTGCAGTTTGAAACATTTGATACTCACAAAGGCATCGCCACTAAGGCAATAACACCGCATGCACCTCTTTTCCAGGAAACTGAAAAATTTAGTGACCGGAGCAGCTGAGATTTTTTTTTTTTTTGCCTTCCTGGCCAAAAATAATCTTGCATGTCATATAAATGAATATTCTACTGGTGGCTTTGAGGCTTGACTGGAAATAAGTAAAGTAAAGGAATAGGAGGTTTATGATAAAGACCTGCTATCTCAGTACATTTCATTCATGATGATTTCTGACTTCAGAGACAGTTAAAGGACAGGAGCAAAGGACTAGAATTTTACTTTTTTCCCCTTCCAACTTTTCATTTTGAAAATGTTCAAACTTACAAAGAAATGGAAAGGATAGTACAATGAAAAGCACATACCCTTCACCTAGATTCACCAGTTGATAACATGCTGCCACAATTTTATTTTTTGTTTTTTGCTGAACCATTTGAAAGGTGCAGATACGCAGCTTCCTCTATTGATGATACAGCATGTATCGTCTAAGATGAGAGACATTCTTCTATCTAAGACTGCCATTCTCAAGAAAGTGCATATTGATACAATGTTATCTGATATTTGTTCTTACATTATATTTACTTCTGATACAATTATAATTAATAATACAGTAATGTTATAAGGTAAATATATATACTTGGAATATAATTATACAATTACATTTACTTCTAAGAGTCAGTAAAACCTCATTTAAATAAAATGACAACTTGGATTCAATTAAATTGTTAGAGGAAAAAATAACTCTAAAATGTACCAGAGCACACTAAGTACAACAATGCCGTGAGTAAAATAACTTTCATACAATGATTAAATATTTGCATGATTCTAAACTAATTTTCTCATTATTCAACACTGTAGACCCCACAGGGGGATAAGCTCAAAGTGCATGGATCCCATTACACATGTGGGAGGTTGTTTTTAAAAAGACATTCCATTATTTGCTTGTGTTCATGCCTTTTGCCATGCAGCTAAAAAGTACTTCTGCTTGAGGGAAAGAAAGACCGGAAGGTGAGCTGTCTTCTTTAGTTGTCGTCTTTTCCTTTTTATAAACAAATATTACTTTATAATATTTAGAAACTTCTGCTACATGAGAATTTGGATAAGCTCAACATATAGGAAGTACTCAAAAGTGCCTGATGGCTGAATCAAAGCTTGCTTGCTTAGTTTTCCAGCCACAGCGAGGAAGGACAGCTAACAAGCTAACAGCATGAGAGGATGAGAAGGGACTTAAAAGAGGAAAAAGCAGAACAAAACTTCAAGCAAGACTCGAGGCTGACTTTCCTGCAGGCGTCCCTGAATGATCCACTTACTCAGAGCTTGGTATCCTAAGAACCCTTACAGCGACATCCCGAATCATCCAGACTTCCTCCTGGCGCTGCCAGAATTGTTCAACAGTATCCAATGCTTGCCCGTGCTTCAAAAGTGTAACTGTCACTGGGTCACCAACAGGAGAAGTCTAGAACAACTAGGTCACTTCTCTAAAATACTCATGAGGTCAGGACCAAGAAATGACCAACCCTCAGGTCTCCCCCGGTCTCCTTGTGTACATAACCTGTATCACCACATCGCGAGACTCTTGGATAACTCAACACCCCACGTACCCAAAACCTAGCCCTTCAGCAATCTCCACCATCCAGCTCTCAGCTGTGATCAGGAAATGATGTAAAAGAGTCTATGCCATCAACAGAAATGCCATGAGCCCCATTCATGGCTCTCACAGCAAAGCTCTTCAGAGTCACGCCACAATTCTTTCCTTTCCCATACGTTGGAGAGTGCAATTTCCTTGGGGACACAGATCATGCTCTCTGGGTCTCATTTTTTACTTTATCAATCGTTATGAGTCTGGCCCCATAGTCGACAAATCTCTAAGAGTTACGACGCGGTGGAATAAAAAAGGTGGGTGTTTTGAAATCGGTGTCTTTGGGCAAGTTACTTTACTTCTCTGAGTTTTGATTTCCTTATGCTTAAAATACAGCCTAAAACATATTCTTTGAGGGTGTTGTGAGACAAGAGGTTACACACTGAGAAGCCATGGGGCACAGTGGTTAAGACTGCGGCTCTGGAGCCAGACTATCGGGGACTGAATCCGAGCCCTTCACCGCTTGCTCTGTGACCTTGGACTGCAACTGCTTTACTTCTCTGTACCTCAGCCTCCTCTCCTACAAGATGGGGATAAGAACAGCACCTACCTCGTAGATGACTGTGAGGATTACCTGAGTGGACACATGTGATGAGATGAGAACACCTGACACAGAGCAGGCACTCAACGAATGCTCGTTATACTAACCATTATTAGTAATGTACACTTCCCAGACCCTCACCACCCGACACATAACAGATACTCAGAAGAGTCTAATAATTGAAAGGAAGCTGGCTGGTTTTGTTTCTCAGACCACAGCTTGTTCAAAGCAGCAAGAAATGACAGCTAACAGCTTTAGGAGGGCTGAAAAATGTACAAAAAGAGAAAGGTGTAAAAATGTAAAACAAGACTAAGTGTGGGGCTATTCAGTATTGGGATCAACTCCCGGTCACATCTTGGGTTCCTGGTGAATCACTCCTTTAAAGCAAGCACAGTGCTGTACAAATATTCATACGACACACATTCACATCTGCTCTGCTCACTGTTTAAGAAAACAAAACTATGTGATATGCTTTAAAAATACTCCAGCACTGGGACTTCCCTGGTGGTCCAGTGGTTAAGACTACGCTTCCAATGCAGGGGGTGTGGGTTCGATCCTTGGTCAGGGAACTAGGATCCCACATGCAGTGCAGCCAAAAAATTAAAAAATAAAATAAAATAAAATGAGACTTAAAAAAATACTCCAGCCCTAAACAGTTAAGAAGTTTTACTGTAATGACAAAGCATGAGCACTTACAGGACACGGACGTGCAGCTATCCTGGATGACCTGTGCCCCTATGGTCTCATGGGTGGAGATTTCAGGCTGAGGCAGAGTCATCACAGAGCTAAGGAAGCTTCACCTTCCGGCAGCCCCCCCTGGTAGAGGTCCATTCCAGAACCTTGGGGGGCGGGGTCCAGCAATGTGTTCAAGTGAACATGAGTTTTCATAAAATTTGACCAACATAAGATTAACCACATCAGTTAGGACCGCTGTCTCTCCCCACTCCAACAGACACTCCTCTACATGTCCCCAGGCATCAGGAGGGCATTTCTGGGAGTCGGCTGAAGGGAAGCTGAGTTGGAGATACCAACCACTAACCCCAGCTGACTGTAAGAAGTCATTGCTGAGTACAGTTACTATATCACTAACTATCCCAGTGCACCCACGACACTCAGAAGTGCTCCTACTGTCAAACGTGTCCTGACACGAGGGTACGGGGCATATCAAGACATGAACGTGTGCTACCATGCTTGCACCAGAGGTGCATGGGGAATGGAAGAAATGAAGCTGAGAAGGCAGGGAGCCAAGCCAGCCCGTAGAAAACCCTTCCAAATCTCACTGCTCTTTAAATGACAGAAATGGGATTGCCACGTCCCCAAATCTGACAACAACCCTATGAAATACTGGACATCACCAATAATGAGTTACAAGGTCAAAATAAAGTTTTCTCAACTTTCAGTGATAAAAGAAAAACGCAAACTTTTGATTATCTCTTCTAAAGAAAAGACTGAATTATTTCCATAGAAAACAGTATAATCACTGTCATAGGAAAAGGTGAGCAAAGCCAAAAAATGCGGGGAAAAAGTATTGTCGAGGTATGCCAGGCAGTTAATAAAATGATTTTTCTGGATTTGGGGACATGCATCAGCTTTTGAAAATGTGTTGGACTATTTTTCTCATTCTAAATAAATATTTACTTTTATGCCTCCCTTTGCTTTTGTAAGTTTGGATTTTTTTTTCTTAATTGGATAAACTTTAGATCTCACAAAATCTGAACTGACCCTGACCGAGGAAGAGTGTGAGCCTGACCCTGAGACTAATTAACCATGTGGTTTGAGAGGCACCTCCCTCCACTGCACTGTGCCTCAACTCTCCTTCCTAAAAGAGGGATAAGCACCGTGTGTGTCCCATACTTGTCAATGAAGTGAGATAAGGCATAGAAAGGGCTGAGAGCCAGGACGCACTCCAGAAGTAGTACCTTAAAATGTGGCTCATCTAAATGCTGATGATTTTCAAGTCTTTATCTTCAGATCCAACTTGTTATTTACAACTAGATTTGGATATCTCACAGATACCCCATTCTGGGCATGTCCCAAACCTGGTCCTGTGTGCCACCCTCAACCCCAATCTCACCCCTCTGTCTTGTGAGAAGTACTGCTTCCTATGTCTCTGCCTGTGCAGCTTGCACTGGACCTCATTCCAGGGGATCCTGGCAGGCCTCACGCACACCCTGGTTTGTCAGGCCCCGGAAGGGCTGACTCGGGCCTCTGAGAGCTGTGACCGGTGAGGTGAGGCTAGACAGGAACACAGCACTTCCAGGCTACAGACCCAGATAGGCACACTGCAAGTGCTTCTAAATTTATCTGCCGCCGGGAGGTCTAAAATTACCAAAGGTGATGTTTAATCATGTAAGTCCCAGAGTGGCCTGGACAAGGTCTCAGTCCTCATGGTTCCCCTTAGCTCCAAACCAACCCAAACTGATTTACTATAAAAGAAAACCTTAGACCCCCATGCACCCAAAGTTCACACCAATCCCGCAATCACGCCCTAAAACCAAATTAAGGCTGAGAACATCACCTAAGTAGAAATTCTGGAGCTGCTACTGATATTTTAATTGTGAAAGCAAGAGAACATTTCTCTCAGGGACAGTAGCTGACATTGCTCTCCAGGGCTATTTTTAAAATAAAAAAAAATTTTTTTTTTTTAAAACAAGGTGTCCATTTTCAACGAGAGGCAATTATTTTTTTTTTTTTTATTTTTTTTTTTTTTTGTGGTACGCGGGCCTCTCACTGTTGTGGCCTCTCCCGTTGCGGGGCACAGGCTCCGGACGCGCAGGCTCAGCGGCCATGGCTCACGGGCCCAGCCACTCCGCAGCATGTGGGATCTTCCCAGACCGGGGCACGAACCTGTGTCCCCTGCATCGGCAGGCGGATTCTCAACCACTGCACCACCAGGGAAGCCCGAGAGGCAATTATTTAAACATAAACCTAGTTACTAGCTTTCTGCCTCAGGGTAATTACACCATTTCCCATCAGAGAGGATGCGTAAAGAAGGGAGGAATCAACTCCTACCTTCTGCTGAGGCAGGATTTCTGTCAGTTCATTCAGAGAAAGTGACTCCAAAGGTGGTTCTGCCTGGAAAGTCATCTTCACACGGAATGAACACATCCAGATGGGCCCCAAACACACCCGTTTGGTTCAACACTGGAATCCCAGGAGAATCCATACTGTCCACCCATTTCCAGAGGGTCTCTGAGGTGAGAAACACTAGCCCTGGGGTCAGAAGCTTCTGGGTCAAATCTGCAAAATGGGGCAAGCGTTCTCAACTCTAACTGGGGATGGTAACTACCCTTAGCGGTTTGCCTTGAGGAAGACAGGCTGCGAGGCACAGACACTGTACAGGGCTGGGCAAACATTTGCTGCATCAGAACCTAGTCTCTGGCTTTTGTTGCCAGTAGAGTGTTCAGTACTTTATTATTTGTAGATCAAAAAGACCACTCTAAGACCTTCCCTGTTCCCAGTTGGTATGCAGTCCTCGGAGTTCTCATTTTTAAAAATTTTCTCTCTCGGGGCTTCCCTGGTGGCACAGTGGTTGAGAGTCCGCCTGCCGATGCAGGGGACACTGGTTCGTGCCCAGGTCCGGGAAGACCCCAAATGCCACGGAGTGGCTGGGCCCGTGAGCCATGGCCGCTGAGCCTGTGCGTCCGGAGCCTGTGCTCCGCAATGGGAGAGGCCACAACAGTGAGAGGCCCGCGTACAGCAACAAAGAAAAAAAAAAAAAAAATTTCTCTCTCAACTGATCTAAGAAAAATAAGCCTCCTCAAGAATATTCCTTCATCTCAGGCTGTGCTTTGCAGCAGCAGCAGCAACTAATGTTCACTGAGCACTTACCAATCATCATGAACTATGTAGGTGTGTTTCATGCATTATAACATTCAGTCCCCTCAACAGTCCTGTTTAATAGCTTCTATTATTTCCATTTTATGGGAGGAAACAGCCTCAGGGAGAGAAGTTGTGTTAGATTACAGAGCTAGTAAGGGGCAGAGTTCGGCTTCAAACACAAGCCTAAGTGATTCTAAAACCCATGTTCTTAGGACTTCCCTGGTGGTGCAGTGGTTAAGAATCTGCCTGCCAGTGCAGGGGACATGGGTTTGATCACTGGTCCAGGAAGATCCCACATGCCGCAGAGCAACTAAGCCCGTGTACCCTAGAGCCTGCGCACCGCAACTATTGAAGCCTGCGTGCTGCAACCACTGAAGCCTGCGCTCCTAGAGCCCCTGCTTTGCAACAAGAGAAGCCACCGCAATGAGAAGCCCACACACCACAACGAAGACCCAATGCAGTCAAAAAATGAATTTAAAAAATTTAAAAAAAAATAAAATCCATGTTCTTTTTTATTTTATAAATTTATTTATTTATTTTTATTTGGCTGCGTTGGGTCTTTGTTGCCGTGAGTTGGCTTTCCCTAGTTGCGGCGAGTGGGGGTACTCTTCATCGTGGTGCGTGGGCTTCTCGTTGCGGTGGCTTCTCTTGTTGCGGAGCACGGTCTCTAGGCGCGTGGGCTTCAGTAGCTGTGGTACGTGGGCTCAGTAGTTGTGGCTTGTGGGCCTAGAGCGCAGGCTCAGTAGTTGTGGGACACGGGCTTAGTTACTCTGTGGCACGTGGGATCTTCCCGGACCAGGGCTCGAACCTGTGTCCCCAGCATTGGCAGGCAGATTCTTAACCACCAGGGACTCCCAAAGCCCATGTTCTTAGAAAAAAACAAATCTTTCTTAGTGAGATACACACATTAAAATTAAATCTATATCCTTGATTTGGAAATGGGCCAGGGACTGAAAGCATTAATATTAGCTCCTTGTCACTGGGGCAATGTATACAGGAGCCCATGTGCAATTTCTCGCTCAAGACGTTCTGAAGCCTTCTGTGGAGTGAGGTCAGCATCTGGAAAGCAAGCGGCTGGCAGGGAAAGGGAGTGAGAAGATGACCAGACACTTGCTCTTCACAGGTGCTCTGGCAGAGGTCTGGCTCAAAGACAGACTGTCCTACTGGATGGCTCCTGTGCACTCCAGCTGCCTCCTGGGTAGGATGTGGTCTGACCACATTCTTTCAAGTGTCTGGTAGCTCCTTGCAAGCCACCTGGCTCAGAAGGCAAGCCAGCACGTGAGCAGCAGCCTGTGTCACTGTCAGACTCATCTCCTGCCCCAGTGGGGCCAGCGCTTCCTGGTTAAGTCAAGGCCCGTCCATCCCCCTTAAACAAGCTTGTCAATGTAAGCAGGAGCATCTGACAAGTGGATGTGTGGGGAAGTCCTCTCAAACACCCAGAGAGATAGGAGGAGCTGGTACCACCCCACCCACCCACCCACCCCCCCACACACACCCACCCCCCCACACACACCCACCCCCCCCCCCCACACACACACGATATCAGCCATCCCATGTAAGTGGGAGTGATGCCAGTGTGAAGACTCCCCTGCCTCAGTTTCTTCCTCTGTGAAATAGGGTTAACAGTAGGACTTCGCAACGCTATGGCAAAATGAGTTAATACGTGTAAAAGCCCTCAGAACAGTGCCTGTGCTTTTTTAACATTCATCAAGTACTGCTAGCTATCGTTACTACTATTACTACCCCTGGGACGAGCAGCAAGAATTCATAGATTCACGATGTAAAAACCTCGACCCCTGCCGCCTTTGGAGAGGGGCTTCCCCCAGCACCACCTACGGAAGTTCTCCTCCAAGCTTGGGGTGGATCACAAGGGCGTGACCAGTTGCCACACAGTGATGGGGTAAGGGGCACGGCCTGCGGTGCGGGGAACGACTAAATACACTTGGAAACAGAGAGAGGACCCCAAATTTACAACAGCAAAGGGGAGGGGCTGATGCAGTGACAGAGTGATGACGGAAAATACTGCCTGGGATATTCCCATGCATGTGGCTTTGTTTAATTCTTTGATATCTAGCATCCCAAACGCAGCAAGGCCACCCTAGAGGGCCAGTGAAGGCTGGATTAACAGCTGTTCCACATGCCCTGAGGTCCCACGGACCAGCTGGTCCCACCAGACTTCAAAGCTGTTCTTCTTGGATAAACTGAGACAGAACAGAGACTTATGCAATCTGTTCAGGGAAGGAGGTGTGGGTCTGAGCTCATACTTCAACCGTGATGAAGGCAGGGACCATGTATGTTTTCTTTAATGAAGTATCTATACTCCCAATTCTGATCCAGTACCTGGCACACAGTGTGTTGTGTTAGTTAGCTGGGGTTGCTATAACAGAATACCACAGACCAAGTGGCTTAAACAACAGAAACTTATTTCCTCTCAGTTCTGGAGGCTGGAAAGTCCAATATCAAGGTCAAGCAGGGTTTGGTTTCTGATGAGGGCGCTCTTCCTGGCTTGCAGATAACTGCCTTCTTGCTGTGTCCTTACGTGGCAGATCTCTCATCCTTTGTCTGATTCTGTCTCTGTATCTGTCTCTCATTCTCTCTCTCTCTGTCTCTCATCCTCTCTGTCTCTCATCTTCTCTCTCTCTTCCTCTTATAAGGCCACCAATCCTATTGGATGAGGGCCCTACCTTCAGGGTCTCACTTTACCTTAATGACCTCCTCAAGACCGTATCTCCAGATACAGTTACATAGAGGGTTAGGGCTTCGACATATGAATTGGGGCTGAGAGGCTCACCATTCAGGCCACAGCATGTACGTTCAATAGTATTTGTTGCATGAAGAATGGAATGACTAAAAAGGTAAGCCAGATATGTGTTTTCAAGGGCCTACTAAGTGCCACACACCCTGCTAAGTGCTGCAGGGCATAATCTTTTCTTCTCTGCCCAGCAGCTCTAGGGGAGAGATGCCAGGTGTTTTTTTCATTTGAAAGGAGGGCACTGAAGCCAAGAAGTCAGTGTCTCCTTAGCCCCAAGACTCCTGGATGGTGAGTGGCAGAGCCCAGCCTTCAGCCCAGATATTCACCCTCAATGTGTGAACCTCATTCAAAAATTATTATGAATTCAGACAGCAACGACAGGTCACTGAGCTAAGCATGAGGCCCCTCTGAATGCAGGCCACATGAGACCCCAAAGGCTGTATGCCCCTGTGGCTGGCCCTGCCTCTCGGGGCTGGCGCTGAGGAGCTGAGGGCGACACCGAGTTTACAAGGCCTAAGCAGCCCTGTTATGGTCCCAAAGTTCATTCTGCCAAGTTCCAGCCCATCTCTCCAAACTACTTCTCCAGAAAGGCCGCCACGTATTATCTTACCCTCCTTTCAAAAAGCAAAGACTGGAAAATTCCCTGCCAGAAGGCTTCAAAATTCCACATTAAAAGGAGGCCTGCACTTGGGCGAGTCTGTCTTCTGGACAGTCTTGCGTTTGCAGGAGGCCACGTGAGTGGCAGACACTCTATCTGTAGAAACAAGCTTGCCTGGCATTTAGAAACCTAACTGGGACCAGATCCTTGGTTGAGGAGCCCCAGTTACCACAGAGCGAGTGTCCTGATTAAAACCAGTGGCCTGAGGTTCCTGGATTTCGCTGAATAAACACACCCAGTTCAGGCTGACTGGTTTCTGCTGATGGAGAGAACTGAGTATCTAAAATCACCTGCGTCCAGGGCCTTCCTGACCCCAGGCTCCAAGAGGTCTGGGATTTGGCTCACTGAGGTTCAAAAACCCATCTCCGGGAGGAAATTCTCAAATAAACTCCAAAAAGCTTTGGGGGATACAGCTCCAATTTATTCACAAGGAGGAATGGAGACAATTAGGTTGATTCCAGAGACGAGTTCTGGGTTCCCATTCACCCCTTTCTCCCCCATCCAGCCCCCTCTGCTCTGTCCTCCTCCCCTTCCCTACATACAGCTCTCCCACAGCCTCTGCAGACGCAGCAGAGGCGAGGGCTCCCTAGCTGGCCGTGGCCCTGAGGCTTTTCTTCACCATGAATTCCGTTCTTAAGGGCACAGGTGTCCTCAAATTCAATTTCCCTTTTCATTAGAAATGACAAGAGCAGCTATCCTTCATGGTTTAGGCCATCCTTCATGGCAGGATCTCAGTGCTTCTGACACACAGACAGAATCCCAAACACCCATGCGGGTCAGTCTCTTTACAGAGAAGGGACCTGCAGTGGCATAGGATAATTTGTCCCCGACCAGCTTACACAGTAATTTCTAACCAACCAATGTCCAGCTGCTAATTAAACGTGTGGAATTCAAGTTTAAAGGGAAGAAAAAAAAAAATCTTACTTTGTCCTACACTTGAAGTGACCAGAACCAACTTTGGGACCAAGCAACCATATTTGTTAGAACAGGGCTACAAATGTTGATGTCACTCTGCTTTACCGACCCAGCAGGATGGAAACAACCGTTCCAGCCTCCGAAGGATGTTCCCTGGGGCCGGGCGTGAAATCAGCTCTCAGCCAAGGGCATCGAACAGGAGGCTGTGTTCTGTGGTCAGCCCCAGACTCTGCCCGGAGCAACTTGTCACTTGGGTATTTGAAAAGCTGCAAACCGCTCCCTTTTATCCTTTTTGGGAAGCAAAGAGACTCTTTGGATTAACTCCTACAGTCTGCTCATTTGCTCCCCTAAAACCCACAGGCTTAAGTCAGTGACCAAGGGCAAACGTGTGTTTGCCACAAATATTTCATCAGCTACAAACACACCAGGTCAAGTGGTGAAAATAGCAAGACCAAGTTACTATTTCTACTGGTGCTGCTAAAACCCAACTTTACAGATAATCTGTGAGCTTCAGAGTATAGATATTCTGTATAGATACAGATATATATATATAGTTTTAAAATACACTGTGTACTTGAATGTGACCAAACTATTATAACAATAAAAACCATACACAAAAAGTTTCCAAGAATAGAGGTGCGCTGGGCTTGCCCACTTGACTGCCTGACAGGTACACTAAGGACCTCTGCATACCTATGGCAGCAGTGGGCCCAGCGATAGGTGAGCAGTTTGTGACACAGTTCCCACTCTCTACACACTAATGACCTCCTTGGGGGAAGCCCAGAAAGACACAAGGGATAGAAAAATCTGGGCAGAACACTCGGGCCCGAACAGCATTAACTCCAGAATTCCTATGAAGGAGGCGCTTAGGGCAGGAGAGGCATAAAGAAAGGGCTGTTCGATTCTCTGCCACTAGCAGGCAACTCCAAAATCAACCGAGCTAGAGCAATTCCAATCAGAAATGCATGGAAGAACGCTCGGTACTGCAGAGTGGATTTTCAGGTGTTTCGGGAAAGCACGACCTTTCTTGGGCAGGTGAAACATGTCACCCATGAGCTTTGTTTCTACTCTAGATCGGCTTGACGCATCCTAGCTTAGGTAACCCTCTGTTTCTGCTGCCCTTGGCCCACATGGTCGTCACAGTCACTAGGGCATTGCTTACAGGTCCATCTACTCTGGAGACTACAGTCTTTCTGTGGGCAAGGGAGCCGGGACGTGTGTCCTCTCCTGCATACTGTACTCTTACTTCCCAGGACAGCACAGGGCCCACAGGAGGCTTGACGAGGAGGCATTGACTGGGAGAACAAATGCAGCCAGGACAGTAAGGAGAACTGCTCATTGACAAGATTTAAAATAAAATCACTGATTTTAAAGGCAACCAGAGACCACCTAGAGAAGTCACACCCTAACACGTCTCCGAGAAGGAAACACAGGCTCTGAGGGGTCAAGGGACTGATGGAGGTCACTCAGCCAGCTAGTGGCAGAGCCAGGATGTAATGCTGAGTCTCAGCCACCAACAACACAACAGAACAGTCATCAGAATCCAGCTTAGATCTCTAGGCAGTCCGAAAGAAGGTGGTTTTACTAGATTGTGAGTTACCAAGTAAATACAGAGTCTTAAGAGCCCAGGGGACTATTTTCCACTTGGTGCCAGCCGAGGATTCAGAACTCAGTGTTCTGAGCTGGGAGGTGACCCATCATGTAATAAGGATACAACATGTTGCTCTCAGGTCTTCCCAAGTAATCCATAAAACCCACTGTTTAGAGAAACAAGATGCTTTGATGAAGGAATACCAAGGAAAGAAGCTGGCATGTCTCTCAAAGAACTGCCCCAGTTACTAGCCTGCGTCAGCTCTACTGCCAAAGGCACCTCTTTCCCAGGCTCATATTCCAGAGCCAGACACCAGCAATGCCTTAGCAAGAGTGACAGCAAAGGCTCCTGCAGCTAGGGACATCTTGTCAGCCTTGCAGGATAACAGGATCAGCATTGGAGTAGAGACCACCCCAAACTCCAGGAGCACATGGCAGGGGCAAGGCAGTGCAGTGAAGCTCTACTGCCTGGGCCTGGCAGACAGGAAGCCTTGGTTCGAGCCTTCTTTCCCACAGTCCCACTGACTTCAGGTTGTCATTCCACAGCCAAGTGGAGAAAGTCACAGAGTCCTCAGCAAGGCTCATTTGAGCTTCCTTCCCACTTTGTTATAGAGGAGCAGGTCCAATCAGGACCAGTGAGGCCTGGGCTGGTCAGTGTCTAGGAGGCGGGGCAGGGAAAACCTAAATTCGAGACAGCTCCAAGCCAAAGATGAGCTGTGGGCAAGAAATGAACAGCCAACACACACCACTGGGCCTCAGTTCTGTCATCTGGAAAATGAGACACCATCCCTTCTTAGAGAGCAAGTACATTACAATGAGTTAACAGATATAACGCATTTAGCCCAGTACTTGGAACACAGTAATCCTTTAACACATTACTTAATTTTATTTTTATCCTTAACACACAGCTTATTCCCTGAGATCTTTACCAGAAGAGCTGGACCTGATTCAATGTCAATCTCCCCTATGTATGTGCACAGGTGACCCAAACAGGAATTAGCTCTAGCTTTGGAAGGCACTGATGTTTTCATTTGAAGAAGGAACGGATTTTCTTCCTTCCTTCCTTCCTTCCTTTCTTTCCTTCCTTCCTTCCTTCCTTTCTTTCCTTCCTTTCCTTCGTTCTCTTTTCTTTCCTTCCTTCCTTCTTCCCTTTCTTTCTTTCAACAAATTTATTTATTTATTTTTGGCTGCTTTGGGTCTTTGTTGCTGCGCGCGGGCTTTGTTTAGTTGCAGTGAGTGGGGGCTACTCTTCATTGCGGTGCGTGGACTTTTCATTGCGGTGGCTTTTCTTGTTGTGGAGCACGGGCTCTAGGCGCATGGGCTCAGTAGCTGCGGCTCGTCAGCTCTAGAGCGCAGGCTCAGTAGTTGTGGGGCACGGGCTTAGTTGCTCCACAGCATGTGAGATCTTCCCAGACCAAGGCTTGAACCTGTGTCCCCTGCATTGGCAGGTGGATTCTTAACCACTGCGCCACCAGGGAAGCCCAGATTTTCTTTCTTAAGGATGTTAAACTTGGGCTAACATTTAGATATTTTGCATTTCCTGGACAAGCTGTGTCAGAAGACAGGGTCCTAGAAATGTACTCAGTGACTGAAGCAGTTCTAGCAGATGATGAGAAATAAACTGTCCCTTGATGATTCCCCAACTGGAAAGGCCATGGGCCATTTCAACTCCCCATGGGTGTAGAGACTTATGACAACAGGTCACTTGAATGGACATGTCTCATTAGAGCAGAATCTTTTCTCCAAAGCAGAGTACAACTTAGAAACCCAAGGGGTCATTTTTGGTAGATTGAGTTGACAGCCTTTCCCATTCACACACCTTACCTTCACCAGGTACTTATTCCACAAGCACCATGTGTCCACATTAGAGGGTTGCCAAATTCTAACTTTATTTCCTCTGGGCAAGCCCTGCTCACTGCCTGCCCTCTCCTGAGGACACCTCACTCCATCAGCAAGCAGCACATGCAAACGTAACCAATCTCCAACACAGTTTTTATCTTTCTTGCAACCATGTGTGCTAAAACCTTCCATAAAGTTTTACTTTGCACTGTTTAAAGATGTTTTACCTTGGGTTAAGTCTTTGCAAGGAGAGAAGGTACATACTTCCCATTCCACAGAAGTCAAACCTTCATAAATGTTTCTGGACAAATCAGGGAGGGCAGTGTGCCAGGAGTTCAAAGAAAAAGGAGAAACACTAACCAATTTGAAAAAACACACAAAAATAAAAGAGGTTTAAGCAGGAGGATAAGGATAGAGTGTGAAGGTCAGTTCCCCTATTCTGATCCAAAGAAAATTAAACTTATTAGGGATGATATTTCTTTTTCTAGAAAGACGCTGTGAATGGGATGCTTCTGACCTCAAAAAGTGGCATTTTTATCTCATAAAAAGACACCTCTGGTAGAGTAGCTTCAGGACGGTTAGTTCTGTGACTCAACATTGTCATCAAGGACTCATGATATTTCCTTTTTACCCTCGGTCTGCATCAGGATGGTGGGTTCTACCCAATGTTCCCTGCATAGTCATTAGATGGCTGCTGCCACAGCTCCAGACACCCCCATGCAACGTCCAAAAGTCTGAAAATATGACCCCAAATTTGGGTCATCCCTGTAAGAGAGGAAAGCCCTCCCAGAATCCCCACCAAGCAAACTTCCCTCAATGGCCTGAGCTGGGACACAGGCCCATTCCTCAATCAGTCACTGTCAAGGGTACCAGAACCACATCTGTCAAAATAGTCAGGACTGGACTTCCCTGGTGGCACAGTGGTTAAGAGTCTGGCTTCCAATGCAGGGAACATGGGTTCAATCCCTGGTCTGGAAGATCCCACATGCCACGGAGCAACTAAGCCTGTGCGCCACAACTACTGAAGCCCATGTACCCTGGAGCCCGCGAGCCGCAACTACTGAGCCCCTGTGTTGCAACTACTGAAGCCCATGCACCTAGAGCCCGTGCTCTGCAACAAGAGAAGCCACTGCAATGAGAAGCCCGTGCACTGCAACAAAGAGCAGCCCCCGGCTCGCCGCACTAGAGGAAGCCTGCCTGCAGCAATGAAGACCCAACGCAGCCAAAAAGAGAAAAAGAAAAAAAAAATTCAGGACTCACACCTGGGCCAGAGGAAAAGCCCAGACTCATAACACACGTCTTCTGACGCCTAAGCAGAGCCACAGCTCTGTTAGCAAGAACAGAGGATGGAGCAGGGGGTTCTGATGTCAGTTTGGGAGATAATCCAACAACATCTACAGTAGTTCACAGTCCTCCGGGGCTCCTTACAATTTAAACCACATATTGAGCCAGTAAGACATGCAAAAAACATTCCACTAGTGCAGGTCTGATGTTAAATACCTTTCTTGCAGTGCTCATCATGAAAACACATCTGGGTTAACAACAATTTACAACATGTAGACCATCTTTGGAATCTGATTCAAACTAACTAACTCATAAAATATATTTCTGAGGCAAGCAGGTAAATGTGAATATGAATTAGGTCCTAGATTATATGAAAGAATTACTATTATTATGACAATGGCACTGTGACAATTAAATGTGAGAAATTACATTAGCATATAAGCAAATCTTGATTTTTTTTTTTAAGGATGCATACTGAAGTATTTAGGGATAAAATATCATGATGTCTGGGATTTGCTTTAACCTATTTCAGAGAAATAAAGAGAGGCATCAATGAAGAAAGCAACAAAATGGTGATAACTGTTGAATCTGAGTGATGGATATACAGTTGTTCATTACACAAGTCTCTACTCTTTTTAATGTTTGAAAATTATTCATAATAAAAATTTTAAAAGTATTTCAGAAGTAAGGTATGATATCTCTGACCTTGCCTGCTGAAAGCTTACCAAGCCTTCAAGCTGTACCACATCAAGACCCTTTCCACCTTTTCTTCCACCTTCCTGGAATGTTTACCCAGATCTTTGCATTAGTCAGCCCTCAGTATCCATGGATCAAAAATATTTTAAAAAAAAATTAAAATTCCAGAAAGTTCCCAAAGCAAAACTTGAATTTGCCACACCGGCAACTATTTACACAGCATTTACATTGTATTCACAACTATTTACACAGCATTTACACTGTATTAGGTATTACAGTCATTTAGAGAAGATTTAAAGTATACTGGAAGATGTACATAGGTTATATGCAAATACTGCACCACTATATATAAAGGACTTGAGCATCTGATTCTGGTATCAATGGGGAGACTGTACTGGTTCCTTCTCACATTCAGGTCTCTGTCCACATGCCACCTTCTCACTTCACCTGTCCTGCAGTCCTTCTCTACCTTAGTCTGATTTTGTTGTTGTTGTGGTTCAACACTCTTACCACTACTTGAAGTTACCCCACTTGTCTATTTATCAGTTATTGTCTATTTCTTCCATATAAAACAATCTTCATGAGAAGAGTGACCTAATATATCTTGTATAATCTTTCCCTGGTGCCAAATCAACACCAGGCATACAGAAGGTACTCAAATATTTGAAAGAATAAACTGAATTTTCTTCTTAAAAGCCCTTCCCAATGCTAAGCAGAATGATTACCATTTAATGAGCAATTTATATATATTCCTATTTAATCCTCACAATAATCCTATAAGGGCAGGTAATATTGTGCTACAATCAAAATCCAAGGCTTATGTAACCCCTACACCCAAGATGACACACACCTGACAGATGTGCTACCAGCCCGTTCCTGGGCCCATGACAGGCATCACCAATAGATCCCCAGATTCTTTCCACCGAGCCTGTATTCATCACAGGGCTCCAGGCAGTGTTCATCATTTGATTAGGTTTGGTCCATGATGTGATATCTACTTGCCACTCGTACACTAGGTCTTGCTATCAAAAAGCAGGTGCCAGTGTGACAGAGTTGCCCCTCCAATAGTTCTTTCTGGGGTCCACTCCTGCCTCTTCAGGAAATGCAAAACCTAAGGCTCCAAATAAACCTCGGCCTTGGTGAGCAATACTGCCATACCACTGGATCAGCCTCCAGAAGGTCATTAAATAGCACAGCCCGCTGCCAAAGTCTTCTGAGGCTTGGCATACAAGGGAGGGCTCCCCGTGGGGACCGCTGGCTGTCCCTGTAAGTTACAGATCAGAATTTCCAGCTCTGCTACTCTTCAGCTTCCCACACCCTCCTGCCAAGAAAGTACATGGAGGCACAAAAACCAAAAGCAGGAGTCAGGAGGCCTATGTCCAGCCCAGGCTCTGCCTCTACTGGCGTGCCTGCGGGCAGCCTGCTTCACCACCTCGGATTCCGTATCTGAAAAGTGCACTGGTTAGGCCACATTTAGAGTCCCTTTCAGTTCTAACCTCAGATTCAAGGTCCATTCTCAGAGCTTTGGTATTGTGTGCATAACCCCTGGCATAGAGAAGGTCTCCTGTCGACGTTTATAGGAAGATGGGGAAGAGAATCAGTTTGGAAACAAAGGAGCCTCTGAAGTGGACCATCAGTGGGCTCTAGCAGAAGATCTGAAGATGGTGGAGAGTATAAGATCCTCAAGAAAGACTAGGAGCTTGTATACCTTCCAGTGTGTTCTTCCCCATCAAGGCCTTCTGATAATAGGATAAAATCAATGGTCCAAAGTCTGCTGTTTACTGGCTAGTCTGCCGTAACTGGGCAACTCTCTATGCCCTAGTTTCCTCATTTATAAGATGCAAATAATTATAGTACCTACAGTATACGGTTGTTGGGACAGTAACGTAATGCCTGTAAAGAACTTATTTAGAACAGTGGGTGACTCACAGTAAGTGCTCAAAGCTAGCTATTACTATTGATGAAATAAAATTCGTATTTTATGACAAGACAAGAAAAACTGAAAATTTTTCTCTGCCCATTTGGGCCTCCTTCTTCCCTTTTAGCGTGTATTGTGAGTCTGCACTAACCAGACCTCCTTAGAAGATAACCTTCCCTCTTAATCTCATCCAGGGTCGCCACTCCTTAGGAGATAAACTTCTTGCTTAATCTTGTAAGGGGCCATGACCCACTACTCTTTGTAGTGTAGATCTGGATTGTGTAAACTGTCAATAATATGTCATTTAATGTACAGTCCACTGTCTCAAAAACTTGGTTATAATCCTCATTTTGGCTCAAATAAAATTTTCCAATTCGAGGCTTCCCTGGTGGCGCAGTGGTTGAGAATCTGCCTGCCAATGCAGGGGACACGGGTTCGAGCCCTGGTCTGGGAAGATCCCACATGCCGCGGAGCAACTACTCTGTGCCCGTGCGCCACAACTACTGAGGCTGTGCTCTAGAGCTCATGAGCCACAACTACTGAGCCCGCATGCCACAATTACTGAAGCCCGCACGCCTAGAGCTCTTGCTCCACAACGAGAGCAGCCACCGCAATGAGAAGCCGGCGCACTGCAACGAAGAGTAGCCCCCTCTCACCGCAACTAGAAAAAGCCTGCATGCAGCAACGAAGACCCAACACAGCCAAAAATAAATAAATTAAATAAATAAATTACAAAAAAATTTTTCCATTTCTTTCTTAGATCGACTGAGTAATTTTTTTCATCAATGCTATTATTAATACTAAATACTAGGCCAACTAGACACTAGGTTACCTAACCCAGAAGGGAGAAGATTCTACTGCCTGCTGGATAAATGTTACTAAGTGAATGAATGAATGGAGATGAAAACAAACTTCATTTCTTCCAGGTCTGCCTCCTCTCTCTACACTGGGTTAGGATGGGTTTCCTCCAAAACTAGATGGTGTTTTTTTTTTCTTTTTTTGCGGTACATGGGCCTCTCACTATTGTGGCCTCTCCCGTTGCGAAGCACAGGCTCCGGACGCACAGGCTCAGCGGCCATGGTTCACGGGCCCAGCCGCTCTGCGGCATGTGGGATCTTCCCGGACTGGGGCACGAACCCATGTCCCCTGCATCGGCAGGCCGACTCTCAACCACTGCGTCACCAGGGAAGCCCCAAAACTAGATTTTATATGGAACGACCCATATGGTGATGAGCATTCCACATTGCACTTGAAGTAGGAAAATATTAATTCCAAGTTGATTGTGAAAACATACGTTTTAAACCTAAGAGCACCTACTTAAAAAAAAAAACCTACACAATAAGATATAGTCAAAAGAGGAGAAATAGAACAAACAAAAAATGGTAGAAACTAGATCCAAATATATCAATAGTTACATTAAATGTAAATAGTCTAAATGTACCAATTAAGAAAGATTGAGAGTAGATAAAAAAACAAAATGCAGCTCTATGCTGTTTACCAGAAACTCACTTGGTGTACTACATAAACCAGTAAAATTAAATGTATGGAAAAATACATTAGGTGAACATGTATCAAGAGGAAACTGGAGTAGCTATAATTAGTATCAGATAAAGTTGACTACAGAGCAAAGACAATTATTAGAGACAAAGAGGGACATTACCAACACTAGCTTTTATATAAAGCATCAGAGAAGATGAAGTTTCTAGCAGAATGGGATGGGAGCCCTGCAGTAGGTCCTCTTCTCCCCATCAGAGACTCTACTCTCCTGTCCACTCCCAGCTCCCTGCGGGCCCAGGAGCAGAAGAGACATTGGCTCTCCCTTCCGGGCCTCAGGCACATTTACTTATCTTCACTCACCCCCAATTCCCTTCCAACCTCAATTAGCTTTAGAGGGAAGGCAACCCCCAAAGTGACAGGAGTCAGTGACCTTGTTGAAAAAGCCATCCCAAGGATTATACCCTCATTCCTAGAGGTAAATTCTCAACTCTGAAGCATCACACTATTCAGGGGGCTCTACATCCGTATGGATAACCACTGGGGGCAAAAAAATTCCCTCGCTTCTACTCCTGCCCCCTCCCAGATATATTTCTCCCAAGAGAAATTAGATAGGGGGAAAAAAAATCCTTCAAAATCCAACTTATCCTGCCCAGGAGAAAGGGTTTCTGGATTATATTTTCTGCTTCCATGACCTTGGCAGGGTTGGTTTAAACAAGCCCCCGGCGGTGTGTGGTACGGATACGATGCGTTCGGTCTGCCGTCTGGCCTTCCAGACCCAGCTCTTCACAGTCTGTTTAATACCTCCAGTCCCCGTGCTGCCTGAGATCTCAAATGTGTCATCCAGTCCAGTGTGTGAAAACAGAGAGATTACAGGGAACTCCAAAGCTCTGGACAACTCTGATTCCGCCCAATTCCAGAAAAAAAGATTTGGTTCACGCTCAGACAGGTCCTACTGTCCGGGCTGCAGACAGGCTGGACCAGCAGCTCAGAGTCAGAAGTCAGACAGATGGAAGAATCACGTGGGTCAGACAGGCTGGCAGGAGGCCCACCCAGCCTCCTCCTTCTGGAAAGGCACTGGCCTCAGCCACGAGGCAATCTTCTTTCTTCCCAGGCCTGCAGTCTCACAAGTGATGAAACCTGCTATCAAGGGAGAACTCAGTTTTTTGACTGTGAGAAATCCTGCAATGACAGTCTCCATCCACAGCACTGGGGTGAGGGACTTGAGTTTTGCAGCTGGAGAGAGCTGGGTGTGAGCCTGGCTTTGCCGCTCACTTGCTGTGCGACTTGGGGCTGGTTGCTTAACCTCTCCAAGCCTATACTGCTTCCTCTGCAAACCAAGGACTTAGCATCTGCCCTCCAATTGGTGCTGTGAGGATTGAAAGAAATGACGTATGCAAAATCCTTAGCACTGCGCCTGCCCAGAGTAACTGCTGAATAAACAGTTCCTGTTATAACTGCAATAGGATCATTCATTCCTCCAGGACAGACACCACTCCTTCTGTGTCCTCCATGATGCCTACAAGATGCCAGCCACAGGGCAGGCATTCAAGGAACTCTCATTGGCTAAACATTCCCACTATCTAGACCTAGTTAGCTGTAGGTACTTCAAAAGAAATATTTAATAATACCCCCTCCTTGTCTGGTTTAATGGAAAGCAAATTAGCCACCAAGCCACCCAGGATTCTGAAAACATGTGGTCTCTAATATTATCACACCTTCCATTTGCATCTGCAGCCAATTAAAAACAAGGATCTGTGAGATGAACTTGTCTATAATACTTGACAACATGCAGCTCAGACAAAACTTTCTCACTAAAACTTGAAGCACATCAAGGTGGCATCAAACTGGAGACAGACTGAAGAAGACAAGTGGCACTTCAATTCATCTGGCATGATTTCAGATAGCATTAAGACGGAAAGAAGCCCAGTCACCAGCTATTCAGGACCTAAATGGCTCTCTCCCTCAAACCTATAATCTGAATATTTAAGAAGTGCTTTTCTTCCAGAGAGGAAAGGTTACACTAGAACAAATATACACTGAAGTCAGTGGATATAATAAATAATAATTGCTCTAATAGCTGCAACAAAAAGATACTTGTAAGCTTCCTGTTCTCATTAATGGTCTGTTGAAACTCACTTCAAATAAAAAATTTACCCTTCCCAGCCTAACGTGGCAGATGTCTTTCTCTACAAGACTGGTTTTCCCATTCTACTTTTCCCTCCGGATCTCCCAGCCCATCTCCCTACTACTTCACGCCCAGGTCTCCCAGTGTCTCATTTCCATAACATCCACTCTTCCCTCCTCTATAGCCCACTTATGGTTCTCAGACCAGGAGGGCTCCCAGCATGGGAGCAGCATATGGCCACAGGACTACAGTGATTGGTTCAATGGTGGGCATGTGACCTAAGTCAGGCCAATTAGAGCCAATGAGACTCATGCAGGAGTTTTGTTTGAGCTGACAGAGAAGCTGCCTAGTCCCCTTTGCTATTAGGCCTTAACGCTGAAGCTGCTGCAGGCAATTTATAATCACAAGAGAAAAACTGCTGGATAATGAAGCCAACCCAGGGGCAGAATCCAGAGGAGCCAGCAAGCAAGAGGAGACGGGGTCTTGGGCTTCCCTGGTGGCACAGTGGTTAAGAATCTGCCTGCCAGTGCAGGGGACATGGGTTCAAGCCCTGGTCTCGGAAGATCCCACATGCCGCGGAGCGGCTAGGCCCATGTGTCACAACTACTGAGCCTGCGCGTCTGGAGCCTGTGCTCTGCAACAGGAGAGGCCGCGACAGTGAGAGGCCCGCTCGCCGCCACTGGAGAAAGCCCACGCACAGAAACGAAGATCCAACACAGCCAAAAATACATAAATAAATAAATAAATTTATTTTTTTAAAAAAGAGGAGACAGGGTCCCAAAGACACCACTGAACCCCTTAATCAACACACCCCTGTAGCCAACCTTACCATTAGGACTTTTAAAAAAGCCAATAGGGGCTTCCTTGGTGGCACAGTGGTTAAGAATCCGGCTGCCAATTCAGGGGACACAGGCTCGAGCCCTGGTCCGAGAAGATCCCACATGCCGTGGAGCAACTAAGCCCGTGTGCCACAACTACTAAGCCTGCACGCCACAACTACTGAAGCCCGCATGCCTAGAGGTTGTGCTCCGCAACAAGAGAAGCCACCGCAATGAGAAGCCCACTCAGCTCAACGAGGAGTAGCCCCCACTCGCCACAACCAGAGAAAGCCAGCGCACAGCAACAAAGACCCAACGCAGCCAAAAATAAAAATAAATTTATTTAAAAGAAAAGCCAATAAATGTGCTTTTTCTTTAATTGGTTTGAAACGTGTCTGCAACATGCAGAGTCCTGATGTAGAAATTTTAAATGGAAGTGCACTTATAAGTGGCAAATTTATGGCTTCTTAGCATTGGTTAAATTACTTAGAATGTGAGAATAATGTACTGGATTCCCAGAATTCCTTCCCATCTGCCTGCCCTGAAGAACGAGCACAGGACTGGCCGTTTCTGACCAAGTGGTAGCTGACTTGGAAATGCTGATGGCCTGACTTGGGTAATACCGTTCAGGTTAACAGGTCTTGGGTAATGACAAAGCACTGGTCCCTCAGGAAACCTGACTTCTGGTCCCTGCTGTGTTGCTTTTGGCTCTGTGACCTCAAACAAACCCTTAGCATTTTCTATAGGAGAACGAAGCCACCTGCCTCTAACACCAGGAGAACGGGAGCCAGTGCAACATGGTACTTAACAACATGGGCTTTAAGTCAGGAAGACCGGGGTTCAACTCCCTAGTCCACCCTTAACTAACTAGGTGATCTCAGGTAAGATGCTTCCTTATCTGTAAAAGGGAAATAATCAGTATTATCACATTGGGTCATTCTAAGGATTAAATAAGATAAAGTTTGTGAAGTGTTTAGCAATGTACCTGGTATATAGTAAAGACTCAGTAAATGTTAGCTATAATAGCGGTGAGACCAAATGAGAAAGAACGTGAAAGTACTTTGTAAAAACCATAAAAACCATATTAGGGATTATCATCATCACCTCTCCTCACTCCTAAACTGGTCGTGGGTTATAACGTCAGTGTGGGATAAAGGCAATAAACTCAATGAACTGAACTCAACTGATAAATTATACGCAACCCGGCAAGGAGGGGGAGAGAGGGAGAAAGAAGAGTTGTCAGCCCGGCATGAGGCTGCAAACTCCACACTATAACTGTCACTTTGTCAACAGTGTAGCACACTCCCCAAGAAACACATCAGGGCAGCTCATGGAAAATGCGATCAATAGCGACCTGTTAATTGTTCCTCTGGAGGCCTGGAACTGTGCCCAAGCTATGAACACTCTGGCCCATTCTGAACTTTTCCAGAGCTACATCTGCAAAAGTACAAGATCCCCTTCCTGATTTTTCAATTGCTTTGAACGACTTCATGGGCAGGATGAAACTGTGCTTCTTTATGAATGAGAAACTTCAGTTGCTGGACTTGGCAGTACTGATTGCCAAGAAGTCCAGCCGTGAGGAGTGCTGCCTTATGGAGGACCCCTCTTATTTTCCACTGGCACATCCCATAAAACGAGTGAGGGCTGGGTTTCCAGGGGGCTGCTCGCAGGAAGGAGACAGCCGTGGTAAAACCAAAACGATATTCCTTCCAGGTGTTGGAGAAAAAGGCCCCCCAGACCAAAAGGACACTGGTTCTTTTTCAGTTTGGGAGCTTTAATAACCACACAAAACAAGCCTATGAAGTGCTCACCACGAACATACAGAAGGGTCACTTCAAAGAACCTAAGTATTGCTTAATGTGGAAAAAATTAAAGCTTGAAAATCAGGTCCATAAAATGTAAGGAGTCTTGGAAAAACAACCCCATTTGATTTTGCAGTACTCGTTCAGGAAAATAGATTGACTGTTCTCTGGCTCTCTTTTCTAACTGCAGCCTGTATACCCGCCGTGTGTATTTTGGACTCTTTCCCATCCTGCCATGATTTCCTGTCTAAGTCTGGATCCCATGGTAACTGGAGAAATTTGGCGTGCTGGCCCCATTCGCAAGGACTGGCCACTTGAGGGATGCCAAGTGGGTATCTTCTTCCATAACAAACACATCTCTCTTCTGGTTCTGTGGCAGGGTTACTCTCTTACTCATAAAATCTTACTAATAAAGTCTTCAGTTTATAAATGGATCTCCCCACCCAGCCTCTCTTACCCACCTCGCAGGAAAATGAAAATCTTTTGCAGAATCAGAAGACCCGTGGATTCAAAATTCCATTGCACAGGACAGAAGGGCTACAAGGTTGCTGGGGGAAAAAAAAATCAACAGTCTTGCCACTAGCAAAAGAGCCAAACAGTTTAGTAAAAACAAAATCACATTTATCAGGTGGGCAGAAGTTATCCCTGAAAAGGTATTTCCTGAGAGTCCCAAGGATACACTGATGTGGGTCACGAGTGTTAGATGCCTGAGGGCTGACTTCTATTTATCATTCAGATCTCAACCCAAGTGACACCATCTCCAGCACTGCAGCAACCCTGTGCCCCCAGTCTGGTTTAGGGGCTGGGGTCTTCCAAGTACTGCACATAACAGACTGCGTTACAAATGCCTCTTTAATTTTTGCACCCCAACTAGAAGCTGATCCCTGAAGGCAGGGACTGTAACTTTTCACCCGTCTTCTGACACAACGCTTGACGTGGCTTAGGTGTTCTGTAAATGTGTGTAGAGGGTCCTGTGGGCAGACTGATCTAGACCACACCACAAATACAGGAAATTCGCCTTTGTAACCTCTCTTTGCCTCTTGTGTCGCCACTGCCCCCCACCAATGGCACAGTTTTACCCCTCCTCCTTCATAAAGACCTCCCCCCAGGGAATGACACAATAAAACCATTCAGGTTAAGATCAAATGGATTCATACCTCATTAAAGCCCCCCACCCCCCAGACCAGGACACCTGTGCTTCCTTCCATGTCCCCCAGCCTTGACCTAAGGAATTAAATTTTACTTGAAGAATTTCAGGCAATCACAGGGGTAGATTGGGTTTTGTTGTTTTTGTTCTTTTAAGGACGAGAGGGAAGAGGTAACGATGACCGACTCTGGGCACTTGGGCAAGCCAGGGTCCGGGGACCCAGGGAAGTCCGTCCAGCTCAGCCCTCACCAGCAACGCCTCTGTTGATTTTGCTAACAGAGCAAACAGATCCTCTTTGAAAGAGGCAGAAGTAGCAGAACCCCACTTTCCTGCCCATTTCCTCTGCCTTATTAAGCGAGAAGAACTGGTTTCAGCACGAAACCCTGAAAGCCACAGAGGGCACCATCTCAGAAGTGTGTTCGGGGGGTCCCAGGGTGTGGATGGGTGCAGAGGGCACCAGAAGCATGGGAACTGCAGTGAGAACCGAGGGAAGGGCCTGCGTCCCTGGGTAAGGAACAGATGAACACTTAAGTCAACCACGCAATAACCAACAATCACCAGCTCCACCTGACTTTTTTTTTTTTTTTTTTTTAATATTTATTTGGCTGTGTTTGGTCTTAGTTGCAGCATGCGGAATCTTTAGTTGAGGCGTGAGAACTCTTAGTTGCGGCGTGAGAACTCTTAGTTGCGGCACGTGGGATCTAGTTCCCTGATCAGGGATTGAACCCGGGCCCCCTGTGTTAGGAGTGCGGAGTCTCAGCCACTGGACCACCAGGGAAGTCCCTCCACCTGACTATTGACCGTTTTACAAATGTTCTACTATTGGCTTTATAGGCGTTGCTTCATTTGATTCTCTCAATTCAAAGCTATAACACAAGAACTACAATTGCACTTTTAAAAATACAGAAACTGAGCTGGGGCTCAGAAAGGTTTGATAAGGTACCCATCCCCCAGAAGTTCAAGAACAGGTAAAACTCATGGATGGGGACAAAATTCAGAATAATGGTTACTTGGGGAAGGGAATGGGAACTGACAGGGAAGGGCCACGAGGCATCTCCTGGGGCGGGAGTGTTTTAAATCTTGGTCTTGACCTGGATGGGTCACACAGGTATATATGCCTGGCGAAGATTTCATCAAGTTGTACACTTCAGATTCTGCCCTTCATGCACCTTAATTTAAAATTAGGAAAACAAATAATGCTTCTACCTCAAATCACACAGTGAAGATCCGCAAATTGAAACGAGGCCTCCTTACCTTTGAAACCTATGCTCTTATCTCCTCTACTTTCTCAAATTCAGAGGAGAGGGGTAAGAGATGAGGATCATTTATGCCCAGAAGCCAGGGACCTACAAGCACACCTCTGGGGTGTCTCATGAGCCCCACCCCCACGCTTTCCCTTAAGGGTAGGAGCATCAGGTAAAGAAAAGCCACCGGCAAAGGTCATGACGCTTGGTGGTGGCGATGGAAGCAGAGAGGTCTCGGATCATACCAAAGCAAATACCATCAGGTCCAACCCAAACATCTCCTTCCCTCGGAAAGCAAAAATCCTGGCTAACGTGAGTGCTCAAGTGATTCCAGTGAAAGCCTCTATATCTAGCACAGCAAGGGCAGAAACAGCCCTGTCTTTGTCCAGCTACCTTGGACACACATAGGAGCTCATGCCCAAGACCTGCCTCAAACCTAAGAAATAAAGCAGCTTAAATACCCCCACTGTTCTGTGTTCTCATGTGGAAGCCGCTGTGGCTGGAGGTGGAAAAGCGTGGTTTTCAGGGTATTTTGACAGATGACAGGCAATCTCGGGAGGTATTAATGGGGGCCTATGGCCCTGTATTGAGAATCCATTAATTTTTTAGCCTCAGGCACACAAATCATAATCCTTGGTTCATGACCATTTTGGGTTAGGTATAATAATGTGAACTCACCTCCAAAACAACAGCTAGAGCCTCGGAAACCATATCCGCCCCGCACACCCCAGTTCATCCCTTTCTTTCTCCCGACACAACGTGACGATCATCCTATCACCCGTGTGTACCAACCTTCCCTTTCTCATTTACACAGTATTTACTGTGGCTGTGATGAAGTGTTTCAGTACATTTAAAAAATTTAACTTTGTAAAAATTGTACCATGCTGTATCTGATCTTTTGAGACTGATTTTTATCTTCACGTTTTATATTGCTAAGGTTCATTCAGCTCTTGTTTTTCCTCCTGTCCATTCACTGCCCGCTGACGTTTTGTTCACATTTTTGCATTTCACCTTTACAACAGCACAAGGCAGCTACTGTCATCCCTACTTTATACATTAAAAAAAATAGAACAAACAGGGAGAGGGGCTTCACACTAAAAAAAAAAAAAATCAGCTTATCTGGGATTAAACCCAGGTTTGTCTCCAAAGCCCTTGATCTTTCCACTATAATACTCAAGACATGTTCATGTACGAGTGGGCTCCCCCATCACACTATGGGAAGGGTCACCAAAGACCTCCCACTCCAAATAGCCAACATCATCATTATAATGGCTAACGTAGTGAACACTTATATGCCAGGCATTGTTTCAGGCATTTTAGAAGGTAAATTCCTTTAAGCGCTACAACTACCACATGAGGTAGGTAGTATTATTTCCATTTTACAGACAAGTAAACTGAGGCACTGAGATGTGAAGCAATTTGTCAAGGGAGCAGTGGATCCAGGATTTGAATCCAGACAGTCCAGCTGCACATCCAAACCCTCAAGCACAAAACTGTATGCCTCTACGTCTACAGAGGAGGACAACCATCTGAGTACAAGTGACTAGGACGGATGCTGGCTAAGAGGAGGCCTGTGCTGAGTTTGCATCTGTGTGGTGAGTATGGCACTCCCACAACCTGACCTATTTATTTATTGAGGAAGGCCCTGACCCGAGGCCTCTGTCCCAGAAGAGCTGCACGCAAGGGCTGAGTAGAGAAGAAGGAAGCGAGTGAGGAGGAGGTACAGCAGAGGAAAATACAGCCATCCTCAACAAAAAGCAGCAAAACTGGCTGGCTGCTGGTCTCGGTCAGGGGCCTGGGCCTTGTGGGGAAACGACCAGGCTCTGAAAACCACGGCTAGAAATGCCAAAGGACAGTGTCTTAAAGAAAGGGCACAGAGGATCCTTCCGGAAAAACTCTGACATTCTACTTACAAGATTCTTATTTGATGCACTCCCAATAACCTAAGGATTGTGATTAAAACTCTAGCCAGCTTCCAGAAATGTAAGTCATAGGCTTTGAAGTCTGATCACACTAACCTCAAATCCCAGTTCTGTCCCATGCTGTGTGTGACCTTGGACAAGTCATTTAAACTGTCTCCAGGCCTCAGTTTCCTTATCTGTAAAGTGGGAATAAATAATAGTACATACACCTCCTAGGCTGTTGTGGGGATGCCATAAGATAATCCATTCAAATCACTTAGAATCTTGTCCTATCTCATAGTCTGCACTCAATAAATATCAGCCTGTGTTATTTCCACCACCTCACAGTTTGGTTGAGAGGATTAAGCAAGATAGTATCCAGCAAAGGTTGGCTACCTTTATCTTTTCCAAGGCAACACTCATCCTCACCTCCTCCTGCTCAGCGCCCCTATGCAGTCCCACCACTCACAGAGGAGACCTTCACAGACCAGCCTCACATGCCACCTCTAAGGGGACCTTTGCCCAGTGGCACACCCTCAAAGGAGCTCCGAAGGCAAAACCCAAATCCAAGTGGTAGAGGATGGGATTCACAAATGTGAATCACCTGAGAAGCATTTTAAAAACAGACATTCTGGCCCCCCTTTTAGAGGTGTTTACTTAATACATCCAAGGTGGATCCCAGAGTATGATTTTTTAAAGTGTTTCAGCAATGAGCCAGGCCTGGAAATGTCTGATTTAAGGGGTTCCTGTATTTTAGGAAGGAGGGGGAGATGTGTGGACTTGTGCTACACGTACACACATACACACACACACACCCAACACACAGAGTTCTTTAGAGGTTTGAGGGGCCCCAGTGTTAATGGAAGAGACCATAGCACAGTAACTAACAAGGCAACTATTTGCCAAGAGGAGTCCAAGTTACCCTTTAACCATGGGTGATCTGTCAGTGCCCGGGAAGCCACACAAAGATAAGCGTTTGGTCAGCTTGGGAGGGCCCAAGGTGGGGCCCATCCTACACAAATGTCAACATGATGATGTAATATCCTGGCCCTTGTCCTTCTTTTCTTGGAAGCATCTCGTTGAGAGTCGTGCCTCCTTCAGTAGAACCATGAACAGAAGGAAAGCAGGGACATCACCATTGCTCAGTAGCATTTGGATTCCCTGGATTTAAACCCATCTCTTGTAACAATTGTGATGAAAATTACTCAAAATTCCCTACACATGTTTCCACGCCATTGGATTTCATTACAAGCAGCAGATTTAGCACATTCTGGATGTGGGCAAATGAGTGGCAATTGCATAACTACCTGGCCATTTCATACCACAAATTATCCTATAGAAATAATCTGACTCTGTCTAATTATACTGTTTGACTGGTGGTGCTGGTTGCACAGCCCAAGCCAGCAGGAGGGAAGCAGGCCGGTGGTTACCAGGTGAGGTTCTGAAATAACAACTGCACAGTCACGCTTTTCACCCCCTCCATCGTCAAGAGAGAAAGAAGGAAGGAAGGAAAGGAAAAAAGAATAAAAGACCAAGTGGAGGCCCATGATATACAAAAATGTAACTTAGACATTCATTTAAAGAGTTAACATTCACTTAAAGACCACTTCTGAGTAGACAGCTAACATTGTACATCCTCAAGTAGAAAATGCAAACAGCACCTAAAAGTGAAGGTGCACCAAATGCCATTGCCTGGAAGCAACTGGCATGCTCCTGGTGGTTGCCATGTGCCAGGCACTAGGCTAAGGGCTTTATTTTGCATTTAATCCTCACAACCACCATACCCGGTAAGCTCTATTATTGTCCCCATTTTACAGATGGGAAAATTGAGGCACAGAAAGGTTAAATAACTAGCTGTATGATCTGGGCAAGTGAGTAGTGGAGTCAGGGTTTGAACCCAAGCCCCAGGTGTGAGCAAACATCCTCTCAGGCCCCTCTACCCATCACATCAGCGAGGCCTCTCTTGGTCCTACTCTTCGCAAGGGATACTCCTTTTAAAGCCATCCTCTGCCAGGATTCCACTGAGACTTCTCTTAGGCTCAGTCCTCACAGCAAAGGATGCAAAAGGATCACAGGGCATGTGAAGCACTAAAAACCTTAATCTCTTGGGTAAACTTCAAGTTCCAAGGAGCCACAGATTCTGGCAGGAGCTCTCCTGGTGGCAGCTCTCCAAGTGGACA
Source organism: Kogia breviceps (assembly GCF_026419965.1). Taxonomy (NCBI): domain Eukaryota; kingdom Metazoa; phylum Chordata; class Mammalia; order Artiodactyla; family Physeteridae; genus Kogia; species Kogia breviceps. Next base: position 24,585,953 of record NC_081316.1, on the reverse strand, counting down.
TGACAGGCTGGCTTCAGGCAAAACACCTCTGAAAAGAGTTCCCCTCAAATGGTGAGAGGAATAGGCAGTTCCTGAATGAAAGTGAGCTCAGAAGAGCTTCTAGTTCAAACAAACATCCTCTGACTTTATGACAAGGGGTCATCCAACCAGCCCAGGAGGAAAGAAGAGCCTTGGAGGAAAAAAGCACAACTCAAGTTCAAGTCCTACTACCCTTCCCCCAAGCTTGTTTCATTGTCTTGAAAATGGCAACAATATCTACCTCGGGAGGGTTACTGCCTGGCTCAGATGATAAAACCCATGAAAAACTCTGTAACACATGTTAAGTTGTTACTATGTGTCAAGCATTCTGCTAAGTGTTTTATACATATTTTGTCATTTTGTTTAACCCTCACAAAACCCCTGTGAAGGATTTTAGATCACCATTTACTTTTAGATCACCATCTCACTGATAAGGGGCAACTTCAGAGGCTGATTTGCTCCAGGCCATGCAGCTTGGAAATCATAAAACCTGACCTCGTGTCAAGGGTCCAGAGGTTAGAGCCACACAAATCAATGGCCTTAATCTCCACATCCATGAATCTTCTTGTTTCTGCACAGAGGGCTTCAGAGAGGCTAGAGAATGGTTAAAATTTTGAGACCTCTGAAAACCCAGAGAGCTGGCCCCAAGTGACCAACCGATGACTCACTCTAGAGGCCAAGAGTCCCATGGAACTGTCTGTGATGATGGAGATGGTCCATACGTGCCTTGTCCAATCTGGTAGCCACCAGCCTCCCATGATGAGTGAGCACTAGAAACGTCACGTGTGCAACCCAGGAACTGATGTTTTAACCTTACTGAATTTTTATTAAATTTCAATAGCCTCACAAGGCTAGTGTCTGCCGCGTTGAATAGAGCAGTTTCTCTCACTCACAGTATGTCAGGTGTCCTGGGCTCCCACTCCAGGAAGGCTGTAAGAAAATGCATGCTTCCCAGGGCAGGCCTTAGTGTGAAGGAATAAAATAAATTCTTCCTGCCCCAGAGCAAACACCATAGCTATGATTTTGGAACCTTTGCAGCTGGAAGAGAGAAATGACAGATTCCAAAACAAATGGCCTCGCCTCATTTTTTTTTCCTTTTAAAAGAAAAAAAAAAAATGAAATGCGTAGAAAGTCCTTGATTAAATTACTTAGGAAAGGCTGTCACTTTTTCAGGTGACAAATTCCTTCAGCTTATGATGACACAGGGCTAAAATATGGTGGAAAGAAAAAACCAGAAGGTAAACAAGAAGAAGCCCGGCATTCTCTAAGGTGTCATAAATCAGGTGGGAATAGACTCAAGAAGCTAACAGCTTCCAAGTGCTCTTTCTCTGAAAGTATTTTAAGCAACCCACATAATCTCTCAGAGGTTATTTCATTCACATCAATAGAAGAGAAGCAACGTGCTTTGCAGAGTATAGCTTTAACCTCACAAAGAAACAAATACCTACACCACAGCCCTCAGGCCTGTCAGGTTGGCCAAAGCTCTGAGAAATGTTACTATTTTAAGGCACCTAAATGGCTCGGTTGTTCAGAAGCTGCGAGGGATGCTTTTCCTCTCACCCTCTTGGACCAACCCATTCATTTCTTTGCTCAGGAAATCACTGTGTGTGTTTCTTCCCCACCCAGGTGACTGCTGAGGACAGAAGTAGGGGAGGACAGAGGCAGCATGGCAAGTGAAAAATGGTGCCCAACAGACCTTGGTTTGAATGCCGCTGTGTCATTTACCAGCTATGCTACCTTGACCTCTCTGAGCCTCAGTCTCTTCAGTTGTCAAATGAGATTAAGAAGAATACATACCTCATTGGGTAATTACAGAGATTACTCGATATTATACACATGAAGCACGGAGCATACGGCTGGAACTTTGTAAAGGCTCAACACATGGCAGGTATGTACTGAGGATCAGAGCTGGCTTCTCTGGGTAGGGAGGGAACAGGATGTGGTTGAGTGGAGAATCCAGAGTAAGGTTGCCTCGGTTTAATTATAATCTCCACCTCTCATTAGCTGTATGACCTTGAGCAAGTGACTGAACCTCTCTGAGCCTTGGTTTCCTCCTCTTTAAGATAGAATTAATATCCCTCATTTAGCAGCGAGATAAGTAACATTATTACATGGTGCCACTGCCATTCTAGATCTAACTTTGCTCTTTTCATGCAAATCTAACAGTTCAAGCCTCTCTTGGTTGTTCTTTGGTAATCCCACCAGAGGAACAAGCATGGCTATGAAGTGAAGGCAAGTCGCTGTCCTGGGTGGGGCAGACATGAATGCTCCAGAACAATGATTCTTTCACCATGAATAACAGCTAATGTCTCAGTGCTCACTGAGCACCAGACTCTCCCAAGAACTCTACCCACATGGTCTGTACCCTACTCCAGATAATTTATATCAGAATTTCTGGAGGTGGGGCCTTAAGACACACACACACTTTTTTTTTTTAATTTTTTTAAGCTCTCCAGGTGATTCTAACGTGAATCCAGGGTTCAGAGCCCCTGAAACAACTCCAAGTTCGGAACCATGGTATACCCATTACACAGAAGAGGAAAACTGAGGTTCAGAGACCTCAGGCAGGGACGACTCTCAGATTCTATCTCTTAGCCACCTATGCTACCTGAGGAGCAGAGGTCAAACTATTTCACAGGCACTTGTAGCCTTCCAATGCCTTTCTGAGACTCCTCCAGGCCCCTGTGCCCTCTCAAAGCACCCAAGACAGTTCTCTTTCTGGCTAAATTTCTGATGCAGACTTGACCTCCAGGAATCCAAAGCTGCCTGGAAATGGAGACTTGCTTTCCCAGACCTGAAGGACACATGTACGAAGTCACAGCAATCCACAGAACAACTGGAACTAATGAAACAGACCCCACACTAATGATGGGAAACTGTGGATTTGATGATCTTCATTAAAGGCTGCTGGTTGTCTCTGAAGAAGCTAGCAGGGAAAACTTAGGGGGGCTCTTAAGGCCATCAACCAAAGAATTATAAGACTGAAAATTAAATCTCCACTGCCTGAGGCCCTATCCAGACCTGCTGCATGGCACCTACCATTGGGAAAGGCAAAGGAGGGCAATGTTTCAATCCATCATGTGATTAAAGAGGGAGGCCTTTCCTCCCAGTTAAGGAGACCTTGGAGGCCACCTTCCTGCTCAATCTCTCTCTAATAAAGTTTGAGACAAGCAACCAAAACCACACTCAGATCACTGGCTCAGCCCTCCTTCTTCCATACACAGCTATTCCCCTTTCGATCAATGGCCACCCCCTCCTTTCAGTTGCTCAGACCATAAACCTCAGTGTCACATGGATTCCTCTCTCATCCCTCACACCTAAGCTGTTGGCAAGTCCTGTTGGCTTGAACTTCAAAATACATCCATAACCTCCTCAACTGACACCCAAGCCACCATCCTCTCTCACCTGGATTTCTGCAAAAAAGCATCCTGAGCAGTCGTGCTGCTTCCTTCCATGCTTGACGCTACTGTTCATTTCCAACAGGGCACGGAGGGTGATCCTGTTAAACTTCAAATCCGATCACATCATTCCCGGGCCTAGGCCACTCCAATGGCTCCCAGCAGACTCAGAATTGAAAGCCAAGGTGCCACACAGTGGCCTACAAGGCCCTACTTGACTACCCACCCCTCCCGTGCCTCTCCAATTGCATCTCCTACTACGCGCCCTGTTCCCCCCTCACTTGCCCCGCCAGCCTCCTTGGACCCACTGTGCACTTGCTCCCTCTGTCTAGAGCTGTCTCCTCCAGGCTGGCTGGCCTCACTGTGACTCAGGTCTTACCCTTCCTCATGACCCAATGGGCCTACACCCTCCCCCACTTTGTGTCTCTCATATTCATCTGTTCTATCACCATGCACAGTAAGTCCTCAATAAACAGATGCTGAATAAAAAAGTAGAGGTAGCCAAAACGTTTAGCCTCTCCCTGGATCCTAATCCCAGACCCTCCCACTGTAACCACCGTCTGGCTTCCTCCAAGACCAACATGGTAGAAAACCCAGGATACTTTACAAGCATCCGCTAGACAGGTGGGGGTCCCAGTAATGTCTTTGCAGACGCAGCTCTACCCCAGAGGCCCTCTCTCCTGCTACTGAATTGGGTCTCAGCATAGTCCTGGCCTGCCCTGCTCCTCCTGGGAAGATTACATCCAGAAGAACAGCTGCAAGCAACTGGCTTCCAAATGGTGTCCCCACATACAACGTGATTTACCCAGCTGCTGAGATGAGTTAAAGAAGCAGCACCAGGCCTCTGGTTTTCACAGAAGCCACTCTTTTTTGGCCACGTGTTCTGCCTTCTCCTGAACATTTTATAATCTTCAACTTGGGGATTTGTAGAGTGGATGGGCTGGTGGGGAAGAGGAACAAGCTGCCCCACTCACCCAGCTCCGGTGGGGACCGCCCCAAGCCCTGCTCAGACTCTGTGCCTGAAGTAAATCGGGGTTCAGAACCCGTACCCCTTGGGGTGCTCAGCTCCCCGTCTCAGCCTTGGAATTCCTGGCAGCCTGTCATTTTTCACTTACTCTCACTTTCCCTGCCTTTGAAGAATCGGCCCTGCCAACTGCAACAAAGAGCATTTAAAAATATCTTGCTGGATTATACTGCCCTGCCTTCTAAATTCCTCACAATGTCTGTCTGTCCCACATAGTATAAAGAAGGGTGTAGCATATTTAATTTTTTTTTTTTTTTTTTTTCTAGCTGCTCCCTACTATAAATATCCGAGGTCAGATAGGCGGGCTGCAAACACCGGCTGCATGAAGTCACATCGGGGCCAATCTCACCACCAAGCAGGCCTGCCAGGACCTGGACACGGCTGCTGAGTGCTGGAAGGGTGGGTTGGCCAAGAGTAGACAGAACTCATCTTTCTGAGGCAAGTGGGGGAAGAAAAAACTCTAAGTAGAATTATCATAGTTAATCCCAATAATAAAAAGGATGGCATTTAGTCCCACTACCTGGACCATCTTCCAAAAGCGCGGCCAGCTCCATCCTGGGCTGCTTCTTTCCCGAGGATAATAATTACAGGGCTCGACCTTAGGAAAGTGATTTCACAGTGTCCATGTGGGGTCTGGAAACATTATTGGAGACAGAAGGGCTGTTGGAGAATCTTCCAACCTCTTCACACCACAGATAAAGTAACAAAGAGCCAAGAAGATGGAGTGATTCACTCCAGGTCATGGAGAGGCCAAGCTCCAACCCAGAATCTTCTGGATCTACATCCTTCAGTGTCTGAACTGGACTGTCCCAGACACTTGTGCACATATACTTGCTTGGTCCGTGAACCTTGGCTTGTGTTTATGAACAGCTCTCCTCACAGCAAATATTGCCTTTCATATCTTAAAAGGTACAGACTAAAAACAGAAAAGTTTTAGAATTTTCAACAAAAAACTTGGCCTCAATTTTAGGGATGATTTTCATGCACTGAAAGACCTGTTTCACCCTCTTTGTGGTCCACTTTAATCTCTCCCCACCCTTAACGTTTTATCTCTGGTACTTCCAAGTTCAGCTTTCCTGTGTGATTTTTCCAGCATGGGCCTGGCCACCCCCCTCCGAAACCCCCACCCAGCTCACTTTTAGAAAGCGAATGATGGGTCCCAAACCATTAACCATAAATAATTATATATGTACTTTTGTAAAATGTTCATGAGATTTCTCTTTTCCAAGCGACAAATTCCTTTATAACACTGGGGTCAGGAAAAGGTCCAATACCTGAGTTATCGGCTAAGCCATTGATGACCTATCACATTTTATTACTGTCAGCGGAATTCAGCTGGACCCTAGGGAGTCCATTCCAGATGGCACTGAGCTAGAAGGTGGTTCCACAATATCAAACATTTAACATGATGATTGAAATCTTTATTATCAATGCCCTGGAGACAACTTTAGCAAGAATTAGAAGGTGACTAAACCTCTTTGAGAACTGAGCTGTTATTTTCCAAAATGATAAACTCTAAACTGGAAATTGAAGATATCAAGCCAGATTCATAACCAAAGTTCTGGGACCCTCTTATGCCTGTCTTCTGTCCCTCTCTGCCTCTGTGTTTGAGAATCCTGCCTTGGCAAGAGTCAGTCCAACAGCCTCATTTAACGGGTGTGCCAACCCCGACCTTCGTTCCATACGGGGATTGCTTTGGCCTGAAATGCTGTGTTCGGAGCCCTGCAAGAAACACTGAGTCAGAAGCCAAACTGCATGGGAGAAGCAAGGGTGATGGCGGTCTTGCTCTTCAGGCCCTCTCAGCCCAGGTTTGCTCGGGTAAAGTCTTCTTTCATTTCTTGTACTGCTAGGACAGAGGCCAGGGGCATTTTTGAGGTCAACCTTTCAATCAACAAGAGAGGTAAATGGGAGGTCTGGGGCTGTGGTTAAGATGCGCTAGGGAGCAGACACACTCCGTTTCTGAATTATTAAAATGAGTTTTGGAAAACTCTCCCTGCACTCTGGCAGGCTTCTTAACATCTGGATAAAAGATGTGGGAAAGTTTTCCTCTTTCCTGTGTTATCTGCCCTGCTCCTCCTCCTCATGCATCTGAACCTCTCCAGCCAAACAGGGTCACTTGCCATTTTCCAACACACACACTCTGGCTTCCATGTCTTTGCTCACACCACTCCCTCTGTCTGCAAGCCTGTGTGCTCTCTGCACCACCTTCCCTCCCCTGTCCCAGCTCCACCTGCCCAAGTGCCCCTGGCTCACATGCCACACCCTCCACAAAGCAGCCCCAGCTCCCTCCCTCACACCCAGCCAGGGCTCACCTCTCCCCTTTGAGCTCTCCAGTCACCAGAACGTCATGGTCCCCCATCTAAGGGGTGGAGAGTATATCTACCTTACAGAGGGCCTTGGGAGGATTCAATGAAATAGCTCATGAAAAGCACCCCTAAATGGGCAGAGTGGGAAAGATGAGGCTTCGGCATCATCCCTCTCATTTGAATGCAGGGACCCCAAACTTCCTTGCAAGAATCCATGGACATGCTTTGCTTTCGCTACTAGATTCTAAACTCCTTGACAGGCAAGATCAATTCCCGTCCTCCTCCACGGCCTTGGATGGAGCTGGCGCTCCGCAAGTAGTCGATTAACGAGGCCGGCGTGGCATTCCTCAGGCTTACTCGGGCTGTGTTTCTGAAGCTTCTCCTCCCAATTCGGCAAGCTGCTCCAAGCCTACTGCCAAAGCTGCAAAACCATTTAGGCCTTTTTTAAAACAAGCAAGAAGATCACAAAGTATGTTTACATGACAGGCCAGCAAAACACAGAACACCTGCTGTCCTGTGGCTCAGGACTTGGCAGCGGCGATGGGCAGGGCCCCATAGCACAAGGACTTTGCAGGGCCTGGAGCGTTGAGTTTGCACCATAACTGTCATCCTGGCAGGGTCAGCCTTGAGCTTGGAGGGAGGGTCAGATGTCAATGCCCAATGCTAGCCCGCTTCATCTTGAGGGCAATAGAGCCATAACCGAGCAAGATGCAAAGGTGCTTTTTCCAGATCCCGTAACTTCCTCCTACCTATTAGTCACCAAGGAAAGCCTTGTGACTAACACTCATCACTCTGGGATTTGGGTCACGATCCTTCTCTGCACTAGAAATGCCCACGTCGGCAAAAGTGAACATGACTGGATGCAAACCAACACAAGTTTGCAAAAATATAGCAATGATTAGAATTAATATTTTATGTGCCAGGCACAGCGCAAAGTCCCTTACAGAGACTTTTAGTAAATCCCACAAACATCCTATGAGTTGGGTACTCTTTTCAGTTCTATTACAGAGCAGTGTTTCTCAACCAGGGGTGATTTTGCCCCTCAAGGGACATCAGTCAATGTCTGGAGACATTTTTAAAAATTTATTTATTTATTTTGTTTATTTTTGGCTGCGTTGGGTCTTCGTTGCTGCATGCAGGCTTTCTCTAGTTGCGGCGAGCGGGGGCTACTCTTCGTTGTGGTGCACAGGCTTCTCATTGTGGTGCCTTCTCTTGCTGAGGAGCACAGGCTCTAGGGTGGACGGGCTTCAGTAATTGTGGCTCACGGGCTTAGTTGCTCCGCGGCATGTGGGATCTTCCCAGACCAGGGCTTCGAACCCATGTCTCCTGCATTGGCAGACGGATTCTTAACTACTGTGCCACCAGGGAAGCCCCTGGAGACATTTTTGATTGTCACCACTGGCAGCTGGAGGTGGGGGAGGGAGGGTGTTACTGGCATCTAGTGGGTGGAGGCTGGGATGCTTCTAAACATCCTACAGGATATAGGACAGCCCTGCAACAAAAGTTATCCAGTCCAAAGTGCCTCAGAGACAGGCTGAGAAATCCTGTTATAGAGGAAGAAACTAAGGCACAGCACTGACCTTGCCCAGGATCACACAACTCAAAAGGGAGGGCGCCAGGAATGACACCTGGGCAGCCCTACCCTGTGCTATGTTCTCAGCGCTCAACCCAGAGGCAGTTCTGACATCCTGGGAGCAATGAGTATGCCCGCAGGCACAACCATCCGTGTATAAGAGCCGGCCCCTCACTGCAGAGTCGGAGACTTGAAGCAACTTGCTCCAGGCCTTTGTAAGAAGCAAGGCAACTTGGGGCCCAACTCAGACTTCAAAGCCAGAGCATCTCAGTGCTCGCTACGCAGATTCCTTCTCTCCCTGTGCTCCTGGCATTGAGATTTGAGCCAAAACCGTAGTGGACTCTGAGGAAATCAAAGGCCCCTTCATAAAGGCTTTTCCGCCAACTCCAGAGCAAGTGAGTTGAGTGCCCTGAGGCCAGTGGCCTAAACACGGGCTCCCTTTGGGTTCTTTCCTCCTGTGTATCCTCCTTCTCTGGACTGGCTCTCCCCGCCGTTAGAAGACAATCACGGTGGAGGTGGCAGCTTTGCCATTCAACTGAGCTTATTGATCACCCAGCAGCTGACACTTGTAAGGCCCTCCCTGGGCGGCAGAGTTCCCTGCCCCTCAGGAGGAGCAATAAAGGCTCCTTAAAATCGATGGCACCTGCAGGACATACTCTGGGACCGTCAGCAAGCAGCATTTAAACAGCCTATCACAGCATCCTTCGGAGGAAGATCCACACCTGGGCCTTGATGCCTGGCCTTCAGGTTGGTTGTGAAGATTCTCTGGCCTAAGGATGTAAAGAGCCCGGACGCAGCAGGCATTAACAAGCAAGATCTATAGCAGGTGCTGCTGTGAGTCTGACCCTTGACTCCACTGGCAGGGGAAAAATACTGCCCTGGTCCTCTTTACCTTTGTTTCCATGATTCTTCACAGAAACAGCGCAGGCCTAGGGCTTGAGCGATATGGGGCTTGGTCCTGGCCTGGCCATTACCAAGCTGTGAATCCTGGGCTCCCAGAGAACCTTCCGTGAAAGAGCATCCCACAGATGGATTTTTATGGGCACCGGGCGAGATCCTAGATAAAAAGGTTTAAGGACCTGTTCAAAGGTTAGGCCTATTATTACAGCTGTAGAAGTGTGGAAACAGAGGCCAAAGCGTTCACCCACTGCCCTACTTGGGGAAGGACAGGTAGTGATGGGGAAATGGGATAAGGACCAACCTGAGGATTCGCAGCCCAGTGTCTCTGGCTTATTTTATTATTTTATCTTTACTGGAGTATAATTGCTTTACAATCTGGCTTATTTTAGAACCTTGGGTGTTATCCTTGCGACCCAGTCATGTCTCGGTAGTTGATTGCCTTAGTGCCATCCTCAGATTGGAGGTAGACGGGGTGCAACACAGATGCACCCTCTTCTGAGCAAGTCATCAACAAATTGCCCTCTAGGGCAGCTCTGCAGGCAAGGCGGGATTGGTATTGCTATTCTTAGGGGAACTGAGTGCCTCTGTCTTTCAACTCGGTCTTCCTGCGGATCTATCTGTTGCCCATCAGACTTCTGCTGTGAAACGCCCACTACGGGCACTGCACGCTGAAGGGAGCCCCGCCCAACCTGAAATCCCTCCCATTTACCTTTACTGATCACAGGTGACCTTGGGAATCCTGCTCAAAATTAGGGGATCAAAAGTTTGAATGACGTCCCTGTGGTTTGGGTACACTCCAAAACACTGCCTCTATTCATCAAGAACTTGAAATTCTCTGCCATGGTAGTAACAGGGGAAGGTTCTTCTGAGGGGGTTGAAGGATTTCAAATGAAGTTTCTGGAATTGAACATTTTGTATTGTGGGATCAATCATTTGCCTGACTGCCATTCATGGAGCCTCTACTGTGTGCCAGACCCCATGCGAGGCACAGGGGAGACAGTGATGCCTGGAGTCCACAGTGTGATGGGAGAGACACAAACAGGAAACAGTTCAAGAATCTGCAGAGTGCTGTGGAAATTCACAGAGAGGTGGCCCTTCAGTCTGGCACAGCACAGCACGGAGGCAGGTAAAACCTCCTGGAGGAAACAACACATCCCTGCCTAGTTCTTCTAACTACTTAAGGCTGGCTTGCATTTCTCAGGCATTCAAGGAAAAAAAAAAAAGTTTGCATTTCCAAAGCTTGCTTTGTTTCAGTTTTCCCAGCTCTCTGGGCTTCAATAAAACAGTCAAAGAGGAGGGAAGCTGCCACCTCAGCCCAGACTACCCAGGTGTGGAAACTGATTAAACAGCAACTAGCGCCTCAATTAACCCTTGCTCCTGGAGTTGATCATCTCAATGGAAATCCATCCTATAATCTCCCTGTTAAATGAATCCTACAAATAGAAGAGTTTTCAGCCCTGCTGTAGATGCAGCCCTTTCATTTCTCAGCTGCAAATGAGATTGTTGGGACTCTGCCTCAACTGATAAATAACTGAATAATTCAGAAAGGTCCTCAGTCACTTTTTTTTGTTGTTGAGTGATCCTTAGACATCAGCAGTATTGATATATTACCTATTACTAATGAAATTTCAGAGAGGCCCCCCCCTTGGCTGTCACTTAAATTAGCCCCAGTCACACTATCCTATTACTATGTTTTCTGTTGTTGTTAGTAACACTCACGGCTAAAAGTAAATCCCTATTTGTTCATTTTCTCCTTGTCTCCTCCATTAGTTTGTAAACTTCATGAGAGGAGGAACCTCCCCCTCCTCCAACTTAATCCACAGCACTTTTAACTGTAGTGCAGGCAGGGTCGGTGCTCAATAAATATTTGTTGAATGAACTACAACTATTTATTAAGCATTTACTTACTATGTGCTACAATCTTTAAATCTATGATATCACCTGATCCTCATCAACCTTAAGAATTAGGTGCTCTTATTAACCCCCATTTTACAGATAACAAAATTGAGGCTTAGAATGGTTAAGAAATATGCCCCAGGTCACTCATATAAACAGCAGAGGTGCGCTTCAAATCCTCACTGTGATTCCAAAGTTTTTGCTCCTTACCATTATGATAGGGCTACCTTCATGTACATCCTGGTTACTGCTTTGGAGCAGGAATATTCTCACCAAAATCCTATCATTTAACCTAGAGTCTCCAAATGGAAGGGGATTTTCTCTAATGCCATGGACATTCATGAAAGCTTAGTAAGAAAAATGGCCAAGAAGAAACCCTGAAGTGATGCTCAGCAACAAACTGATGTACAACGAACGATGAGAGAGAGAGAGAGAGAGAGAGAGAGAGAGAGAGAGAGAGAGAGAGAGAGAGAGAAAGTAGATGAGAGAAGTTTCTATTTTCTACCAGATCCATGTTTATAAATATTGCCCTATTAAAGTGGTTTCTCTACCTCCCACAAGGAAGATGTCATCACTTAATGACACTGCCCTGGGAACAGGGACATAGATACCAAATGAGAAAGCAATATATAACTCCTGCTACTCTACGAAGCTGAGATCATGTTTTATAAACACCGTAGAAATTTTATCATCCATCTTGGGCTGAGCAAAACCATATTTGCCCAGCACTCTGAGTAATGGATGGGATTAGATGGATTAGGGGTCTTAAATTCCTGGTTGGAATATATTAAAAGTTTAAGAGCCCTATATAGCTGACTCAATGCATGTGCCCATGCTGTATAATTAGCAGGCGCAACAACAATAAATATATACTATATAAGGAAGACCAGCAGGACAAGACTTCGAACCAGCACACTCCCTCCCGTGCGCAGCCACTTCCCACTTAGACTTCAGCTGTATAGATGTAACCTTGCTGGCCTCGGCTTATTTTAGTACAACAAAGGTTTAGGATCTCTCCATTTCTTTCCTAAGCAGTTTATGCTTCCTTCTGAAGTCAGCTTTGAGGCATAAGTAATTCATTGTGCCTCTACTAAACATTCATTTCACTTTGTCTAAAGAGACAATAAATCAGCCTGGTTATTGTTTACTGGGGCCACCCTCAGGTCTTCATGTATAAAAAATGAGCATCCATGTGACTCAGGGGAAGCGAATGGTCACCTGTCTTGCAGGAGAGCTCCCTGGAGACCAAGGAATGTATGGAGGGACACGTTTGCTTAGAACATCCCGGAGATGTGCTGTCTGTCACACAGAGTCCTGCTGTCTTGCATGGCTTAAGAAGAATTGTTTGGGGTGGAGGATGGGAGGGAAGAGGTAAAATTATAGGGTCAAAACCCCATCCAGTTGAAGAAAATCCCAAGGAGTGATGACCCTAGATAAGAAATCTAGGGCCCTTTGGGATAGCCCTTTAGTGGAAGACACCTGTGTTCTAGCAGTTTCTCACGACTCTGCATTTTCAGAGGACCCTGGAGAGGCAGCTGCGCTTAATAGCCTCAGTTTACAGTTAGAAAAGCTGAGAAGTTCCTCCACCTGAGGGGCACCAGTTCTGCATGAAAGGCATGTTTTTGTTTTGCTTTGTTTCTCTGTTACCCATTATCCTCCTTCATTCTAGTCTGGTTTGTAGGGTTATAGGCTTCTGTTTTTTTCCCTCAGGAGTTTTCCCTTCTCTGAGTTCAGTGTGGGCCTCCCCTCAGCCAACAATTCAGAACGCTTCCCCCTGGGCTATGACAGCCACATGGAAATCCCCTGTCCTCCACTTCCTCTCCTGGGGCTGTGTTCCCCATGCTGATGCCACAAACCTGGAGGGTAAACACAATTATCAGCTGTGACTTTTATCAGCTGAGATTCTGGACTGACCTCAACTCTGACCTAAGAGGAGGAAAATTAAAAGGCGAACCTCTTCCTTCCATTCCAGGCCTCTCCTTTTGTCAGTGCTAGAATTAAAAATAAAACCCATGAAAGTCAAAGTCAGCCACACTGGTAGATGCAGACTGTCTTCAAAATGAGGCCTTAGGATGTCCAGTACTCTGCTTGAAAATTGGACCAGTGAAAACAAAGCTGCTGCTTCTCCTCTAGTGGCTAAAAGCTTGAATTCTGGAGCCTGCCTGGGTTCAAATTCCACCTTGTCACTTAATATCTGTGTAATCTTGAGTTAATTATTTAACTGACGGGTACCTCGGTTTCCCCATCTGTGTAATGCGGATAATACTATAGGTACATACAAATTACTTAAGTTAACATATAAAGTGCTAAGATCAGTGCCTGACAAATTGTTAAGTGCTAATTTAAAATTTTAGCTATTATGATTATGTTAAACCACATTTAAATATGACTCCCTTTATGGCATTCCAATACCCACATGGCCTCTTCCACTGACAACTTACTTGCCACTGAATGCTGCCCCCAAAATGGCCTTCCAATCAGATTGCAAGGATGTCTAGCCAAAATACCATTCCAAATAACTGATGGTTTGCTGACTCCTGAAGTTGGAGTCTGGTAGGCAGTTTACTGTTGAATGTATGTCACACCGTAACCTTTCAAAGGAAAAGGTCAAGTGCTTCCCTACCACCTTCTGCACTAAAGCTCTGTCATCCTTCAGAGAAATGCAACTACCTAATGGTTTCTTTCCCGGACTTGACACCATGCCATTGCCCATCCCCCCACTCCTCTTCTCAATAGTGTGGTTTACTGACTGGGTCTTGATTTCTTTCAGGAAAGTCCATAAGGTTGTGCATTTAATATAATACAACGCAAGGTTTTAATCAATTGCTCACTTGGTTGGTGACAGCTTTGAAAGTCAGGCCCTGGGAGCTAGGATGGGTTCCCTTTCTGGGAATGGGATTCAGGAGTCACCAGGTTCCATCACTCTGGGCACAGAGTTAAGAACCCACCAGTACCACTCCCCCTTCCAGGAGAGGGCCTGAAAGGCATGCTTCAATCCAGCAAAGCCCAAGGTGGCGGCACCAAGGTCCTGGGCTTCCTGCTCCCTTCCTCCCATCCCACTTACCCAAGGCTCAGGTCTTAAGAGTTTGGGCCCTCTAGCTACTGCCACTGGAGAGAACCGGGACAGAACCACAGTCGATCTGCCCAGCTCTGGGGAGAGACGCCAACTATAGATCCGTCAAGCAAGGCAGAGAGCGACGGGGCAGTAAGCTTCGCGCCAAGAGAGGTTCAGGGATAGCTTGGTCAAGAGGTTCAATCAGTGAACAGCCCCCAATAGCGACAACACGACGCAGAACATAAAGTAGAAGATCAACCACGACTTTGCCCTCCAAAAGTCAGTCGCTGAAAGAACAATCTCGGGAAAGACCCTTTAATGAACTCCTTCACCCGTAGACCGAAAGCTTTCTCTCAGGTCTTGAATTTCCTTCGTCCCAGGAAATTCACCCCCTGGGTAACCCATGTCCGACTTCTCCCCCACCCCGTCCATGGGTCGCGGGCCCGTGTGCTTACCATTGGCGTTCTTGCCGCAGATGAGATGCTCATAGGGCTGCAGGACGCCCCAGAGCTCGGCGTCATTGTTGATGACCATCTCCAGGGCCTCAGCGGACACCTCGCCGCCTCCGGCCCCTCCGCCGTCGGGGCTCTGGCTGGCCAGCACCCTGGCCCGGATCTCCTCCACCAGATTCTCCATGCAGGCGGTGAGCGAGATGGCCGCGTACTCGTGGATGCGCACGGAGATGCGGGTGTCCACCATCCAGCGGAAGAAGCGGCCAACCGAGAAGGTGAGGCCGCAGCGCGCTGACTTGCCCCGGCGCAGCCCGTCGCCCGCGCTCATGCTGTACAGGGACAGCGCCTTGACGGCGGCCAGCGAGCAGCTCTCGGCCAGTGCCCAGCTGTGCACCAGGCGCACGGCGCTCTGCACCTCGAAGCGGGTGCACTTGGCGTGCAGCACGCTCAGGCGCTGCGCCTCGCGGGCCACACGGATGAGCGCCCGGCGGAGCAGCCCCGCCAGGCGCCTAACCGCCTCGGCGGAGAACAGGGGCTGCCGCCGGCCGCCAGCACCTTTGCGAAGCACCCGGGCCACGTCTCCCTCGGTCCAGGGGAACTCCTCCAGCTCGGGGAGGCGCGGGCAGCGCGAGAAGAGGTCGGCCACTTCGGGGTCCTCGGGCAGCACCGTGTTCACCGTGTCCCAGCTGTTGTGGCGGCTGTTTATGGAGCCGGAGTAGCACCACCAGGCCGCCCCGCGGTGCTGCTGAGCCGAAGAGTTGATTGCCTGCGAGTTGGACTTGGAGGACGAGAGACTGAGCGAGCGGCACGAGTCCCCGGCCCCATACCCGGAGTCCAAGGTCAAGTCCTCCAGCGTCTTCAAGGTGGAGCTGTACGTCCCGGCCATGGGGAGCCTGCCGGGGGCGGCCTCGCCGAGCGAGGGGTGCTCACAACTCCATGCGTCCTTCCCCAAGTGGGCAGAAACAGGCTCTAGTCTCTCCGGGGCGCCCTCTTTCCTCTCGGCGCCGCGAGGCTCGGCGGCCGCATCGCCCGCCCGCCCGCCCGGCGGCCGCGGGAAGGTGGGCGAGATTCGCGGCGGCCGGAGCCCCACGCTCCCGGCGTCTGGACTCGAAGCCGTCACTGAAACGGCCCCCCGCCGCTCCTCCTCAGCACTCCCCCTGGCCCACTTCAACTTCCCTCAAGCAAAGCGTCTATCTTCCGCGGAGAAGGAATCCCGAGAGAACAGGGCGGCGGCAGCAGAAGGAGGCGGCTCCGAGAGCTGTGAGAGTACGAGAACGACCGGCGAGGAAGCGCTCAGGGAAACTTCTGCGCGGCGCAGGCCGCCCGCACGGGCTAGGTACTCTGCCGCCACCGGCATGCAAATAACGCGGGGCAGCCCACCAATCATACGCCGCGACGGGCAGGGGCTGCACCAATGATCTCCCACAGAGGCGGTCACTATGCAGATTTCACTCCACCGCGGGTAAAACCCCTCGCCGGCGGAGGCGGGGCTGGAAGCCGAGGGTCTGGTAGAGCTGATGGGAGGACTGTGGAGGAGGGGGAAGAGAAGGAGAGTGAGTGAGCTTGGAGGTGGGGAGCAGAAACTGGGAAAGGAGGGATCGAAACGTTAGGCTCGGGAGCAGACGAATTAAAGAAAAATGTGAAGGAAAAGCCACTGTGCGCTGCCCCTTCCCGTCGTTCAGCTTTGGGCGTTCGCAGCTCCCTTTCAAGCCCTCTGCTCCTGAACACCGACGCCAGCGAGTTGAGTGTGGGTAGGGAGCAAGGGAGGTGGGGCTGGGGGAGGGGACCCAAACCAGTCGCTCCACCTCTCTACTAAGACTTTCTGCCAAGGCCCTCCCTTCTTCCAGACGAAACTCCAGTGAAGTTGGGGAGGGAGGAGGGACGCCCCTGTTTGCTTCTCTTCGCAGATCCGTCTGGTTTTCTTTACGGTGCTCTCTAAGCTCCAGTCAGAACAATCTCTCCCTAATCTGGCATCTGATAAATGGACGGGCTCCAGGAGGCCTGCGATTCCGCCCCCCCCTTCCACCCCCCGCCACTTGCAATATTACACATGCAGTAGTCTGTGTATTACTCGGGGAGAGGGCTCTAACTGATCAGATTCTCAAGTGTCCGTGTCTTCGCTGTTACAACTGTACAATACCTCTTGCTGTGTTGGATCCTTCCTGTCCGAGGAGCCAGTGTCCGATTGTGTGTATGTGTACGGGGGGTGGGGAGTTGTTACACACGTGTGTAATGGGTGTGCGAAGGTGAGAAACGTCCCTAGCACTGGCCTGCGCTCGGAACACCTGGCTGAATGCACCTCTTCCTAACTATGTGCCCTTGGGTGAGTTATCTCTCCCCTCAGGACTCGCTTTCCTTCCCGGGTAAAATGAGAGCTGACCTCCAAGCAGCACCCTTGTAAACCTGTCTCAGGCGCGTGTTCAGAGGCGGTCAAAGTTCGTTTGGTTCCAGCAGATCCATGCTCGGTCCCACTCCGTCCCGCTGCTGTCCTGTAACTATTCACACACACGTGCACGAATGTGCATATGCCTCCTCCAGTGGAACCGCAAAATCAAGGAGGAGATTGTGAACGCGTTTGCCCCAAGTCAGCCTCCTCCCGCGCTCTTGAATAGCTCCTTTGTGCTGTATCTCACACAGTGCTGACCTTGGGCCGTGAGTTGGATACGAACTAGAAATGTCTGGTTTGTCTCTTTCCTTCTTAAATTAATGGCCCTTTCGCTGTGAAACTCCTTTTTCTTTGGCAGTTTGGCTTGATTTTGCCTTCCTGCGCATCTTTATTTATGCAATACCGCCCCCTCATGGTTAGGGCTGGGAACGGCGTCAAGGATGGAAGTACTCATACGAACGACACAAGTCCGCAGGGACCAAATCAAGAGAGGACACAAGGTGTGACTACATCTTATAGAACAAGTGATGAGAAGTCGAAGTAGGTAAGGAGGTTCAACTTGTCAAAAATGCGAAAATCGGATACAATTTAATATTTATTAAGGGAAATATAATACTAAGGCAAATGTCGCCCTCTAATGGATGTTTACAGGAGAAAAATTCGGCAAAGTTTTTTTGTTTGGGTTTTTTTTTTTTTCTTTTCATTTTGTTGTGTGAATCCTTAAAAAGTAACGAAAATGACAACTGGAAATTTAGGACAGGGGACTTACTGAATGGAAAGGTTATCTAGGAAACTATCTGGAATATTTCTTGGGGGAAAAGAGCAGATGGGATTTATCTTCATATATTGAAGTTACTTGATGACTTGAAGTGTAAAAATAATCAAACATGCCTACAGCCAAATTTCAGAATGCTGTGAATGTTAAATTGCACCACAGGATTGGTTCAGCAAAATTCAGCGGCTGGAAACGCTACTGGACAAACAACTGAGTTCCATTAGTAAATTACAAGGAGAGAGATGGAGAGGAAACCTATACACTGAAAAAGACTTAGAACACATATCAGCCAATCACAATGTGTGGAATTTTTTTGGAATTTGTAGGGGTTTTTTTTAAGTCAATAAATATTTGACCTTATAAAACGATTGGAATATTTGCTATTATGAAATCATTGTTAGTTTTTTGATGTGGTAGTGGTAGTGTAGTTATGTTTATTAAATGTTCTTATCTTTTAGAGACATACTGAAATGTGTCTTTTAATTTTTACCATTAAAATAAAGAAAGAAAAATCTTTATGGAAACATCTGGTAAAGGGGCTAGAAAGTTATGAAAGACAAGACTGTAGATCTCTTGCCTTTGATATATTCCCCAAAGAGTTCTATAGTCTGCTTGAGGACTGGAGGTACAAAATAAACCCAGAGTGTGCTTGTGTTTGTGTTTTGTGTGATGGGGGAGAAAGAAAGAGAGATAGTGATAGAGGACAAAATACACTGAACCCTTTTAAACGTGAACTGAATGATTTCAGTTAATCTTTTGGGAAGTTGGCAAGCCGGATGAAGTACAAAACTTTGGATCAAGGAAAGAATGGACATGGCTTCTTCTGTTTTTTTTTAAATAAATTTATTTATTTTTGGCCGTGTTGGGTTTTTTTGCTGCGTGTGAGCTTTCTCTAGTTGCGGCAAGTGGGGGCTACTCTTCGTTGTGATGCGCAGGCTTCTCACTGTGGTGGCTTCTCTTGTTGCAGAGCACAGGCTCTAGGCATGTGGGCTTCAGTAGTTGTGGCATGGGGTCTCAGTAGCTGTGGCTTGCGGGCTGTAGAGCACAGGCTCAGTAGTTGTGGCACACAGGCTTCATTGCTCCGCGGCATGTGGGATCTTCCTGGACCAGGGCTGGAACCCGTGTCCCCTGAATTGGCAGGCGGATTCCCAACCACTGTGCAACCAGGGAAGTCCTGACATGGCTTCTTACATATACGTGTGTGGTTAATTAAGGCAATCTGGTAGTAATGTGTTTAACCTTAGGAATGCAAATTATATTAGAAGAAGAGAAAGCAGACCCACTTTCTCAACTCAGGCCTGGCCCAAACATAATCTTTGAAGAAAAACAACTGTCATGTGGCTGGACAAGTTAATAAGAACATGATGAAACCATAGCAAATATTGGGAGAATTCCCAGTGGAGTGAGAAATTAAAAACCAGATCTGGGATTGCCTATGCAAAAGTTATGTAAGGCAGGAGCTTGAAATAAAATGTAGAAACTTTATCTTGGGCAAGGTCTCATATTTGTTATACAGTTTCTTACAAAATCAAAAACAATGTGAAGCTCAGAGAACAAAATACTGTAGAATTTATCTTGAAAGAGAAGGGGTTAAAAATCCCAACTATTTAAGTACAGACAGAACTCTCCTATGAGAAAGGTAGGTTATGACCTTGACTTTGGAGAGTGACCAAGTTTTAATTTAGTTTATGGATCATGTTTGGTACATCCTTTCAGCAACATTTATTAAACACCTACTGGGTCTAGAACTGGGCTAAGTACAGTAGAGGTGCATTAGACAAGGTCCCTGCCATAAATAAAAGCATGGCCAATGTGTAGAAATGGGCATATGAGACTAACTCTTCTGCAAAACATGCTTTGTGGAGCTTTTCAAAAACCACTGACCAAGGGCCATTGCCAGGTCATTGACTCACCACACGGATTGATGCATCTAGAGGAGGAATGGTACAATTGCAAGGAAGGAAATACTGTGTGGAATGCCAGGAGAGCTGACAAAGGTGCTGGTAGGTAGACGAGTGTGCCATGGTTAGCAGAACAGCTTTGTAGCTGAATTTCAAGCAGAACACTCAGCTATTGAAAAAGCACCAATGGTGTGGAAACTGTGAGGTAATCCTTCTGTTCCATGTAAACTAAGGTAGCCCATTCCTGACACAGGTATTGTTTTCTGGACCTCGAAACTAAAGAGACATACAGACAAAACAGAAAGAGACCCACAGACATAGAAAACAAACTTATGATTACCAAAGGGGAGAGTGGGGGAGGGATAAATTAGGCTTTTGGAATTAGCATATACACACTACTATATATAAAATAGGTAACCAACAAAGACCTACTGTATAGCACAGGGAACTATACTCAGTATTTTGTAATAAACTATAAAGGAAAGGAATCTGAAAAAGAGTACATCTATCTATCTATCTATATACCTATATATATATGTGTGTGTGTATCTGAATTACTTTGCTGTTCACCTGAAACTAACACAACACTGTAAATCAATGCTACTTCAATTAAAAGATTTTTGCATTCCTGTACATGATAGTGCCAAAGCTTTCCAAATAAAAAGTTCTACTTGTAAAAAATAAAATTAAATAAATAAAAAATAAAGAGACATAACAGTTCATTTGACACAAAAAGCCTCCAAGATGACTAAGGGGAAAAACTACACTTTTCCAGAGAGTGTTCTGCTGAATAGTCTTATGAGATGGTCTGTGAAAAAGGATTCAATAGTTACGTTTGGGAAATTTTGCACTGTGTTTCTCCCTCTACTATATTCATGATGCAATATTTTATTTAAGACTCTGTTTATATTTTTTTGACCTAGTATATCTCAGACTTAAGCGGGCAGAGAACTGTCCCCATCCCCGGCAGAACTGTTGTAAAGTGATTGGGATTTTTTATTTAACCTGAAGCAGAAAAGACAGCTCCATTGTTTATGTGTCTCCTCAGGCAGTGGTGGTAGGGCAGGACCCTTGGAAGGAATCCAGATAAATCCCAGAACAGGACAAGGTTCACCATCTGACCCCTGCACAGAGCTGGATTTTGGTGATTCTGTTGGACACAAATATGATTCCAAAGGTAAATATAAACCTAGGGCATTGGTCCACAGGAGGAAAGGAGGTGGAGTGCATAGGGGTACAGGCAGGAGTAAAAAGTTTCCCAAAGCGAACAAGATGGGGAGGAAGGAGTCTCTCCAAGAGGGAGTTCTGCCTGTTAGGCAGTTGGTGTCATAGATTTGATAGCTGTTATTAGAGATGAAGCCTTCAAGAGCTTGGGATTGGAATTTTAAGGGATATGGGCTGGAACTTACAGCTGCAGAGCTGAATTAAAACTACAAGACAGAAAACCCAGGGACTATTGCCAAATCCTCACAGCTGGTTGTCCTATACACCAGTTATCAATTAACTGTAATTGTGCTCTTCTATCTTGGCATGGAAAATACCTAGAGTTAAATATGACATTTAACTCTGCAATATTTACTAAACATTCAACTTTTAAGATTCATCTGGCATTCTTATGACAAATTTAAAGTCCCAGTCCCCTTTCAGTAAGCCTGGAGTGTGATTCAGGTAAAAGTATTTTTAACAAGTATTCCCAGATGATTCCTACCCCCCGTTATGTATGTATGTCTGTATGTATTTGAATTGAAGTGTAATTGACCTACAACAATACAACATTAGTCCTAAGTGCACAACCTAGTGATTCAATATTTCTATACATTACAAAATGATTACCACGATAAGTCTAGTTGCCATCTGTCACCATACAAAGATATTACAATATTGACTATATTCTCCATGCTGTACATTTCGTCCCTGTGACTCATTTATTTTTATTTATTTTAAAAAATGTATCTTTTTAATTTATGTTTGGCTGCATTGGGTCTTCGCCACTGCATGTGGACTTTCTCTAGTTGGGGCGAGCAGGGACCACTCTTCACTGCAGTGTGCGGGCTTCTCATTCTGGTGGCTTTTCTTGTTGCGGAGCACGGGCTCTAGGCACGTGGTCTCAGGAGCCGTGGCTCGCGGGCTCTAGAGTGCAGGCTCAGCAGTTGTGGCTCAAGGGCCCAGTTGCTCCATAGCATGTGAGATAGTCCCAGACCAGGGCTCAAACTCATGTCGCCTGCATTGGCAGGCGGATTCTTAACCACTGCACCACCAGGGAAGTCCCAACTCATTTATTTTTAATTGGATGTTTGTACCTCTTAATCTCCTTCACCTATTGCGCTCATTAACCCCCCACCCCAGATGATTCTTATCAAGACCTTTCATGGATGTCCTGATTCCATAAGCCTGGAGTGTGATCCAGGTAAAAGTATTTTAAACAAGCATTCCCAGATGATTCTTTTCAGGCAAGTTTGGGAACTAAGGCATTTGTCTCTTAAACTTCAAAGTCCATGAAGACTTGTATAAAATATAAATCTTTGAGCCCCACCTGCAGGGATTCTAATACAACAGGCCTAGAGCCTATAAACCTTCCATTTTAACCAGGGGCTCTCAGGTGATTCAAATGGGTGAGGCTTCTTCACGCTCAGAAGTTCACATGTTCCCAGCAGTTGGCGCTCTGGTCGTCCAGTGGGTAACCCTCCACGCTCCCAATGCAGGGGGCCCGGGTTTGATCCTGGTCAGGGAACTAGATCCCGCATGCATGCACAACTAAAGATCCCACATGCTGCAACTAAGACCTGGCACAGGCGAAATAAATTAAAAAAAAAAAAAAATCATGAGCTGGATTTTTATTTATTTTTTTAAGTTTTAAATCTCCCTAGTGGATCCATCTGGGACCCAACAGCTATTTCTATTGATGAATTCCTTCCAAAGTTTGAAGTTGTCTCTGTCTGCCCTTAAAAAAGGATTTTAAATATTAGGAATGATTATAGACACCCCTAAGCATAGGGATGGCTGATTTGCAGGTGAGACTGGTGTAAGTAATTTTCAGAGTTCAAACTGTGGTCTCCTTAGACTTTTTTTTTTTTTTTTGCGGTACGCAGGCCTCTCACTGTTGTGGCCTCTCCCGTTGCGGAGCACAGGCTCCGGACGCACAGGCTCAGCGGCCATGGCTCACGGGCCTAGCCGCTCCTCGGCATGTGGGATCTTCCCAGACCGGGGCACGAACCCGTGTCCCCTGCATCGGCAGGCGGATTCTCAACCACTGCACCACCAGGGAAGCCCATCCTTAGACTTTTTAATGCTGAATTCATTTGAAGACAATTAAAGCTACAAATATGATAGGAATATGTGTTAATTTAATAACAAAGGGCTAAAAATTGAACCCTATTTTAGTCTATTTTATTTAATTTATTTTTTGGCTGCACTGCTCAGCTTGCAGGATCTTAGTTCCCCGACCAGGGACTGAACCCAGGTCACAGCAGTGAAAGCACTGAGTCTTAACCACAGCCAGGGAATTCCCTATTTTAGGCCTCTTTAAAAGCACTCCAAATCAAAGTAAGAAATCAACTTGGAATTGAAGAGGTTACTGGGTGTTAGGGATGACCCCTGTATTACAGATAAACACTGGAGCACATAAAGTTTTCTTGCCTCAATTTGGTCAGCAAACCAGGATCAAACACGGGATGAATAATCAGGATTAATAACCAAGATTTGTGACTTCTAGTTAAATGATCTTATTTAAGCACTTTTAAAAACGTTTTTTATTATTGAAAATTCCAAATACATACAAAAATAGAATTTTATAATGAACCACCATGTACCCATTACCCAACTTTAATAATTATCAATTTGTGGTCAAACTTGTTTACACTGTCACTTACTTCCCCATCTCCAGTATTTTTAAAGCAAATCTCAAATATTATGACACTGAGTAATGCTCATCTAAGTCTTTGCTGGGCTGATTCAGTGGTTTGGGACAGGGCTAATGGGACCATCTTAAGAGTCCTGCTAGTTTCACATTAAGAAATATCCGCCAGGGACTTCCCTGGTGGCACGGTGGGTTAAGAAGCCACCTGCCAATGCAGGGGACATGGATTCGATCCTTGGTCTGGGAAGATCCCACATGCTGCGGAGCAACAAAGCCCGTGCGCCACAACTACTGAGCCTGAGCTCTAGAGCCTGCAAGCCACAACTACTGAAGCCTGTGTACCTAGAGCCCATGCTCCACAACAAGAGAAGCCACCGCAATGAGAAGCTCATGTACCACAACAAAGAGTAACCCCCACTCGCTGCAACTAGAGAAAGCCAGCACACAGCAACAAAGACCCAATGCAGCCAAAAATAAATGAATAAATAATTTTTTTAAAAAAGGAAATATCCCCCAGGGTCACAAAATACAGCCCCTGATACCAAGAAGACACTTGCAAATGTGGGCTCTACTTAGGTTATGGGGTTCAGGGTACACCTCACTAGGTATTAGTTTCCCCTCTGATTTGAAAATCACCGTGGTATAGGTATGAACAATTACTGTTACTCTGTTTTCTGAATTTCTGAATTGAAGCCAGTACACCCAAACTTTATCAAGGGTCTGTCTATAGGATATTGAAGGGAGTAACTAATAATTATTTTTCCTGTGTATGGGTTTTGGTTTTTAAATCATCACCATCCCCAAGAAAAGCTAGAAGAAAGATGCTTTTAAAGTATATATTAGGAAGGGACTTCCCTGGTGGAGCAGTGGATAAGACTCCACACTCCCAGTGCAGGGCGTCCAGGTTTGACCCCTGGTCACGGAACTAGATCCCACTTGCATGCCACAACTAAGGACACTGCCTGCCACAACTAAGGACCCCATGTGCTGCAACTAAGGAGTTGGTGAGCCACAACTAAGAAGCCCTGGAGCCGCAACTAAGGAGCCTGCCTGCCCCAACTAAGACCCAGTGCAACCAAATCAATCAATAAATATATTTTTAAAAAAATTTATATTAGGAATCTAGAATAGCAACTTTTTAATATTAACATATTTTCTATATTAAAAATTTGTATTTGGAAAAATAAAATGAAAATAAATAACAGCCATAAAACTACCACTTAAAGTATACAAAGTAGGAAGTGAAAGTCCTTTGTTTATTCCTTCAAGCTCATGCCTCTTAACTGTTAGGTGTTCTGAATTTTTCCTTAAGCTTAACAGATAAATATCTCTTTCTACACACATGTGTGCGCGCGCACACACACACACACACACGCTACTTTTTTTCTTTTCACAGAAATGGGTTTATGTAATATGTAAGTTCTACAAGATATCATGTGGAAAGATATCATGGACATCTTTCCAAATTAGTAATATATTTTACTGCAGTCTTTTAAAATGACTGAATAATATTCCATTGCATGGTGTACCTTACTTTCTTCAGCTAACCTTTATTGAAGAACTTGTTCTTTCTTCCTTTCTCTTCCTTCCTCCATTCCTTCCCCTCCTTTCTTTCTTTTTGTCTTTCTTCCCTCCCTCCCTCCTTTCTTTCTCCCCATCTTTCCTTCCTTCTTTCTTTCTTTCCTTCTTTTCTGTGTTTCTGTCTCTCTGTATTTCTTCTCTTGCTATACAAACAATGCTGTGATGAACTTTCTTGTACATAAATCTTTCTAACTATTCAATTGTTTCCATATGATTAATTTCCTAGAACTTGGATTATGGGTCACGGGATATGCTTTTACTTTTTAAAAAAAAACATTTATCACTAAAATTTCCCCCAAATGTTATACCAGTTTACATGCTACTTTCTCAATTCCTAGGTATCTTCCAAGGCTGATCAGAGTTCCTACTCCCAGCTTCTCCATGAAACTGTCCCTCGTAGTCTAGCCCATTTTACCACTTAGTGCTCTTATCTGTTTCATACATGGCTGTTCTTAAAACAATGTACTTTGTTAGAGATATCTAATGAACAAACTTTAGGTCCTCATCCCCAGGCTTACCTTGTACTTTCCCTACTGCAGACCTGGCTCGGCCATTTCTCCAGAGATCTCCAGTTCCTTTTAGTGGGGCCTCTTGAACCAACTCCTCCATGAAGCTTTCCATAACCTTCCAGACCTCACCCACCCTTTGATCCCATTTCTGCTGTAATCATCCCTCATCATAGCAGGGTAACTCTTGTTTACTCATCTGGTTTTTCCATTTTACTGTCAGCACCTTGAAGGCAGAGATTATTTTGTTTAACTGTATATCCCCAGTTCCTACTTAGCACATGGAAAGCATTCAACATTTTTGTTGAACAGATGAATGAATGACATTTATCATGTATGTCCAGTAATGTGATTGAATTGTTTCATGGGTGTCTTTAAAAAAAAAAAAAAAATTATTTATTTATTTATGGCTGCTTTGGGTCTTCGTTGCTGCGTGCAGTCTTTCTCTAGTTGCGGCGAGCGGGGGCTACTCTTCATTGCAGCGCAGGCTTCTCATTGCAGTGGCTTCTCTTGTTGCAGAGCACGGGCTCTAGTCACATAGGCTTCAGTTGTGGCACACAGGCTTAGTTGCTCCGTGGCATGTGGAATCTTCCCGGACGAGGGATCGAACCCATATCCCCTACATTGGCAGACGGATTCTCAACCACTGCACCACCAGGGAAGTCTGGGTGTATGTCTTTTCTTTCCAACTACATTGCCTGTTTCTTGAAGATAAGAACATTGATTTATACCTCTTTCTCCATACCCTTTCCCCCACCACCCCAGAGCACAGTTTAAACGCAGAATAGGCACTCAATAAATGTTGCATTAAACTCAGTTGAGTTACTCTGAATTATGCAACACACATTGCTCGAAACCAGAAAGTTCTATCTCCTTGTAACACATTTTGCTTGTTAAGATGGTATGGCAAAGGATTTGTAAATATTCATAACATACTTCAATGTAGGACAGGGGTCCCCAACACCCAGGCCATAGATTGGTACTGGTCTGTGGCCTGTTAGGAACTGGGCTGCACAGCAGGTGGTGAGTGGCAGGAGGGTGAGCGAAGCTTCATCTGTATTTACAGCCGCTCCCCATTGCTCGCATTATTGCCTGAGCTCCGCCTCCTGTCAGATCAGGGCGGCATTAGATTCTCATAGGACCTCGAACCCTACTGTGAGCTGCACACGCAAGGGATCTAGGTTGCGTGCTCCTTATGAGAATCTAATGCCTGATGATCTGAGGTGGAGCTGAGGCGGTGATGATGGCGCTGGGGAGCGGCTGCAAATACAGATGATCATTAGCAGAGAGGCTTGACTGCACAGAGACCATCATAAATCAATGGCTTGTAGACTCATATTAAAGCCCTATCAAGTGAGCGGCAAGTGAAAATGAGCTCAGGGCTCCCACTGATTCTGCATTATGGTGAGTTGTATAATTATTTCATTATATATTACAGTGTAATAATAATAGAAATAAAGGGCACAATAAATGTGATGCACTTGAATCATCCTGAAACCATCTCCGCCCTGGTCCGTGGAAAAATTGTCTCCAATGAAACTGGTCCCTGGTGCCAAAAAAGGTTGGGGACTGCTGATGTAAGACATTTAGAACACTCTTTCTCTCTCAAACAAAGAAGATTCAAGATCAGATAGATTAGCTAGAAAGAAATGAGGATTGCAACAAGAAACATCATTTAGGCCAGCAACTGGGAAGAGCTACCCCACACTTAGTCAACAATTGAAAAATAATTTAGTGAAGTAGCTCTTCCAGTTACTTTACAACCTCACACAAAATTTGTACATATAGGGAGCAGATGAAGTAGAATCAATATTCTTTATTCTTGCTTATTGTTAAAGTGACAATTGTGCAAAGCAATGACTCAGATTGTGGCTGTCTTAGCATCCATTTTAATAGCAAGAATCAACGTAATTTGACTCATTCACTCATAGAGGAGTCTGTTACAACCTGTCTGAAATTCTTCAGGAACGATTGATGTAATAATGCTGATTAGGGACTCTGTTTTTGCTGTCATCTCCTTTTTTTTCTTTTTAGACATTTTTTTTAGAGCTGTTTTAGGTTCACAGCAAAACTGAGAGGAAGGTACAGAGACTTCCCGAAGACTCTCTGCCCCTCTGTATATATAGCCTCCCCCATTATCAGTGTACCTCACCACAGTGGTACATTTGCTACAATTGATGGACTTACACTGACACGTCATCATCACCCAGAGTCCATAGTTAACATTAAAGTTCACTCTTGGTGTTGTACATTCTATGGGTTTAGACAAATGTATAATGACAGGTATCCACCATTACAGTATTATACAGAATTGTTTCACTGCCCTGAAAATTCTCTGTTCTCCACCTATTCATTCTTTATCTCCCTCCCTGAGTCCCTGGCAACAACTGACCTTTTTATCGTCTCCGTAGGTTTGCCTTTTCCAGAATGCTGTGCAGTTGAAATTCATCTGCCTTTTCAGAGTGTTGAAGATGGAATAAAATTGGATCTTGTTCAGACTAAGTCTGGAAACTGGTGGCCTAAGGGGACCCAGTGGAACTCTTGGGGTATAATCTTGGGGACTGTGTCTTTTGTTCTCTGTAATCTGACTCCTCGGTTGCTTCTAATAGTTCATAACTGGGGTCTTGTGTTCCACCTAGTAATGCCCCAGGCACCCTGGAAACGGAAGAGCCAGGCAAGCTGTGTCAGAATCATTGTACCCTTATGCCCACATAGCACCTGCCACAGAATCCCTGACTCATTGCTTCTCAATGAAGGAATCTCCCACCTCGTTATCCTGCTTCTCAGTTTCTTTGAAAAAAAATATAAGCCCCAGAGAGCAAGCTGCTCTTTTTTTTTTTTTTTTTCCATGGGGGGTTTTTAATAAATTTTTAAATTTATTTTATTTATTTATTTTTTGCTGCGTTGGGTCTTCCTTGCTGCACGCAGGCTTCCTCTAGCTGTGGCGAGCGGGGGCTACTCTTCGTTGCGGTATGCGGGCTTCTCACTGCAGTGGCCTCTCTTGTTGCAGAGCACGGGCTCTAGGTGCAAGGGCTTCAATAGTTGTGGCACGTGGGCTTTAGTAGTTGTGGCTCGCAGGCTCCAGAGCACAGACTCAGTAGTTGCAATGCATGGGCTTAGTTGCTCCACAGCATGTGGGGTTTCCCTGGACCAGGGCTCGAACCCGTGTCCCCTGCATTGGCAGGCGGATTCCCAACCACTGAGCCACCAGGGAAGTCCCAAGCTGCTCTTTATTTGAGCAGGGTTAACATGCTGACAGCTTGGAGTGGACCAAGATCACATACAAGTTTGCAGCACGAAATATACCCATGATTTTGGCAAGCCACAGCTACACGTGGCCCAAGCAGAACCTTGCCAAGAGTGCATTTAGATAGTTTGAGGTACAAACATCGATATCAGAAAAAAAATATCTTGGAAAAAAAAAAAACCCAAACAAGTGGAGAAGTAGTCTGCAAGTTATCCTAGGCAACCTGCCAATCAGGCTTCAAGAAAACGTTACCTTCAGAACTAATCATCATCCTGTGTTTTATAGCAAGGTGATAGCCTCCAGCCTGCTGCAGGGGTAAAAGCCACTGAACCCTGGTCCATGGTACATGCCCCTTTGATCACATTTAATCTACAGCAGCTAGGACTAAAACTCAAGAGGGCAAAAAGCAACTGAGCTGGGAGATATCTAATGTAGCTATTTTTCTCTAAATCTGATTACAAGTGAAGCATTTCAAATGTTACATGATTTCACTTCTTAAATTTTGTGGTAAGGAAATAGGAATGAGCATAGATATTTAGCAACAAAAAAATTCATTGTGGTATTGTTAGTGATTGTAAAAAGATAGAAACACTATAACTGTATGTAGCAGATTGCTAAAATAAATAATAGAATATCTATATAGTAGAATAATATGGAACCATTTAAAATAATGTTGTAGAAATATAGCTTTTACCTTGAAATATGTTCACCATATATTAAAAGAAAAAAATAGATTATAAAACATGATCCTACTTTTGTTAAAAAAGAATAGAAAACAACTTAGAATACTAAAGCAATGGGAATTCCCTGGCAGTACAGTGGTTAGGACTTGGCACTTTCACTGCTCGGGCCTGGGTTCCATCCCTGGTCGGGGAGCTAAGATCCTGCAAGCTGCAGGGTGCCGCAAAAAAAAAAAAAGGTAGATGAAATTACAGTTTAAAAGTATCTTTTGGGGGAGGGGGGCTCGTCTATATTATTTGATCTTTCTGAAATTAGTATGTATTACTTTGTTACAATAAAAACATTTGGAAAATAAAAGTACAGTCAGGGCCTGGCTCTAGGAAGTATGATGGAAGTAAATAGATGAACTAAATATTATATAATGTTCAATTTTCCCCATATAACAATTTGTGCTCTCCTGACATGTAACAAAAATGTTTCAACAGCATATTTCACATTGCATTGTGATTTACCTGTTTTCCTGTGTGCCTCTCCTTCAGCCCAAGCTCCTTTAGAGCTGGGATTATTATTATTTATCATTATTCACCTAGCACATAGGTCAGGAATCTGATAGGTGATGAGTAAATGTTGAATAATTGAGTGAACAGCACACTGAAGAGTGCTGAAAGATTTCAATTTTAGCTTCAAGGCATGTTGATGACAATCACACCATCTGTCTTGCTCTAACCTAGGAATGTAGTCAATGAATTTATTTATATTAAAACAAACTTTGATTAGAAAAAAAGCAGTGGTTGTCACACCTAGATGATGATCAAAAATATCTGGGAGTTCTACTCCCAAATAACCAAATCTGAATTTGACATAAAGAACTGTAAATATATCATGGCAAAAATCAAATTCACCACAGAAGTCCTTGACACAAAGTTAAGATAAAAGGTGAGGGGGGGCTTCCCTGGTGGCGCAGTGGTTGAGAATCTGCTTGCTAATGCAGGGGACACGGGTTCGAGACCTGGTCTGGGAAGATCCCACATGCCGCGGAGCAACTAGGCCCGTGAGCCACAACTACTGAGCCTGCGCGTCTGGAGCCTCTGCTCCGCAACAAGAGAGGCCACGATAGTGAGAGGCCCGCGCACCGCGATGAAGAGTGGCCCCCGCTTGCCGCAACTAGAGAAAGCCCTCACACAGAAACGAAGACCCAGCACAGCCCAAAATAAATAAATAAATAAATTTTAAAATAAATAAATAAATAAATACTCCTGCTCTCTGTTTTTTTTTTTTTTTTTTGCGGTATGCGGGCCTCTCACTGTTGTGGCCTCTCCCATTGTGGAGCACAGGCTCCGGACGCGCAGGCCTAGCGGCCATGGCTCACGGGCTTAGTTGCTCCGCGGCATGTGGGATCTTCCCGGACCAGGGCACGAACCCGTGTCTCCTGCATCGGCAGGCGGATTCTCAACCACTGCGCCACCAGGGAAGCCCTCCTGCTCTCTGTTTAAAAAATAAAAATAAAAAAGGTGAGGGGACAAAGGCTAAAGGTAAAAAATTCATAGAAATCACATCAAAGAGTGCTACATTACAGAGCATCAAGTTTGGGGATTTTAGAAAGTACTGCAGGAAAACTGCAAATCAAACAAACAGTAATAATACTCAGTACTTTCAAGGGTAAGGAAATGAAGGACTTCCCTGGAGGTCCAGTGGTTAAGACTATGCGCTTCCTCTGCAGGGGGCGTGGGTTCGATCCCCTTGCAGTGTAGCCAAAAAAAAAGGGTAAGGAAATGAATATATACTTGAATGCATTTATTTCTGGAGATAATTGAAGCATACTCATCGAAAGCCTTGGAAATAAGCATAACTTTTGACCTAGCAATTTCACTTCTGAGGATTTATCCAAAAGAAATTATTGTGGATGTGCACAAGAAAATAGCTCTAAGGGTGTTCAACACAGTGCTCTCTGTAATAGCAAAAATCAACAAAAGAAACAATATCAATGCCCAACAGCAGAGATTTGTTAAGGATAATAATAATGGAATACCCATTTAACAGGATAGCGCATGACAACTAAAAAGATGCTGGATACTGTACAAATATATTTCTAGGTATGGAAAAATGTTCCTAATATATCATTACATTTTTTTAAAAAGTCATATTAAAGAGCAGTATGCAACGTAGACCTAATTTTTGTAAGTGAAAATATACAGATGGATCAAATATAATTAGTATTGGTTTCTCTGGAGGAAGGAAATTATCGATGTCAAAAGTTCCTTTTTTTTGGTCTGTCTTTTCTGAGTTCTTTGGAGTAAACCTATTTTGCTCTTATAATAAGAAAAAAGACTTGGGCTTCCCTGGTGGCGCAGTGGTTGAGTCTGCCTGCTGATGCAGAGGACATGGGTTCGTGCCCCGGTCCGGGAAGATCCCACATGCCGCGGAGCGGTTGGGCCCATGAGCCATGGCCACTGAGCCTGCGCGTCCAGAGCCTGTGCTCCGCAACAGGAGAGGCCACAACAATGAGAGGCCTGAGTACCGCAAAAAAAAAAAAAAAGAAAAAAAAAAAGAAAAAAAAAGAAAAAAGACTTTAGAAAAAACATACACATATTAAAGCATCATACCAATAGGCTCAGAGGAGAAAGGCTTTATTTTTTTTGAAGCCAGCTCATATACAGCACTTACTATACACCATGTATGATTTCAAGTAAGTTGCATGTATTAACTGTTTAATTCTCATGGCCACCCTATGATTTTTAAAAATTTATTTATTTTATTTATTTTTGACTGCATTGGGTCTTCACTGCTGCATGCGGGCTTTCTCTAGTTGTGGCGAGAGGGGGCTACTCTTCGTTGTGGTGTGCGGATTCTAACTATGGTGGCTTCTCTTGTTGTGGAGCATAGACTCTAGGCACACGGGCTTCAGTAGTTGCAGCGTGCAGGCTCAGTACTTGTGGCTTGCGGGCTCTAGAGCACAGGCTCA
The DNA here is from genome assembly GCF_026419965.1 of Kogia breviceps. Lineage (NCBI taxonomy): Eukaryota > Metazoa > Chordata > Mammalia > Artiodactyla > Physeteridae > Kogia > Kogia breviceps. The sequence continues at coordinate 24,553,436 of NC_081316.1, read as the reverse complement.
GTAGTTGTGGCGCACAGATTTAGTTGCTCTGAGGCATGTGGGATCTTCCCGGACCAGGGATTGAACACGTGTCCCCTGCATTGGCAGGCGGATTCTTAACCACTGTGCCACCAGGGAAGTCCCACCCTATGATTAAGTCATAGAGCTAATAGAGCCGGATTTGGTTCTTGGGAGCCCAGCTCTACAGTCTGCCCTCCTCATGCACACCCTACCATTAAGAAACAAATCTAGGTCTGTGTCTCCCTATCAACACATATTCATGAGGTCCATTTTTCATGACTCATTGATTCTCAGCAACTTGGAGGGGGCAGTGGGTCAGCTTTAATGGCACATACTAGAGAGGAATCTGCCTTGCTCTTCGGGAGTTGGCTTTGAGAGTGACCCTAGGCAAAGAGCAGTGGGTGAATTTTCTCTCTCAGTGCCTCCTGCCCTACTTGCCTCACTTGCTAGATTTAGTGCCTGCACTTGATTACCGAAACTAACAGTCCATTCTCAGTGTCTAGAGTTTTCCTGATAGATTTCACCTATGTTAAAGCCTACTTTTCTGAGTCTTACCACTTGGTGGAATACTCAGCAACTCCTAGCAAATCTTCAGAAACAAAGTAATGCTAATAGGATAAAGGGCACAAGTGTGTTGATGATATGTCACCCTTCCAGGCAACGTGTACATACAAATAGAAGTCATCTAGAAATTATTCCTACAGCCAAAGAAGTCTCATTCTCATGCTAGGCATTTTGGACATTGCAGGGGACATATTTCAGGTATTAAGAGCTCATCTGGCTGAGCTAACAGCTGTATCCAATTCCCTTATCCCCTGTCAACTTCCCTATAAAGGTTGCAAAAGCCAAATACTCCTGTTCCCAGCCCCCTTCCATCCAGGGGTGGCCAAGGGGCACAGCGCTAGACAATAAGATGTAGGTGGTAGTCTGTTGGGGGTTTGGAAAGAAAGCTTTTGCTTTTCTGATAAAAGCAAAATGTTAATGCTTGTGCCCTCCAACACCTCCTCTTTCCCCTCACCAAGTGCCTTCAACATGATACCTGGATCTGTTTTAGTCATTTGTGACGGGAAGAAAAAGGCCGGAAGAACTGCAGAGATGCCAGTCCAGAAATTACTGAGCCACTGAACCATCACCAGCAGCTGCTTATGTCCAGATTTTTGTCTAAATGTGTGAAATACAATCTCTGTTTGTTAAACCACTGTTAACCAGTTGTCTTTCACTGTCAGCCAAAACATTCCTAACTGATCCACACATCTTTAAAAACAAACCGCAGTTGCATTTCATGGCTCTGGTTTTACCCAGAACCTTGAAGAGCAGTTTCAATATTATAGGAAGACAAACATAATAAAAAAACCCCACACAATTGTGGGGTTTGTCCATAGCATTTCTGAGCATGTTATGTGTCTTTATTTAATGTGTGGTTACTTTAAACAGAAAGATATTAACATTTAAAGATAGAGGCTACTGTCTAAGGCTCATCATGGGTTCAGAAATATAATCTACAGCATTAAAATTCTATTATTTTGCTGACTTGACAAAAATATTTGATAATGCGCATTTACTCAGATATTTGATTACTATTTTTCTGTTTAGTTAAATCCAGTACATAACACAGGTGCTAGCTGGTCAGCCCTAGTTTTTTTCTTTCTTACTCACTTCTTTATCTTTCCTCATTGCCTCCTCCCTACCTCCTTTTTTTTTTTTTTTGTACACTGTAGTCCCATACAAAAAAAAAGAAAAAAAAAAGAAAAAAGAAAAAAAAAAGAATAACATATAAAGGTACAGTGTAATAAATAATAAGGAAGCAAACACTCAGGTCAAGATCCCTGTGCTTTCAGAATGGCTGTCATCAAAAAATCTACAAACAATAAATGCTGGAAAGGGTGTGGAGAAAAGGGAACCCTCTTGCACTGTTTGTGGAAATGTAAATTGATACAGCCACTATGGAGAACAGTATGGAGGTTCCTTGAAAAACTAAAAATAGAACTACCATATGACCCAGCAATCCCACTACTGGGCATATACCATGAGAAAACCATTATTCAAAAAGAGTCATGTACCACAATGTTCGTTGCAGCTCTATTTACAGTAGTCAGGACATGGAACCAACCTAAATGTCCATTGACAGCTGAATGGATAAAGAAGATGTGGCACATATATACAATGGAATATTACTCAGCCATCAAAGGAAACGAAATTGAGTTACTTGCAGTGAGATGGATGGACCTATAGTCTGTCATACAGAGTGAAGTAAGTCAGAAAGAGAAAAACAAATACTGTATGCTAACACATTTATATGGAATCTAAAAAAATAAATGGTTCTGAATAACCTAGGGGCAGGACAGGAATAAAGACGCAGATGTAGATAATGGACTCTTGAGGACATGGGGGTGGGGGGAAGGGTAAGCTGGGATGAAGTGAGAGAGTGGCGTGGACATATACACACTACCAAATGTAAAATAGACAGCTAGTGGGAAGCAGCCGCACAGCACGGGGAAATCAGCTCGGTGCATTGTGACCACCTAGAGGGGTGGGATAGGGAGGGTGGGAGAGAGACGCAAGAGGGAGGAGATATGGGGATATATGTATATGTATAGCTGATTCACTTTGTTATACAGCAGCAACTAACACAGCATTGTAAAGCAATTATAGTCCAATAGATATTAAGAAAAAATAGAAAAAAGAACAAGGGAAAATTACAAAAAGGATCCACGTGCTACTGGGACTTCCCTGGTGGTGCAGTGGTTAAGAATCTGCCCGCCAATGCAGGGAACACAGGTTCGATCCCTGGTCCAGGAAGATCCCATAATGTGACAGAGCAACTGAGCCGGTGCACCACAATTACTGAAGCTCGTGCACCTAGAGCCCATGCTCTGCAACAAGAGAAGCCAGCACAATGAGAAGCCCGCACACCGCAACAGAGAGTAACCCCCACTGGACACAACTAGAGAAAGCCTGCGCGCAGCAACGAGGACCCAACCCAGCTATAAATAAATAAAGATCCCCGTGCTGTAGACCTGTTTGTCCATCTGCTGTTGGCCTGGAGGCTGACCTGTGTGGACCAGTGAGCAACTTTGCCCTCCAGCTGTCTCTTGGTTCTGCCTGATGGGGAGCCCCTGCAGGAGATCCGAGGGAGAGACAGTGGGAATAAGGTATCTATTCCTTTAGCTCCTAATGTGAGGTAATCTCAGGCGGGCTGGGTCTTTCCACTCTTCTTAACTTGGCAGAATCTACTTAATTTTCTGTCCTTCCAATTCCAGAGACCACGCCCTCCCCTTGTCCCTTCAGGCTCAGTGGTGGTAACAGCCTGAAGGCCACTAGCTCTGGGTTGCAAAACCATCTTCTGTGCTTCCCCTACACCTGCACCTTTGTAATTATTGTCTTTTAAATGAACCCTCCTCAAATTACCTTATTTTGAGTAAGCTCTCTGTTTCCCATGGGAACTTTGATGCAAACGTGATACCTCACTGTCCAAAACAGTAACTACTGGCTGCTTGTATCTATTTAAATTTTAAATGAAATAAATTTAAATTCTAAAATGAGGGGCTTCCCTGGTGGTGCAGTGGTTGAGAATCCGCCTGCCCATGCAGGGGACACGGGTTCGTGCCCCGGTTCGGGAAGATCCCACGTGCCGCGGAGTGGCTGGGCCCGTGAGCCATGGCCGCTGAGCCTGCGCGTCCGGACCCTGTGCTCCACAACGGGAGAGGTCACAACAGTGAGAGAGGCCTGCGTACCACAAAAAGAAAAAAAAAAATTCTAAAACGAAATAAAATTAAAATTCAGCTCTTGGTCACACTAGCCACATTTCAAATGCTGAATAGCAACACGTGACTAATAGCTAAGGTATTGGACAGCTCAGATATAGAGAATTACGCTTAACCCAGGAAGTCTTGCTGGACAGAACCAATAGAATATTGACAATCTCCAGACCCCCCTTTCTCCATCATGCTTCTTCTGACTTTCATAGTAATGCCATCCTTGCTTTTCTTTATAATTTTACCACCTTTGTAAACCTGCTAAACAATATGCTTTGTTTTGCCTCTTTTCAACTTTAAAATCTAATTTTACAGCATGCATTTTTGTTGTCTTGCTTCTTGACTGCTTTGAACACCACTCGTGTGGTAGGTAGCTAATGTTTGTTCATTGTCATTGATATATCGTATTACATAATACGAATATGTCGCGCTTAAAAAAAAAAACCCATCTATTTTACTGTTGCTGGATGCTTGTGAACATAACACATTCCTGGAGTGGAATTGAATGGTTTGGTCATAGAGTGTGCGTTTCTTCCCCTTTAATGGATCATGCCAATCTGTTTTGCAATGTAATTAAACCAATTCACACTCTCATCAACAGTGCAGGAAAATACCTGTTACTTTACTCCCTCACAAGCACTTGGTATTTATAATAGATGTTTACATGTCAGACATTCTGATGAGTATGTAGTAGTATCTTCTTGTGATTTTTAAAAATTTATTTATTTATCTTTGGCTGCATTGGGTCTTCGTTGCTGCTTGTGGACTTTGTTTAGTTGCAGTGAGTGGGATCCACTCCTAGTCATGGCGCACGGACCTCTCAACGCAGTGGCCTCTCCCGTTGCAGAGCGTGGGCTCTAGGTGCATGGGTTTCAGTAGTTGCAGTGTGTGGGCTTCACTAGGTGTGGCTCGAGGGCTCCAGAGTGCAGGCTCAGTAGTTGTGGTGCATGGGCCCAGTTGCTCCCCGGCATGTGGGATCCTCCTGGACCAGAGCTCGAACCCATGTCCCTGGCACTGGCAGGCAGACTCCCAACCACTGCACCACCAGGGGAGCCCTCCTTGTGATTTTTAAATTGCATTTTTTTGCATACCAGTGAGGTCAGCATCTTTCAGGTCAATTTCATTTTTTCCCACATATATAGGCAGGTGTCTCAGCATCATTATTAAAAATACTGTGGCGCAGTGGTTGAGAATCCGCCTGCCGATGCAGGGGACATGGGTACGTGCCCTGGTCGGGGAAGATCCCACATGCCACGGAGTGGCTGGGCCCGTGAGCCATGGCCACTGGGCCTGCACATCCGGAGCCTGTGCCCTGCAACGGGAGAGAGACCATAACAGTGAGAGGCCCGCATACCGCAAAAAAAAAAAAAAAAAAAAAAAAAAAATACTGTTCTTTTTCCATGCCCTGTACTGCCACTTCTGTCTAAATCAAGGTCCACATATATGTGGGTCCATTTTTTAGAATATCCTTTTCTTATCTATTGGTTTCTTTGTCTATTACTGTATCAATTCCACACTGTTTTAATTATCATAGCTTTGATATAAAAATATCTTGGTATCTGTTGAAGCAAATTCTCTGTCATTTTTAAGATTTAAGATTGTCTTGGAGATTTTTGGCCCTTTGCATCATCACATATGTTTTAAAATTAGCTTGTCAGGGCTCCCCTGGTGGTGCAGTGGTTAAGAATCCACCTGCCAATGCACGGGACACGGGTTCGAGCCATGGTCCTGGAAGATCCCACATGCCGTGGAGCAACTAAGCCCGTGCGCCACAACTACTGAGCCTGTGCTCTAGAGCCTGTGAGCCACAGCTACTGAAGCTTGCATGCCTAGAGCCCATGCTCTGCAACAAGAGAAGCCACCGCAATGACAAGCCCGCACACCACAGTGAAGAGTAGCCCCTGCTCGCCACAACTAGAGGAAGCCTGCACGCAGCAACAAAGACCCAACGCAGACAAAAATAAATAAATAAATAAATAAAAATTTAGCTTGTCAAGTTCTAAAAACAAAACAACACAAACCACCCAAATTCTGTTGAAAGTTTCAGTCAATGAATATGGTATAACTTCCCATTTCATCGGGTCTTCTTCAATGTACCTCAGTATAACTTTATCATTTTTCCTGTAGAAGTCTTACACCTTTTAAAAACAACTTATTTCTAGGTACTCAATATTATTGATGTTATTGTCTATAGTATCACTTTTCAAATTTCATTTTCTAATTTTTTTTTTTTTTTTTTTTTTTTTTTTTTTTTTTTCAGTACGCGGGCCTCTCACTGCTGTGGCCCCTCCCGTTGCGGAGCACAGGCTCCGGACGCGCAGGCTCAGCGGCCATGGCTCACGGGCCCAGCCGCTCCGCGGCACGTGGGATCCTCCCGGACCGGGGCACGAACCCGTGTCCCCCGCATCGGCAGGCGGACTCTCAACCACTGCGCCACCAGGGAAGCCCTCATTTTCTAATTTTTTAAGGGGTATAGAAATGTTGCTGATATTTTTGTATGTACTTTGTATCCTAGCAACCTTGCTAAAATCTCTTACTGCCCTAATAATGTATAAGTAGATTATTTTGGATTGTTTTCCCATTATTGTATAATCTGAAAATGACATTTTCTTTCTTTTTTTTCAATTGCTATATCTTGTATTTCTTTTCTTCCTTTATTGCACCATCTAGGGCCTCCAGCATACCCAACAATGTTAAGTAGAGGTTATGATAGGAACTGTCTTTGACTTGTTTCCAGCCTCCAGGGGAAAGATGTCACTGATTCACTCAGTTGATTATTTGCCTTTTTTCCCCCTGATACCTTTTATCAGAATAAGGAAGATTTCTTTTATTCCTAGTTTGTTAAGAGTTCTGTATTATTTTTTAAAAAATCATCAATGGATATTGAATTTTATCAAGTCCCTTTTTTTTTGCATCCATTGAAATGATCCTATGCTTTCCCCCCCTCTAATTTATTTATATTCTAGCCTCAGAAAATGAGTTGTCTGTCTATTTCCCAATACAAATATCTTAAAATATGCATTTCTGGGTATATGAGTTTAGGCTCTTTTGATTGCAAAAATAATGTAAGCCAATAAGGGAACTTATTGTCTCATTTAATCATAATTTTAGCACAGGTGAATTAGGCATCCAATTATGTCGTCAGGACTCTGTTTCTTGCCATCACTGTGTCTGCTTTCCTCTGCGTTGGCTTCCCTGCCCCCTAACCCCTATCCACACACCCCCCACACCTCACCCCTGCATCTGGGGCAAGATGACAGCCAGAAGCTACAGGGCACCTTCTTCAAGCTTCAAGTGCAACAGAATAAGGTTAGGCTTCTTTCCTTCAACTTTCCCAGCAAAACTGTCATTGTGTCCCATTGGCTATGACTGGGTCATGTTTCCATCCCTAAAGCCGTCACTATGCCAGCAGAATACAATGACCTGATTGTTTAGGCTTTAGTCTTGTGTCCAGTCCTGGTGCTGGGATGGCTTCAACTCATCCTACAGCAGGTATGGGAGAAGGGCAGGATGTAGGTGATTCCTCTGAGAAAAACTGGAGTACGGTTACCAGAGTTAGCATAAAAGTATGTCTCCTACACTAACCTAGATCTTTACTGCTACCAGTACCCTGCTACATCTTTTTTTTTTTTAAATTTATTTAATTATTTTTGACTGTGTTGGGTCTTCATTTCTGTGCGAGGGCTTTCTCTAGTTGCGGCGAGTGGGGGCCACTCTTCATCACAGTGCGCGGGCCTCTCACTATCGCAGTGCGCGGGCCTCTCACTATCGCAGTGCGCGGGCCTCTCACTGTTGCAGCCTCTATTGTTGCGGAGCACAGGCTCCAGACGCGCAGGCTCAGTAGTTGTGGCTCACGGGCCCAGTTGCTCCGCGGCATATGGGATCCTCCCAGCCCAGGACTCGAACCCGTGTCCCCTGCATTCGCAGGCAGATTCTCAACCACTGTGCCACCAGGGAAGCCCCCTGCTACATCTTAATTTGCTGATTTTATTTGGTTTATGTAATTTAATTTAATTTATTAAGTGCTAGGCATTGTGCTAAGTGCTTTAGATGAATTACTCCTATAGTTCTCACAACAACCCTAGGAAGTGGGTACAAATATTACTCACATTTATTTAAAAAAAAAGAACAGTTGAAGGGACAGGGCTGGGATTGGAACTCAAATATATTTATCTGAAGGGTCTGGGTTTTTTATATTCCTTATACAGCTTCTCTAATATAAAGAATATGTATGTTTAATCTAAAATATAAGGATATTGAAATTGGTGAATCTAATTTTCTAGACGTAAGACCCTTTACCTCATTTCAAGAGAACTTTTGAAATATTATCCCTGAATACTGTTTCGTAATTTAACGTACCCCAGAGGAATATACAAGTGGAAGTATACACAATTTGTCACATAGGATGTGTGTCAACAAGAAAAGTTAAATAAAACAAGGATTAGTACGAGCTTAACCTGTTGCATGTCATCGGGCCGTTTCTGAATTTAGGTTCCTTGTGAATCAGCTGCTTAATCCCAGAGCTTTGCATTAAGGAAGTTGAAACATTGTCTGTTTGGTAACAGTGGCATAATGAGGATGACAGGACCCTGAGGCCATGTGAAATGTTCCTGCACTCATGCTTTCCATGCTGCTGCTTGAAGTGCTATACTTTGCAGCATCTAATACCTTGTGGACACCCATGGATTGGATTCCTATATGTCCCAATGTGATACACCTTCTCTATTCCCTGGTTGTCAGCTTCTGCAGAGATGCTTTGATATCCATTATAATTGGAGAATGAAATTCTACTTCTATCCAGTTATCAGTGAACTGCTTCTTTCATCAAGAAACTCTTAACACTAAAAAAAAAAAAAAAAGCTGTGCTCCAACTAAAATAGACTCCACATCATTCTGCTATATTTCCTGTCTCCAACTCATTGTTTCTGTTCAGTTGATTTGTCTTCTGGGGCAATCTTCTCACCTCATCCCAGAGCAGTCATAGCTCATGAACTGGCACACATACTTGGCCCTCACTTTGAGTAGCCTTGATTTCGTCCAGTGTCTCTCTATGAGAGGTCTGGGGACCACCCACATCAGTCATCTACAGTGCTTATTAAAAATTGTGAACTGCCTAGCATGGTATTTTTGAATTAGCAGTTTTCATGAGTAACTTGGGCTATTTTTATGCATATTAACATTTGAGATCACTGATCAAATCCAACACCTTATTTTATAAGAGAAGTGGGGGAATTCCCTGGCGGTACAGTGGTTAGGACTCCGGACTTTCACTGCAGAGGGCTCGGGTTCCTTCCCTGATCAGGAAACTAAGATCCCACAATTCTCGCAGCACGGCCCAAAAAAGGAAGAAAAAAAAAAAAAAAAGAGAGAGAGAGAAGGGAAGTAACTTAGAGTCACACAGTTTAAGGCACTTTGTTGCTTGCCTATTGAGCACCTGTTTCCTATTCCTCTCTTCCTAATGGTATCCATGTTTTTGTTGTGGTTTTTTATGGTCAAATCATTTATTTTTCCTTTTAAAAAAATTTTATTTTTTATTTATTTATTTTTGGTTGCATTGGGTCTTTGTTGCTGTGCACGGGATTTCTCTAGTTGTGGTGAGAGGGAGCTACTCTTTGTTGTGGTGCACAGGCTTCTCATTACGGTGGCTTCTCTTGTTTTGGCGCATGGGCTCTAGGTGCACAGGCTTCAGTAGTTGTGGCACATGAGCTCAGCAGTTGCAGTGCACAGGCTTAGCTGCTCTGCGGCATGTGGGATCTTCCTGGACCAGGGATCAAACCCGTGTCCCCTGCATTGGCGGGCAGATTCTTAACCAATGCTCCACCAGGGAAGTCTCAGTATCCAGCTTTTTGTTTGAGCATATACCCCATCTTTGGAGAGCCCCATCTTTGGAGAAAGGTGAAGAGCATTCCAGTCAACTTCAAGAGTGTACCTTGAATGGTATATTCAATCCCCCAGGACATAGTGATTGGTTCAAAGGTAGTCACATGACCCCAACTAGTCCAATGAGTGTGAAAGTCAGAGTTCCCACTTGGAATACAAACATTCTTTCTCTTTCTGAATGGCCGGGTTGGTCTTCACGTGTGGAACAGTTGCACCCATTTTACATACATGAGGGAAGCCAGGTGCAAGATAAAGCCAACAAGCAAAAGCAAATAAGACAAGCAGACAGTGGTGATACCACTTAAGCTGTGGAATCAAATCAACCCTGAAATAGGCCCTACTTATTTGATGGGACTTCCTGTTAGTTATGTGACTGATTGTTTCCCTTTATTATTTAGACTGCTTGACATGGATTTTCTGTTACATATTTGCAACCGAGTACATCCTAACAGATGTATTAAGATGTTCAAAGTTAAGAATTTCAACTCTCTGTGCTTCAGTTCTATCATCAGTAAAATTATGGCTTGGAATATGTCAGAGGTTTTTGAATCTATTTTTAGCAGTGAAACACATTTTTCAAGCAAAGTCTTACATGGAACATACAAATATATAAAATACATTTTAAAAAATCAAGAAATGGGGCTTCCCTGGTGGCGCAGTGGTTGAGAGTCCGCCTGCCGATGCAGGGGACGCAGGTTCGTGCCCCGGTCTGGGAAGATCCCACATGCCGTGGAGCGGCTGGACCCGTGAGCCATGGCCGCTGAGCCTGCGCGTCGGGAGCCTGTGCCCCGCAACGGGAGATATCACAACAGTGAGAGGCCCGCGTACCGCAACCCCCCCCCCCACAAAAAATCGAGAAATGAGCTCCTCATTTATTAATCCTCATTACTGGTGGCAAATATTTCATTGTTAGTGAAATTTTTTATTTCCTTGGAGCACAACTTAAAACCCTCTAGTGTAGATAATAAAATATATGCAATCAATTATGTATAGTAAAATACGATATATGTAAATATATATGAAATCGCTGGCATTTCTTGTTCTTACTCTGTGCCAGGGATTGTGCTGAGGACGTTTTTTATGCATGGTTTTCTTTTAAATTCACAGCTCCATGAAATAGATACTTGCATTTAATAAGGAGAATAATAATACCTACCTCAAGGGATTCTTGGGAAATTAAAACAAGATCCTAGAATGCAGATTGAGCGACTGAGTGGTGCTCCAATTTCCTTTCATTGAATTTGAACCTGGGAAGATGTACACCTGAAAACCTTGCCTAGCCACAGACTTTATAATTCCAAGTCAGGAAATTCCCCATTTCTGCTTAAGTGACCCTTAACTGATACAGATTCTTTTTGAACTTTAGCCTCAGTATTCTCACCAGTAAAAATGAGATTTGATGTATGTCTCCTCTTTCATTCTTTGTGATATGTTGGTTCTTCCAGTGGTAGAAAATAATACCATCAACAGCAGTACTTTAAGAGGGAAAATAGATACTATATCCATCAATACCCTAGGATGTGTGTGCTGAAGCCCTCATAGTTATGTTAAAGACGAGTCACAGAGAGGTCTAACGGCTTCCCCAGGTCACACAGCTTGTTAGAGGCTAGAGTTGAGACTAAAATCCAGTGGTCTGTGATTCCTGGGCCAACACTCTTTACACTTATGCTGCCCCTAACCAACCTGGCTGATCTTGGTCTCTAATAGCCACAGAATTTAGGCAATGAGAAAGAAAATCTGAAGGGTATTAAAAGCAAGTGCGTTCTACGTATGAGTATGTATGAATATGTATAACTAAATAAATTTGCTGTATACCTGAAACTTACACAACATTGTGAATCAACTATACTCCAATATAAAATTTAAAAAAAAATTTTTTAAGTTAAAAAAAGAAGCAAGTTTTCTGAATCGACTGGTCAGGACTTCTTATGGCCTTGTGAAGAAAAGACTATTAGCACTCTGGTCTTCTGTGTACACAGAAGTGTGGGTGTTGTTTTATAATCTTATTGTGACCCTTCACATTGAAAGTTCATGTACAGAACCACTGAAATATATTTGGTAATTCTCTCTAGCTTTTGCCATTTCTCTATTAGCTGGAAAACTAAAAAAGATGCAATACCTTCAATGTTTTAGAGATTAATTTGCTTGAGTGTTCACTGTCTCCTCTCATGCTTCAACATGTGAAATAAACTGGCTAATGTATTACTTGCCTTTGTTTACAAGTTCTCTAAGGTTATTGTAAGTTTTCTGGGGACGAGGCCAACTTTTTATCGAGGATAGTCTTACCATATTTTGATAACTTCCAAACACTTAAATGCAACCCAGATGTTAGCTCAAGCCTCCCAAGGCACATCCCTGCAGGATTTCTGCACATTACTGGTGCAATTTCACTCTGGCTGGATCCAGCTCCCACACAACCTTTGTTCTGGCTTGAGGCATGTACTTTGGTAGGGACCTGCCCCTAATATTTACAAAGCTCAGGGCGGGGCCGAAATAAGAAGGGAAGCTCACCTAACAGTTGTCTAAATATTTAACAAACTATTAAATAAAATTTGTACTGTCCTCTGGGGCTTCCCTGGTGGCACAGTGGTTGAGAATCCGCCTGCCAATGCAGGGGACACGGGTTTGCGCCCTGGTCCGAAAGATCCCACTTGCCACAGAGCAGCTAAGCCCGTGAGCCACAACTACTGAAGCCTGCGCGCCTAGAGCCCGTGCTCCGCAACAAGAGAAGCCACCGCAATGAGAAGCCCGTGCACCACAACAAAGAGTAGCCCCCGCTCACTGCAACTAGAGAAACCCAGCGCACAGCAATGAAGACCCAACACAGCCAAAATTAAATAAATAAAATAAATAAATTTGTTAAAAATAAAATTTTGTACTGTCCTCCTACCTTGATAAATATGCCTTCAACAACGTAGAAGTCCAGGTTGAAATTGAGAATTCTTGGACTTCTGGTCCACCCCTGGAAATTGGCAGTGTGGGAACTGGACCAACACCCCCCCACACTCCCATTCCACCCTCCTGTTTATTTTCCGTGCCCCCTCCTCCACCATCTCACACCATGAGAGGTCTCATGTGCAGCCATGGACATCCCAGCATGTCTAAGTTCTGTCCACTTGCCCTCAAATAGCCACTCCTTGGGGCAAACCTTAGTCCTAGTGGCATGTACACCAGCAACATGGGCTGTCATTAGGAGGATGGATCCAGGGATAAAGCTAGTGCAGGTCCTGTACATGGGCTGGGGTCCTTCGGGCAAGGTATCAGAGAATGGTCTGGGAAGGGCATGGTGTGGTCCTCAGACCAGAAGCATCAATATTACCCAGAAGCTTGTTGGAACTGTAGAATCTCAGCCCTCCCTGAACACCTAACAAGCCCCGCTGGGGACTCCATTCCCACTGCAGTGTAACTAGCACTGCTTTAGACTGGGGCTTGAAGTCTGGGGCCAGGTCCATCTGCCCCAAGTTTAGGGGGAATACTGCCTTTTGCTGTTACTTTTCTGCCTCAATAATGACCTCGACATGTGACTCAATCATGTTTTTCTTGATTCCTATTATCCTCCAGGAGAAAAAAAAGTTATTTGTAGAATCAGATGTATAAAGAAGTTTTGGAGAAAGGGGCAAGGAGGATTATGCTGCAGTTCTATCCAGCTCATAACAAAACGGAACCATATTCTCTTGTTCTTCAAAATTCCCTTGGTGATTTCTAGGACTCTTCCCTTCTGACCCCCATACCACTGGACCTCAACAACTTAAAATCCCTTTTGCTTTACTATGCAGCTCACTCCACTGCCCCCAAACTCAGCTGCAGGATGCGTATACTTAGCTAAGGACTCAATGATGTCTTTGCTAAACCCTAGGCTGGGTTTTCTCTTCCTGTTACTGTCCGCAAGTGGGTGGGTGTGGTATAGAGATAGAATCACTCATATTATAATTCATGGATATAAATTGTGCCTCCCCCCAACAATCTTAGCAGGCAAAAGAGAGGACAGTTAGTTAAGGTTTTGAATACCAATTGTTTTCCCCTCCACTAGGTAAAGCTGAGTAGAGACTTCTTCAAATTAACCATGTCTTCATAGCTTGCAATTTTTTTTCTTACAATCATTCATCACTAAAGGTACATCTAATTGCTAAAACCTCCTCTTTGTACTGGAGATATGCTCAACTTTTGAATCTCATATATATATATGGTTTTCTGCTATTGTCCTTAATTTTAATTGCATTTCTAGATATACTATTTTTAAATGCCATTGGTATAAATGTCTTCTTTTCTCACTTCAGAACCAAATGATTCTTTGTGTCCAAGACATGTTAAAGAGTCACAAAAAGATCCTGTGGAGGAAATGTTGATCTCTGTTTTCTTATGGAATGAATAACATCAGTCAGTATTGTTTCTTGGTTCCTTGGGTGAGACTTCTAAAGACAAAGAACTTTGGGGGTCATGTTTTATTCTTCATAAAATTATTTCTTGTGATCCAAATGAATTCAGTTCCTGTGTTCAGAGAGTTTGGAGAGTGAATTTGGATAACAAGAGGAACTTTTGTGTTAAAGTGCTGAAATCAAAAGGCCTACATAGCTAACTGTGACTTTAGCCATTAAAATCTGTACTATTTCTAATCCATTTGGCAGTCCAGACTGCTGATTTAACTACTGAGAGCAAAGCCCTGATCAGCGCTATATCCATGTCCTATGGTTAAGAAGTTTTAGAGTTTCTTACATGTAAATTAAGCAATCAGGAAAGGTACAAAGTTACTAGAGCAAAGGAATTACATAAGGCTCTGGAGGAAAGGCACTTTATTTTAAACAGGTGCAAAAGAGAAAAACATTATGTAGTAATTGAATAATGATCATTTTATGAAAATGTTAGAAGAGTTTCTTGGAGAGAACTATGCTCTGTAGAGGGCTCAATTTATTTGTTTCTACAAATAAATTCTACAAATAAATTTCTACAAATAAATAAAAATCACTCCCAAAACGGAGTCAAGATGGCAGTGTGGGAAGAGTGGAGTTAGCGTCTCCCCAAAACTAGGGCGCCTGCTGGCTGCTGGTGGGGGACTTTGATGCCCAAGGAGACGGGAGGAACCCCAAAGTGAACTGGTAGGACGTAGGCGGACTGAGGGGGGAGGAGAAGTGGAGGCCAGACAGGATCGGTGCCCCTGAGGCCAGGGAGATCAGGAGACGCAAGTGGGAGGGACTTTCCGGGAAGAGTGGGAGAGGAGCAGAGGGCGATCGCCTGGCCCACTCGGGCAGGGGAGCCTGCTGAGCTTCCAAGCTGCTTCCCCTCTATCCAAAGCCCCATCCAGGCCGCGTGGGTCCTTGGAGGCATAGGAAGGAGGCCGGGGAGATCAGGAGAGGCAGGCGGGAGGGGCCGTCCCAGGCCAGAGGAGCAGGAGAGGAGAAGAGGGCGTTTGTCCTGCCCACTTGAGCCCAGGAAGCCTGCTGAGCTGCCAGGTGAGGTCCCCTGCCCTCTGAGACCAGGGGTGGGGGGCATACCTGGGCCCCTTCTGTTCCTTGAGCCTAAACCCCACCCCGCACAGCCCTGTGGATTCTGAGCATTGGCCCTGCCCACTGCTCAAACCTCACCCTTGCTTAGGCCCCGCCCCCCACAGCCAAGGACTCCCCCCCACCCCGCCACCCCACCCCGCCCTTGTTTTTTGTTTTTTTTCCTTTTCCCTCCTCTTTTTTACTATTGTGGTACTAATGTACCTTCTGGTTGTTGATTCATCTATATTTTTATTTTTATATTTTTCCTAACATATCTGTTAGTTTCTTAGTCTAATTTTATTTTTTTATTTTGTTATTTATTTATTTAGCCTCCCCAGGTGGCTTGTGGGATCTTGGTTCACAAACCTGGGGTTGGCCGGAAGCTCCTGCCATGGGAGCTCCGAGTCCGAACCACTGAACTAACAGAGAACCTTAGACCCCAGGGAATATTCACTGGAGTGAGGTTTCAAGGAGTTCCTCATCTCAGCATCAAGACCCAGCTCTACCCAATAGCTTGCAAACTCCAGTGTTGGAAGCCTCAGGCCAAACAACCAAAAGACAAGAACACAATCCCACTCATAATAAAAAAAAAAAATGAGATGGCAAAAAAATATGCCACAGATGAAGGAGCAGGTAAAAACCTACAAGACCAAATAAATGAAGAGGAAGTAGGCAATCTACCTAAAAAAGAATTCAGAGTAATGATAGTAAAGATGATCTAGAATCTGGGAAATAGAATGGAGGTGTGGATTGAGAAAATACAAAAAATGTTTTAAAAAGATCTAGAAGAAATAACAAACAAACAGAGATGAACAACACAATAACTGAAACAAAAAATACGCTAGAAGGAATCAATAACAGAATAACTGAGGCAAAAGAATGGATAAGTGAGCTGCAAGACAAAATGGTGGAAATAACTGCTGAAAGCAGAATAAAGAGAAAAGAATGAAGAGAATTGAAGACAATCTCAGAGACCTCTGGGACAACATTAAACACACCAACATTCGAATTATTGGGGTCACAGAAGAAGAACAGAAAAAGAAAGGGTCTGAGAAAATATTTGAAGAGATTATAGTTGAAAACTTCCTTAACATGGGAAAGGAAATGGTCAATCAAGTCCAGGAAGCACAGAGAGTCCCATACAGGATAAACCCTAGGAAAACACAACAAGATACATATTAATCAAGGTAACAAAAATTAAATTCAAATAAAGAATATTAAAAGCAGCAAGGGAAAACCAAAAAATAACATGCAAAGGAATCCCCATAAGTTTATCAGTGGAAACTCTGCAGGCCAGAAGGGAGTGGTAGGATATACTTAAAGTGATGAAAGGGAAAAACCTACAACCAAGATTACTCTACCCAGCAAGGATCTCATTCAGATTTGATGGAGAAGTCAAAAGCTTTTCAGACAAGCAAAAGCTAAGAAAATTCAGCACCACAAAACCAGCTTTACAACAAATGCTAAAGGAAAGTCTCTAAGCAGGACACACAAGAGAAGGAAAAGACCTACAATAAAAAACGCAAAAACAATTAAGAAAATGGCAATAGGAACATACATATTGATAATAACCTTGAATGTAAATGGCTTAAATGCCCCAACCAAAAGACACACACTGGCTGAATGGATACAAAAGCAAGACCAATATATATGCTGTCTATGAGAGACCCACTTCAGACCTAGGGACACATACAGACTGAAAGTGAGGAGATGGAAAAAGGTATTCTATACAAATGGAAATCCAAAGAAAGCTGGAGTAGCAATACTCGTATCAGATAAAATAGATTTCCAAATAAAGACTGTTACAAAAGATAAGGAGGGACACTACATAATGATCAAAGGATCAATCCAAGAAGAAGATATAACAATTATAAATGTTTATGCACCCACCATAGGAGCACCTCAATACATAAGGCAAATGCTAATAACCATGCAAGGAGAAATGACAGTAACACAATAATACTAGGGAACTTTAACACCCCACTGACACCAATGGACAGATCATCCAACATGAAAATAAATAAGGAAACACAAGCTTTAAATGACACAATGGACCAGATAGATCTAATTGATATTTATAGAATATTCCACCCCAAAGTGGCAGAATACACTTTCTTCTCAAGTGCACATGGAACATTCTCCAGGATAGATCAAATCTTGGGTCACACATCATGCCTCAGAAAATTTAAGAAAATTGAAATCGTATCAAGCATCTTTTCTGACCACAACGCTGTGAGATTGGAAATCAGTTATAGGAAAAAAACTGTAAAAAACACAAATACATGGAAGCTAAACAGCACTACTAAACAACCAAGAGATCACTGAAGAAATCAAAGAAGAAATAAAAAAAATACATAGAAACAAATGACAATGAAAACATGATCATCCAAAACCTATGGGATGCAGCAAAAGCAGTTCTAAGAGGGAAGTTTATAGCAATACAATCTCACCTCAAGAAACAAGAAAAATCTCAAATAAACAATCTAACCCTACACTTAAAACAACTAGAGAAAGAAGAACAAAGAAAACCCAAAGTCAGTAGAAGGAAAGAAATCATAAAGATCAGAGCAGAAATAAATGAAATAGAAAAGAAGAAAGCAATAGCAAATATCAATAAAACTAAAAGCTGGTTCTTTGAGAAGATAAATAAAATTGATAAACCCTTAGCCAGACTCACCAAGAAAAAAAGAGAGAGGATGCAAATCAATAAAATTAGAAATGAAAAAGGAGAAATCACAACTGACACTGCAGAAATACAAAGGATTATAAGAGACTACTACACACAACTATATGCCAATAAAATGGACAACCATGAAGAAATGGACAAATTCTTGGAAAAGTTCAATTTTCCAAGACTGAACCAGGAAGAATTAGAAAATATAGACAGACCTATCACAAGTAATGAATTTGAAACTGCAATTAAAAATCTTCCAACAAACATAAGTCCAGGACCAGATGGCTTCACAGGCGAATTCTATCAAATATTTAGAGAAGAGCTAACACTGATCCTTCTCAAACTCTTCCAAAAAATTGCAGAGGGAGAAACACTCTCAAATTCATTCTACGAAGCCACCATCTCCCTGATACCAAAACCAAAAAAAGATATCACACAAAAAAAGAAAATTATAGACCAATATCACTGATGAACATAGATGCAAAAATCCTCAACAAAATACTAGCAAACAGAATCCAACAGCATAATAAAAGGATCATACACCATGATCAAGTAGGATTTATCCCAGAGATGCAAGGATTCTTCAATATACACAAATCAATCAATGTGATACACCATAATAACAAATTAAGGAATAAAACCCATATGATCATCTCAATAGAATCAGAAAAAGCCTTTGACAAAATTCAACACCCATGTATGATAAAAACTCTCCAGAAAATGGGCATAGAGAGAACCAACGTCAAACATACTAAAGGCCATACATGACAAACCCATAGCAAGCATCATACTCAATGGTGAAAAACTGAAAGCATTTCCACTAAGATCAGGAACAAGGCAAGGATGTCCACTCTAATCACTCTTATTCAACATAGTTTTGGAAGTCCTAGCCACAGCAATCAGAGAAGGAAAAGAAATAAAAGGAATACAAATTGGAAAAGAAGAAGTAAAACTGTCACTGTTTTGCCGATGACATGATACTATACATAGATAATCCTAAAGATGCCACCAGAAAACTACTAGAACTAATAAGTGAATTTGGTAAGGTTGCAGGATACAAAATTAATGCACAGAAATCTCTTGAATTCCTATACACTAATGAGGAAAAATCTGGAAGAGAAATTAAGGAAACACTCCCATTTACCACTGCAACAAAAAGAATAAAATACACAGGAATAAACCTGCCTAAGGAAGTGAAGGATTTGTACTCAGAAAACTATAAAACACTGAGGAAAGAAACCAAAAATGACATAAACTGATGGAGAAATATACCATGTTCTTGGATTTGAAGAATCTATGTTGTGAAAATGACCATACTACCCAAAACAATCTATAGATTCAATGCAATCCCTATCATCCCTATCAAACTACCAATGGCTTTCTTCACAGAATTAGAACAAAAAATTTTACAATTCACATGGAGACAAAAGACCCTGAATAGCCAAAGCAATCTTGAGAAAGAAAAACAAAGTTGGAGGAATCCGGCTCCTCGACTTCAAACTATACCACAAAGCTACAGTAATCAATACAGTATGGTACTGCCACAAAAACAGCAATATAGATCAATGGTACAGGATAGAATGCCCAGAGATAAACCTACGCACATATGGTCACCTCATTTACCACAAAGGAGGCAAGAGTACACAGTGCAGAAAAGACAGCATCTTCAATAAGTGGTGCTAGGAAAACTGGACAGCTACATGTAAAAGAATGAAATTAGGATACTACCTAACACCATACACAAAAATAAAGTGCAAATGGATTATAGACTTAAATGTAAGACCAGACACTATAAAAGTTTTGAGGAAAACATAGGAAAAACACTCTTTGACATAAACCACAGCAAGATTTTTTTGACCCACCTCCTAGGGTAACGGAAAAAAAAAACAAAATAAAAAAATGAGACAATTAAACTTAAAAGCTTTTGATCACAAAGGAAACCACAAACAAGACAAAAAGACAACCCTCAGAATGGGAAAAAATATTTGCAAATGAAACAACAAATAAAGGATTAATCTCCAAAATATACAAACAGCTCATGGAGCTCAACATCAAAAAACCAAACAATCCAGTTAAAAAATGGGCAGAAGACCTAAATAGACATTTCAACAAGGAAGACATACAGATGGCCAAGAGGCACATGAAGATATGCTCAACATCACTAATTATTAGAGAAATGCAAATCAAAACAACAATGAGGTATCATCTCATGCCAGTCAGAATGGCCATTATCAAAAAATGTAGAAACAATAAATGCTGGAAAGGGTGTAGTGAAAAGGGAACCCTCCTGCCTGCACTGTTGGTGGGAATGTAAATTGTACAACCACTACAGAAAACAGTATGGAGGTTCCTTAAAAAACTAAAAATAGAACTACCATATGACTTAGCAATCCCACTACTGGGCATATACCCTGAGAAAGCCATAATTCAAAAAGAGACATGTACCACAATGTTCAATGCAGCACTATTTACAGTAGCCAGGACATGGAACCAACCTAAATGTCCATCGACAGATGAATGGATAAGGAAGATGTGGCACATATATACAATGGAATATTACTTAGCCATAGAAAGAAATGAAAGTGAGTTATTTGTAGTGAGGTGGATGGACCTAGAGTCTGTCTTACAGAGTGAAGTAAGTCAGAAAGAGAAAAAGAAATACCATATGCTAATGCATATATATGGAATCTAAAAAAAAAAAAATGTACTGATGAACCTAGTTGCAGGGCAGGAATAAAGAGGTAGACATAGAAAATGGACTTGAGTGCCGCCAGCCACGGCGGGTCCTCAAAGTGCAGCAACAATCGACGAGAGGGGGTAGGGAACTGAATGCACCAAGGTATGGGATCAGAAGGGCACAAGCAACTGATGGTTACAAGGCAAGTTTAATAACAAAGCATAGCCATATATATACCCCTAAAGCAGGGAATTTGCTTAGTCACGCCTTATCGGCATCAGCTGGTTGATTGGCTTCTCGGCTTCTCCCTCAAAGGCACCAATTTCCCCTCCAGGGTTGCTTTTCCTAGCTTTAGGAAACAACCAGGGACTCCCAGTACCTGAGCAGGTCCCTGGAGCGATTTGGCCAAAGGCCATCTCCTTTTTTACGTTCATACCATAAAGTCCAGGATGCATACCAAGGAGAGTACAATCGGACCCTGAGGCTTATGAGGGTCTTAATGGCGCCTTCCTCAGAGGGCAATGCTCGCCACACTTGAGGACATGGGGTGGGAGGGCGAAGCTGGGACAAAGTGAGAGTAGCATCAACATATATACACTACCGAATGTAAAATAGATAGCTAGTGGGAAGCAGCACCATAGCACAGGAAGATCAGCTCGGTGCTTTGCGATGACCTAGAGGGGTGGGATAGGGAGGGTGGGAGGTAGACTCAACAGGGAGGGGATATGGGGACACGTGTATGCATATGGCTGATCTGCTTTGTTGTACAACAGAAACTAACACAGTATTGTGAAGCAACTATACTCCAATAAAGATCTATTAAAAAATAGAAAAGAAAAGAAAACCACTCCTTTGTCAATGAAGCTTCAAGACAACTCTTGTTGCTCCTAATTCCAACCCACTAGAGCCATTAAAGTCTCTCCTACATAGAAACTGCAGAGCTGCAACAGTCCTGATATATCAGATAATGTTTTAATAATTTTTCAGTTATGAATTATCACTGCAGAAAAGAAGTATGGTCTTATAACTGTAAAAAAATGAACTCTAGGTACAAATGAAAGAGAGTTGCCATTTGGACATGAGGACACACCAATCCAGTGGCAACTCAACATGTTTACCAAGACTTTAAAGGTTATGATGATTAAAAATATGAATACAAATGCCTGTACTGAAATGTCATTGCATTACTTGGTGATGGGGCTCAGGGCAGGCTACCCCAAAAGGTCACTTTGGCATGTGGATGATTTCAAACTGAAGACAATCAAGGCTCAATATATTGACTCAAGAAGAGATTTTTATCCCTCCCTTAACTGCATTAAAGAATTTAGATAAGAGGCTTGTACCAGAGAAAGAGCTATTAGCAGAGATAAACTTTTTCATCAGGAAGACCCATCTGCGTGGCCCAGCACACATTTATCTACCAAACATTTGCTCTTCCCATCTTTCTGTGAATTGCTTTCTTCCCCTTTCAAGTGCCAGGCCCCTATCCCCTTCTCCTTAGCTCAGGATGGCATACAAGCCTCAATTGCTAGATTGCTGGGGAGCCACATATTTGGGGGGGTTCCTGTACTTGTGAAATTAAATTTGTTTTTCTCCTGTTAATCTGTTTTATGTCAATTTAATTATTAGGCCAGCCAAAGAACCTAGGAGGAAGGGAAAAGTTTTCCTCCCCTGCATTGGCTATCCAAAATATGTTTCTATTACATTTTAAATGTTATCTTAAAAATAAAAATACAATTTAAAAAAATTAATTAATTTATTTATTTTTGGTTGTGTTGGGTCTTTGTTGCTGCGCGTGGGCTTTCCCTAGTTCTGGTGAGTGGGGGCTACTCTTCGTTGCAGCGCGCGGGCTTCTCATTGCGGTGGCTTCTCTTGTTGCGGAGCTGGGGCT
Source organism: Kogia breviceps (assembly GCF_026419965.1). Classification (NCBI taxonomy): domain Eukaryota; kingdom Metazoa; phylum Chordata; class Mammalia; order Artiodactyla; family Physeteridae; genus Kogia; species Kogia breviceps. The sequence goes on along the minus strand of NC_081316.1, from coordinate 24,531,079 downwards.
CTAGGCACGCAGGCTTCAGTAGTTGTGGCTCGCGGGCTCTAGAGTGCAGGCTCAGTAGTTGTGGAGCAGGGCTTAGTTGCTCTGCGGCATGTGGAATCCTCCCAGACCAGGGCTCGAACCCGTGTCCCCTGCATTGGTGGTGAATTCTTAACCACTGTGCCACCAGGGAAGCCCCAAAATACAAAATTTAAAAGTTCCTGAAGAGGATGTTCAGGCCTCTAAAAATAGGTTCACAGACTCTCAGGGTCTGTTTGAGAAACACTGAAATACTAGGGCATAGCTTTGCACTCACCTATCTACTAAATGCTCTCTCTTTTACTGTGGGCCCTTGGGCAAAATGACTTAACCTCTGAGTCAGTTTCTTAATTTTGAAATTGAGAACAACATCTACCTCATGGAGTTGTTGTGAGAATTAAACATAGCATTGTATATGCCACGCCTGGCACAAGATAGAGCAGCAATGCCAGGGTAGTGGAAAACACATGGGATTTATAATAAAGAGAATATAAATCAGATCAGGCTTTGTACCTCTGGTCATCTGACTTTGGGCAAGTGACAAATGCAAACTTTGTCTCCTTGTCCATGATTGAGGAATGTTATCAGTATCCTCCCCAACTGGATTGACAGCCTGTAGAAGTAACTCCAGTGCTGTGCATATGGTAGATCCCTTTACTCTATACTTCTTTCCCATCTCCCCACTTATCTCTCTTTCCTCCCTCCAACCCCTCTACCCCTGCAAAATACACTTTCTGGGGGTTGCCTAAATTCCTTATAAGCATTCAATACTTTGTATTGATAGTGTTTTTCCTGGGTCTTCTTTTTTAAATGAATTGTGTGGGGTGATAACTAGAACATTAACTACTTAACAATTTTCTTATGAACAATTGTCAACTACTCTATGTGGTACACTAAGCTAAAGGACATTGAACCCACTAGGTGCCTGAAAGAAGAAGAAAGAAACAGGGAACTTTATTCTGCTTTTCCACTCCTAAATATATTTCACAACTTTTCCTCAGTCTAGCATTTTTTGAAAATCAATATTACATTAAAAAAATCACTATTACATACTGACTTGTAGGTGACTTCATTAACTAGTTACCTCTGTATAGTTTGACTGTTTTAACACATTAAAGTACTCATGAATTACTTGCTTAATTAAAAATATATCTTAAAGAAAAAAAATCACTATGACAAAGGTTATGCTAAATCCTTTTGGAAATCTGAGAAGCCAACTTAAAGGAATAGTACATTTTTATGAAAAGTAAGCTTTGATGGGACTTTACTGAAGCAGAGATTAATGCCGTTATTTAATATTTATCATTTAAATCCATCTATCAACCAAAGTTATATGTGACATACTTCTCATGTGATCAGCTTTCTGTTGAACTTTGGTTTTAAAAATAGAGAATGTTTCATGAAAAACAAATTTATGTCACAACTGTACTCTAGCAGTTGGCAAACATACAAGACAAACAACATATTGTTTTTGCGATATGGCCAGGAGTCAATGGCCATTGATTTCCTGTGTATCTGCAGATATTTACTGGTATAAGGATTCTAAAATGTGAAACGAGGCTTTTTTTGCGTGTGGGGAAGTGGGAAGGAAAGTAAACATCGCCAAAGAGGAAAAGTCTGGGAGTCCTTAGAGCTGGGTTCTAGTCCTGGTTTCTAACTAGTTTTGAACTCCAGATGCATGGATATAATAATCTATGAGGACCTCAGTTATTTATTTTTTTCCAGCTGTATTGAGGTATAATTGGCAAATAAAGATTGTATATACTTAGGGTGTACACAGAGATGATTTAATATGTGTATGTTGTGAAATGATGACCACAATCAAGTTAATTAACACATCCATCACCTCACATAGTCGCCATTTTTCGTGCATGATGAGAATACTTAAGATCTACTCTTTTAGCAAACTTCGAGTATATAATACAGTATTATTAACTATAGTCACCATGATCACATTAGATCTCCAGAATTTAATCATCTTATAACTGAAAATTTGTACCCTTTGGCCAACATCTCCTCATCTCCTCCACCCCTCAGCCCCTGGCAACCCCGTTCTATGCTGTGGTTCTATGAGTTTGACCTTTTTAGATTCCACATGTCAGTGAGATCCTACAGTATATGTCTTTCTGTGTCTGACTTGTTTCACTTAGCATAATGTCCTCGAGGTTCATCCATGTTGTTGGAAATGGCAGGATTTCCCCTTGTGTGTGTGTGTGTGTGTGTGTGTGTGTGTGTGTTTATATAGAGCTGATAATATTCCACTGTGTGTGTGTGTATACACCAAATTTTCTTTATCTACTCATCTGTCAACAGATATTTAGGTTATTTCCATATCTCGGCTATTGTAAATAATGCTACAATGAACATGGGGTTGCAGACATCTCTTGGAGATACTAATTTCATTCCTTTGGATAGATATCTAGAAGTGGGATTGCTGGATAATATGAGAGTTCTATTTTTAATTTTTTGAGGAACCTCCATATTGTTTTCCATAATGGCTATACCAATTTACATTCCCACCAATAGTGTACAGGGGTTCCCTTTTCTCCAGATCCTCTCCAACACTTATTATTGCTTCTCTTTTTGGTAATAGCCATCCTAAAAGGTATAAAGTGATATCTCATTGTGGTTTTGATGTTCACATCCCTGATGATTAGAGATGTGGAACAGCTCTTTGTATACCTGTTGGCTATTTGTAGGTCTTCTTTGGAAAATATGTCTATTTGGGTCTTTGCCCATTTTTTAATTGGCTTATTTGCCTTTGTTTTTGTTTGTTTGCTACTGAGTGGTAAGAGTTCCTTATGAATTTTAGATTTTAACCCCTTATTTTTAAATTGCTAATTTGTAGGGGTTGGATGATTCCTTCCAGCTTAGTCGATTGTCCTTTGGGAACAGTTGATTGACTAATTCCTGAAACTGTGATCTTGTTAGCTTGAGAAAGACTAGATGATAGGGTCCAAAGGGCAGGGATCATAACAATTTATGAATTGTTGAATCCTAGAGGCTGCCCAGGTGGATACCAAATAAAAACCTTTTGAATGTTGAACAACTGAGGGCTTACTAGCTGGCTGCATTCGATTTTCAATTCAGAGCTAGCTCTATTACAGCTCTTAAGGTATAAATCTAAAAGTTAATAATTAGTGCACATTTCGGGGAACCACAAAGGGAATTAAATTCTGCAATGACAGCTTCCATTGATGTAAGGGATGAGGATTCCAATACTCCAGCCTACCATCTACAGGTTAGATCATTTTGTGATTTATACTGAAAGCTCCATACGTTAAACAAAGGTCTTTTCTCAATGGAACAGATGTCTATTGTATTAATGTTGACCCACTTAACAATAACTGACTTCTCCAGTGGATCCTGACGCTTTTTCTTCCCCCTTCCCCCTGGCATCTACCACCATCACCACTCCCATGACAGTGGCAGTTTTCTGTGGGTTCAGATAGAAGATCAAGCCCCAGGAAAAATTAAGGAAAGGCAGGGATTGTGTAGTTGGTGCACACCACTCTCAAACTGACAAAATGCAGCCTCAGCTCCACCCACAGGGAGCCAGTTTAACTGGGTGTTCTATAATAAGACTGCCCAGTGGGCTGGTCATGCTCCAGAAAGGGTGGGGAGAGTTACAAAAGCCATTCCTGCCCTTAGTTCAGGCCAGCCAGTAAGCAGTAGAGGAGTTGTTTCTCCTAAATTCAGTTCTCAAAAATATGAGGACTTCGACCCTCAGTATTTAATAATATTTTTTTGTTCACAATTTTCTGTTTTAGAGCTCAAAATATTCATGTCAAGTATCTTTGAGGTTTGCAATTCTTTCATTTCCTAGCCAATGGAAAGTTGGAAACCACTGTAATTTTCCAAGGAAGCTTGCCTCATCATAATCACCTTCTATCTTAAATGATGTTTGGCAATGTTGAGATTGAGAGTTCCAATATGCATATTAAGTTCTCAATAAATAAGTCATAATTAGATATATTGTCATTTTTTTCCTTCTTTATTTCTCTGATATGTGCCTTCAGAAGTGAGGTTCAACACCATGGAACTTGGCTTCTATTGACATTCACGTGGACCATACTGACATCTCATTAGCTAACTTCCGAAGTGACTCAAAGACAGGTATTATTTCTTTTCATAAACAAATTACAAATTAAAGAACTTTAATATTAGTAATATTCTTAGTTCTTCTGTTTGGATGCCTCAGTAATTTCTAACATTAACAAAAGAAAGCTCTTTGGAGTCCTCAATAATTTTTACGAGTGTAAATGGGTTCTAAGGTCAAAAGTTTGAGAACTACTGCCCTGTACCATGCACATGTACCATGTACATGTCCATGTGCCTGGGCAAGTATTGTCCAACACAGTGCTGTAATATCTCTAGAAAGTGTCCTTTAAAATGCATCACATTGAAGTAAGCCAGACAGAGAAAGACAAATGTATATATGATATTGCTAACATGTGGAATCTAAAAAAAAATGATACCAATGAATTTATTTACAGATGAGAAGTAGACTCACAGTCATAGAAAACAAACTTACGGTTACCAAAGGGGCAAGGGGGGGAGGGATAAATTAGGAGTTTGGGATTAACATATACACACTACTATATAAAAAACAGATAACCAACAAGGACCTATTATATAGCACAGGGAACAATACTCAATATTTTGTAACAACATATATATATATATATATATTTAACTGAATCACTTTGCCATACACTTGAAACTAATACAACATTGTAAATCAACTGTACTTCAATAAAAAAATAAATAAATAAGATGCATCACATTATTTTGCTTTTTATGAGTTGTATCAGTCAGAATTCCTGCAAAAACCAGCACACTCTGAAGGGAAGATTGTGGACATTTTCATGAAGGGACTGTACAAAAACGGTGAAGGACCTGTGACTGTCAGGTAGGCTGTGCCATTCTTGGGTCTGAAGAGGCAAAGAAAAAGAGTGGTTTCTGGAACCAATTGTACCTGTAGCTGTAGGAAATGGCTGCTTCCAAGAAATCAAGGAATCATGGCAGTGTAGGCTGGCAGTGAGCTTGGTAGGAATGGATCCCGATCTTGTGGGATTCAAAGCTTATATAATTTGCACTCCCTCTTTAAGGAAAAGAACATATACTTAGGCACAAAAATCAACCTTTATTTACAACGGTAAAAGAAATCACAGCTTACAAACTTGAATAATCTGACAAGTATCATACACATCACAGAATCCCCCCAAAATAACATAATATTTCATTAACAGTCTGACACATCTCGAAATATTTTGTGGTTTTTTTTTTGCATTTTGACTGCATACTTTTTGGTCACCTCTTTATATACCAAAAAAGGTCATAATTTTTAATAGAGAGAATAGAAAGGTAATTCAGTCTTTCCTCTAGCATAGCTTGTCAAAATTTGTGTTTTTTGTTGCTAGTTTAGAAAAGTTTCGTTTCAACTTTATCCCTTACTACTGGTAATGCCATTTAAAATTCATGAACTGTTGGGAATTCCCTGGCGGTCCAGTGGTTAGGACTCCACACTTTCACTGCTGGGGGCCCAGGTTCATTTTCTGGTCTCGGAACTAAGATTTTTTTTTTTTTGGCAGCGCAGCCACCCCCAAATTCATTAATTGTTGTCTAATTCGGGGAAATCAATACTAACTGGCTTTCATATAGGACTTATCAAATTTCAGGGCATTTCCCATGTTCTTTTGTGGTGGGCTACTCCTAAATACTCTTTGAACTGATCATAGGTATTAACCATTCTTCCTGTGATACTGTATCGTGAATTTTATGTTATTTTCATCATCATCATTTTTTTTAATGTCAAACCAGCAAGAAATTAATAAAAACCTAAGCAAGTGTGATTAGGGAAGACCATTTCTGGCCAAGGGAAGAATATGAGCAGTGCAAGGTCCAGCAAAGTCAAGAATCTTAGCTTAGTGGAGTGTGGAGTACAGATAGGGCAGTGGTGGGAGATAAAGACCAAGTGACAAGACAACAAAGTGTGCTGGACTTTGACAGGGGAGGTGAGAAGAGTGTCAAACGTTGGCAAGAGGCTGAGGATGGGCTACTGTGCCTTTAGATAGAGTAATCAAAGGCTCAGTGAGGCTCACCAGAGAAAAGGCCACACAGATAGTTGGTATCAGAGTCAGACATAACTCTGCCACTCTCTAGCCTGTGAAACTTTATGAATAATAACTAACTATACATGGAAGAGACTGCAAGTCACTTAATTGTATTCCACTAAACCCAACTAAATGAATCTCCAGCTCAATGTCTCCTTAACAGAATGCCAAAAATAACTACAGTCACTCCAATGACGCCTGATAAGAGAGGTAGTATGATGGAGGGGGATTCAGAATCAAAAGAGACTGAGGTCATATTCAATCATGGTTAAATATCTCACTCTAATTTTATGAAAACACATTGCACGTAAGCACATTGTGAGGACACCTCCCAGAAGTTTGGAAGGAACGTGTGTAGGTGAGGAACTCTAAAATTTAAGCTTCATTAACTTCGTGGTAAATCCATCTTTGGAGCTGATGTAATGAATACTTTGGCCCCTCTCTCCTCCTAAGTTCCCATCTCATGCCGGCCCACCGTTGGCTGAACTCAACAAAAAGGCAGGGTATCATGGGGCCAAGTGGATGATAAAAATCAAGATTCCTGGAGTACAGATTAGGATTGAGAAGGGTGGAGAGTGGATCTGGAGGGGCAAACAAAAAAATGCCTACTTTTCAAGAGAAGCAGATAAGTTAAGTGATGATCTGGAGAGGGAATTGCATTTGATTCAACTCATGGTGAAAACTAGAAAGAATCAAAAGTCCTACTGCTGAGTAGCTGAGGCCCAGGAAACAAAGGGCCTTTAAAATAAGGAACCATATGCATCAGTGGGTACAGGAGATGAGATTTACACAGAACCACTGGAGAAATCATGTACATTATTGAATACTTGAAAGTTGTCTATGGGCACTGTGTTTTTATTTCTTACTTTAGGGTTTTCTAATAGGTCTGGTAATCGTAATGTGACTTGGCAAAAAGTTTTGGTAGCCCTCCCTAGCTCCTTTCACTTAATTTAAACTTGAAAGACTTATTCTCATGCAAATAATGTTATAAACAGTGGTTAGATTTCCAGTTCTATTCACAAAAATCCTTTTTCATACAAATGTGACTGAACTAGAGACCTAACAGTATGCTAACATTTCAAAGACAAGCTCAAGCATAAAAAGTGATATGAACCCAGAAGTAAAAGAAAAGAGTGACAGCCTGTCTGGAATAAGGCAATCCCTGACCACACAAGAATGGAAACAACTGAGGGAAGGGAAGATCTGAAGAATAAGTGTGATGCCCTATGAGTGGGAGGTTCACATAGTGGAAGAAAAATCTATGATGTGGCCTCAGGATGAGAAGTTGTAGGAGTACAGATCTCTGTTGAGGTCTACGAGTCCCATTTTTTCCCTAGCTTTATTATGCCAAGGCAATTGTCTCCAACTTTGTAGACAGACAATCTCTCTAGCTGGGGACAAGCAAGTCCTCCTTTCACACTTCATCTAATTAAGCATCTTGACATGAGTAAAACACCAACTGAAGATATTTTCATAGAATAAGTCATAGAACTTGTTTGCATCTTTGAACTCTTGAGCAATTTTCTTCCGGAATATCACAAAATATATTCTGCTATTTCACTTATTAAAATGCACTGCTCGAACACCTCAAAAATCAGCCCCATTAACTTACTGAAGAGATTTTCTAAACTCTATGCCAGTATTTCTACTAATAAATAGTGGGTTTGAACATCTTAGTTAATTATTCTACATCAGGAGCAAGCCAACCTCTTGATGCTTGTTTATACTGTCATGATGGGGAGACTTCATTGATCTTTAATGTCTTTTTGTTGTGAAGATTAAGTGATACAGTCTGGCAACCATCAGCAGTGTCTAGCACATAGTAGACACTCAAAAATGGGGCGCTTCTGAACCAAAAAGGGAGTCTAAAAGGTTGAATTTTCTTCCTATGTATTTTAGACTATTAAGATCATTTAGAACTTGCCAATATTTTGCTTTTCTGTGTTTTTTAAAAAGACACGTCTTTCCGTGCATAATCTGTGAAAAGGAAAAATAACGCAACATTTGAGAGTGTGATCACTGGTCATACTTAAATGCAGAATCAGTGTTTGCATTTATTCCAAATTCCATCAATCCTTCAGTTGTAAACAATATTAACATTAGAACATGATAAAGCTTCATTTTGCACAGATGAACTCAACCCAGGATTTCGTTTTCTTTTTTTTTTTTTAAGAGCTGAGAACATATTTACAGAGTTTAAAGCCGCACCAAGCAGGACCTAAGCGTTCCCTCAACAAAACTAGCAGTCCATCAACCGCGGCGTCCCAGGGCACCCTGAAGGATGCTGATAAACCGAGGAGAGAGTCACATCCTGGTACTCGGGGCCCCTGCCCTAGGTTCCTTAATCCCGAGGTTAGGGGGCCTAAGCTGCGGGGCTCCCAACCTTTTCCAACCCCTCCCCAACCTCTCCCCTCCAAGAGTCCCAGCCCCGCCCCTATTTGGTTTCCAATCCCATCCCGCCTGGCGCTCGAGAGGCCAATCAGGAAGCGGTCCCGCCAAGGGGAGCGGGACAAGGGCCGGCGCTGAGGGGCGGAGTCTGAAGTCGCCAATTTTAGCTGCGGGGCTGGAGACGCGAGAGTAGAGGTACCCTGCAGCGTTCTGCAGCGCCAGACGCCATGGCGGACAACCGGGATCCAGCTAGCGACCAGATGAAGCTCTGGAAGGAGCAGCGGGCCGTGCAGGTACACCCTGCGCTCTCTGAGCCAGCCCTACGGTCCAGCGCGGCGGTTCGGTAGGGCTGTAATACAGATCACGGGCGGTGTGTGTGCGCGTGCGGGGTGTGTGTGTGTGTGTGTGTGTGTGTTTGTGTGTGTGTGTGTGTGTTGTGTGTGTGTGTGTGTGTTGTGTGTGTGCGTGTGTGCGCGTGCGCGTGCGCGCGCGCGCTGCTGTTAGGTCTTACATTCGCAGGCAGGAGGAGAGAGGATTCTGGCGTGCTGGGCTGCGGGCCTGCAGGATTTGTCGTGGGCCGCAGGTCGCGGGTGGTTGGCTTATAATTTTGCGCTTTTGCCAGCTGGGACAGAGGTCGCAGCTTGAGGCAGGAGTGAAGGCTCATGGGGAAAGAGGCAGAGAGCTGCAGCTGCAAGAAAGGAAGTGAGGGGGGAAGTCGGAACAGGCTGTAGCTTTGCCCTTGCTCAAACAGTGACTACCAGCTTTAATATTTGTGGGGTACCATGGGGACAGGGACCGTGTTTTATCATGTCGACGTCCCCAGCACCGTACACACAGCATTAAACGACTAAATAAAAACATTTTTACACCTATGATTTCTTTTGCACTTGAAAACATCAAGTCTAGCATTTTAGAGCTAGAAGTGACCTTAGTGATTAATTAATGCACTTATTTACACTTATGCTTTGAGTGCTAGCATGTGCTAGGAACAGTGGGTGAGTGGTACAAATTCCAATGAGGCCAGAATTGCACCACACAGAAGCTCCAAGTCCAGTCTGGGAGACAAGATAGATAAACAAATGGTTACCATCCAATGTGGTGAGGGCGCTAATATAGGTTATCTGCAGAGTGTAAAAGGAGTGACCGTCTGGGCTGGCAGGCTTCTCAAAGCAGGTGACGTCTGAACAAGCGCTTTAAAGATGAGTAGGATTTCAGCCCAGTGGTGTTGGGCCAGTGGTGGGCCAGGCATTCCTGGCCTGTACCCTGAGGTGCAGAGCCTTAAAGAGCATCTCTGAGGAGGTTGGATGGGATGAGAGCATTTATTATTTTTTTAAAATAGATCTTTATTGGTGTATAATTGCTTCACAATACTGTGTTCGTTTTTGCACTTCTGTTTTGAGTCTTCTTTTGTCGAATTGGTCCAGAGAGTCTGAGGGACTTGCCCATTTCCCATGGTGGCTGGTTAATGGCAGAGAGAGGACTAGAGTCATGCTTTCCTTGTTCTGTCTAGCGCTCTTTCTTAAAATCAGGTTAGTGTTAATGAACTAGTATTAATGCTGAGTTCCCATGGATTGCCTTATAGTTCCCTGTTTGTGAGAAGGCTGCCATTCTCTTCTAAGAGCCTGGAAAATTTCTCATTTTGTTCCTTACATGCTACTAGGGTATTTAGTTTTTCATGAGTTCTTAGTCAAAGTGACCCAGAGAGACTTAGCATCTTATCAGTCAAGGACAAGCGGCTAGTTAGTGGCAGGGTCGAGATTAGAACTCAGCTTCTTGGGGCCAGGACTCTCTGCATACCCAGTGGTTGCTGCATCCTGGTTCACATGGAGGTTTTCATGAATACTGGGTGAACTGAAAAAAATATGGACAATGTAGTGAGTTTTTCATAAAACAAAATTTATTCTCTTTAAAGGACTCCCCTGAGACTAGCTTGCCTCTTCACTGTTTGGGAGAATCATGAACTGTTGTTAAGTCATTATGACCTTGCTGGTGATTTACCCTACGTGGGCAGCCATGTGAGAAACAGCTGGCTCGCAGAGCACATCTATAATTTGGGTACTTCTAGTTGAAATACTGCTGTCTTCTCTTCCCATGCATCTCAATGCACTGTTTACATTGTCCTGATTGGCAGTCACATTGATGTCTTGTTCCTTACTTGAGCTGCTGTGAGTGATAACTGCTAATTTCTTTGAGGGTCCCCCCACCAAATGGAATTTTGCATATGTCACATGGCCTTTGTAATTTTCCAGTGCTTTCTTTTGAAAATTTTCAAACATTCAGAAAAGTGGGAAGAATTGTGTAGTGTATGCCCATATATCCACCACATTTTTTTTTGCTGTATATTTTTTATTACATGTTATTCCATCTGTCTATCCCTTCATACATCCGTTTTAACCTGTTTTTTGGAGGTGCATTTCAGAGTAAGTTGTAGACATCAGCAGACTTGACCCCTAAATACAAAGTATGCAAATTAATAGAATTCAGTGCTTATTTATGTTTTTAAGGCAAAATTTATATACAAGGAAATATACAAATATTAAGTGCACCATTCTGTGCTTTTTTTTTTTTTTTTTTTTTTTTTTTTTTTGCGGTACGCGGGCCTCTCACTGTCGTGGCCTCTCCCGTTGCGGAGCACAGGCTCCGGACGCGCAGGCTCAGCGGCCATGGCTCACGGGCCCAGCCGCTCCGCGGCATGTGGGATCTTCCCGGACCGGGGCACGAACCTGCGTCCCCTGCATCGGCAGGCGGACTCTCAACCACTGCGCCACCAGGGAAGCCCCATTCTGTGCTTTTTGATAAATATAAACACCTGTGCATCAGGTTCCTTTATTAAGGTACCGAAGATTCTCATTACCCTGGAATGTTCCCTCATGCTGTTTCCAGTCTTTTCCTGCAACCCCTGCAGTCTTGCCCCAGGCAACCATGTTGATTTTCTTTTTTAACCATCGATTTATCTACTTTTTGTGTAATGCTGCTTTCATTCAGCAAATATGTTGTAAGATTTTAAAAAATGTTTTAGAATTCATTCACATCATTGCATGTATCCATGGTTCTTTATATTGCTGAGTAATATTCCATTGTATGATTAGACCACCACATGTTTATCTGGTTGCTGGGCACCTGGGCTATTCCCAGTGTGTGGCTGTTATGAATAAAGGTTCTATAAAGAATCTTATATAAATCTTTTTGTACACATATGCTTTTATTTCTCTTAAAACATACCTATGAGTAGAATTGCTGGGGAAGTGAATAAGGTGATTGAATGTCTTGTGAGAAACTCGTAAGCCTTTTTCCGATGCAGTTGTACCATTTTACAGTTCCATCAACTGAGTTTGAGAGTTCCAGTTGCTCCACATCCTGCCATCTTTTGGTATTGTCATTCTTTTAATTTAAGCCATTCTAGTGGGTAGGAAGTGGTATTTGCATTGCTCTGATGACCAGTGATGCTGAGCATCTTTTCATATGCTTATTTGACCACTGGTATATATTTCTTTGATGTATCTGTTCAAATCTTTTGTCCTTTAAAGCATGGGATTGTTTGTCTTATTATCCTTAATTCATAGCCCATATTTTAAGTACAGTCATGTATGGGCCAGGTGCTGTTATAATATTATACCTCCCAAAGTGTATAATGGCATAAACATAGTAGAAGTTTATTTCTCTCTTACATGATTAGCCAAAGTGGTTTGAGGTTGAAGAGGGGGTAGTGAGTACTCTGCGGCCCACAGTTATCGAGGGCTACAGGCTGAAGGAGGACTCCCCGTTGTCAACACATGGTTCCTTAATGTTGCCCTCGAGCTCACTGTCTAGTCACAGAAGGTTAAGAGCATGGAGGAGAGTATGAGGCAGGTTTAGAGGCCAGGCTGTAAGTGGTGTAGGTCACTTCTACTCACATTCCATTGTCTAGCACCCTGTCACATGGCTACACCTACTGTGAGGGAAGCTGGGAAACATAGTCTACCTCTGTGCCTAGGTAGCCAATCCTACTACATTGTATCCAGACATACATTCCATGTGGTGACAATCCCTCTAGCCCTTTTCTTGTGATGTGGTGATGGGCAAACAGACATAATCTCTTTTAAAAGGGTATGTCCTTTTAACCTTCTGACTTTAAAATATTCTTTCTGTTAGAAAATTATGACAGTAAAGGGTGGTAATTTTTAAAAAAATCTCCACTTGCTTGGCAAATTTTTTTTTTTTTATAAGTGGGCAGCTCTGTGTCAGTATCCTGCCTTCCACCCCCCAATTTGTTTTTATTTTTCCTGGATTGTGAGAGCTTTAAGTTATGGAACAACTGTTGGAGGGCACCCTGCTGTAGAGACAGCAGGACAGAGGACAGAGTCCTCAAGAACTAGATGCTGAATGTCAAGCTGGGTGTCCCCTTCTTTAGGACCCGTGTCAGCCAGCATGAAAGCAAATTTTTGGGTGTCTCTCCTTGTGGGAATATTTTGTTGCTGACAAGTGAATTGGGACCTTTGTGAACTTTAATAAGCGAGCAATGAATGAATCAAATATGTTCATAGGTATGACTTGGATCTTCTTGAAAACTTTATTTTTCTTTCTGTCAAAATACATTGAGGGGAGGGAGGTGGTTCTCCATGTATTTCCAGTCACTCTGAATGGAACTTAGATGGGAACTTTGTTGTTCATTGCTTAAAATGCCATTGGCTCTTCCTTTGGGATACTTAGGGTACTTGGTAGCCTCTGATCCCTTAAAAACTGGAGAATTTGAGCATTTCAAGGGAACCTTTTTTTTTTTTAACAGTTCCCTTATTACTTGGGAGAGAGGTTGGGTCTTATCCCATTCATTCCTGTCAATGAGTCATAAGACAGAGCCTTTGAGGGTTTATGTATTTTTTAGGGTAACTTGATAATAACTGCATTGATGTTACACTGCTAACATTTAGCCTGGAGAAGGGGTGACTCAGTAGCTTCTTGTGCACATGTGCTTTCATTTCTGGTGGCAACTACCTAGGAGTGGGACATAGTATGGCAGAAAGAGAGAGAGACAGATGGACATTAGGAGAAGTTGAACTAAAATTTCTACGCTTTTACTTCTTTTAGCCAACATCTAGACCACTCTGTATTTTTTTCCTGGTAAGAAAAGAGAGGCTGATTGCAAAACATAAAACAAGCAAATATTTATTTTTGTTTATTTTCTCACTTTTGTTCTTCATTGTCTTTCTGGTACTATGACTACTGTAGTTTCTACTACAAAGAGTAACAAAATCTTTTATATTTGTGGATCAGTTGTCCTTCATTTTTTGAGCCTTTCTCTCCTCTTATTCCCTACTTTTTTGAAAAATTGAAGGACCAGAGCAATTCCCAGTGCTATCAGATTTATTTAGTAAAGTTAGTTTCAAGACGGAGAAAACCTCTTTTGCAGTAGTTATTCTGTGTATTTTCAAGGTTTTTTTCTTGGTGGGATTATTCTAATTGTTTGCTAATTATGGAAAACCAGTAGCAGTGTATTTTAACCATATCTTGCTGGAAACGTGGACAACTCACCAAGAAGAGAGGAGAAAAATATTAGCAACTACTGTGACACGTTTCCTCTTAGAAAAAAATAATACAAAAGAGCCTTGCTGGAAAAACAAACATTTCCCATTTGAGTGAGGGAGGAAGTGTGTTCAGTCAATCTCTGCTCAGCCATCCAACCATGTGACCTTGAAGCCTGACATTTATTTATCTTCCTTGTAGAAGGCAACTTTTTAGTTTTTTCTGGAATTAAAACTATCCACTAGAATCTAAGAAAATGATACAAATGAACTTATTTAGAAAACAGAAATAGACTCACAGACATAGAAAGAAAATTTATGGTTAACAAAGGGGAAAGTGGGTGGGTGGGGGGAGGGATAAATTAGGAGTTTGGGATTAAGATATACACACTACTATAAATAAAAGAGATAACCCACAAGGACCTACTGTATACTGTATAGCATAGGGAGCTATACTCAATATCTTGTAATAACCTATAGTGGAAAGGAATCTAAATATATATATATATATATATATATATATATATATATATATATATCTGAATCACTTTACTGTATACCTGAAACTAACACAATATTGTAAATCAACTATATTTCAATAAAAAGTTTTTAAAAAGCACAGTCAATGGAGCCCATCCAGACCTACTTTAAAAAGAAGTGATTGCTGATAACATTGGATTAATATCTACCAAAAAACCCCCAACAAAACAAAATAAACTACCCACTAGGGACTTCCCTAGCGGCGCAGTGGTTAAGAATCTGCCTGCCAATGCAGGGAATACAGGTTCAAGCCCTGGTCCAGGAAGATCCTACATGTCGCGGAACAACTAAACCTGTGTGCCACAACTACTGAGCCTGCACTCTAGAGCCCGCGAGCCACAACTACTGAGCCCCCTTGCCACAACTACTGAAGCCCGCATGCCTAGAGCCTGTGCTCCGCAACAAGAGAAGCCACCACAATGAGAAGCCCGTGCACCACAACGAAGAGGAGCCCCCGCTCGCCACAACTAGAGATAGCCTATGCGCAGCAAGGAAGACCCAATGAACCATAAATAAATAAATTAATTAATTAAAAAACAAAAAACACTACCCACTAGTTTTCTTCCCTGGAATCCTTGGAATCATTTTTAATTTTCTTCAGGCATTTGCTCCTCTTGCTCCCATGAAGTTCAAGGACAGGCAGTTCTTTGCTTGCCCGTGAGATCTTTTAAATTTAATTTTATTTATTTTTTTATAGGGTAGGTTCTTATTAGTTATCTGTTTTATACATATTAGTGTATATATGTCAATCCCAATCTCCCAATTCATCCCACCACACCCCCTCCACTTTCTCCCTTGGTGTCCATATGTTTGTTCTCTACATCTGTGTCTCTGTTTCTGCCTTGCAAACTGGTTCATCTGTACCATTATTCTAGATTCCACATATATGTGTTAATGTACGATATTTGTTTTTCTCTTTCTGACTCACTTCACTCTGTATGATGGTCTCTAGGTCCATCCACGTCTCTACAAATGACCCAGTTTCATTCCTTTTTATGGCTGAGGAATATTCCACTGTATATATGTACCACATCTTCTTTAGCCATTCGTCTGTCAGTGGGCATTTAAGTTGCTTCCATGACCTGGCTATTGTAAATAGTGCTGCAGTGAACATTGGGGTGCATGTGTTTTTTTTTTTTTTTTTTTAGCGGTATGCGGGCCTCTCACTGTTGTGGCCTCTCCCATTGCGGAACACAGGCTCCGGCCGCGCAGGCCTAGCGGCCATGGCTCACGGGCTTAGTTGCTCCGCGGCATGTGGGATCTTCCCGGACCAGGGCACGAACCCGTGTCCCCTGCATCGGCAGGCGGATTCTCAACCGCTGCGCCACCAGGGAAGCCCCCGCATGTGTTTTTGAATTATGGTTTTATCTGGATATATGCCCAGTAGTGGGATTGCTGGGTCATATGATAATTCTATTTTTAGTTTTTTAAGGAACCTGCATACTGTTCCCCATAGTGGCTGTATCAATTTACATTCCCACCAACAGTGCAAGAGGGTTCCCTTTTCTCCACACCCTCTCCAGCATTTGTTGTTTCTAGATTTTCTGATGATACCCATTCTAACCAATGTGAGGTGATACCTCATTGCATCAAATGCATTTTGATTTGCATTCCTCTAATAATTAGTGATGCTGAGATGCTTTTCATGTGCCTCTTGGCCATCTGTATGTCTTCTGTGGAGAAATGTCTATTTAGGTCTTCTGCTTATTTTTTGATTGGGTTGTTTTTTTAATATTGAGCTTCATGAGCTGTTTATATATTTTGGAGATTAATCCCTTATCTGTTGTTTCATTTGCAAATATTTTCTCCCATTCTGTGGGTTGTCTTTTTGTCTTGTTTATGGTTTCGTTGGTTGTGCAAAAGCTTTTAAGTTTCATTAGGTCCTATTTGTTTATTTTTGTTTTTATTTCCATTACTCTAGGAGGCAGGTCAAAAAAGATCTTGCTGTGATTTATGTCAGAGTGTTCTTCCTATGTTTTCCTCTAAGAGTTTTACAGTGTCCGGTCTTACATTTAGGACTTTAATCCGTTTGTTTATTTTTGTGTATGGTGTTAGGGGGTGTTCTAATTTCATTCTTTTACGCGCAGCTGTCCAGTTTTCCCAGCGCCACTTAAGCCTGTGAGATCCTATTGTTCCTTGAGCAGTGTATCGTTGTCAGCCTAAGGCCGTATCCCATAGCAGTTAGCACACTGCTGAGATGGCCTGTTGTCACTTCAGTGATACTTTAGTATATACTTTGTTTAGCACCAACAGGACCCATTTGGTTCTTGATGAAAAACGCAGTTTGATTTTTTCTTACATTTATTGGATTTCACTTTTTCCATTATGTATTACTTAGTATTTTACTGATTGGCAGTTCTCCAGGCAGACGGTATAGAATAACTTTGGCAATTAGTAAAGTAGAATGAAAACTCATTCTAACCTCTTGAGCTTAGAATGACCAACTGGTCTTGACTTATACTGAGGCCCTTAGTGGCTTAACCATGATGAAGTCAACTTACAAAATGAAGTGTATCCCAGTGATGAAGTGTCCACTTAGAGCCCAGAAAGCGTAGTTTTCAGTCTTTCAGGAAGTCAGAAAAATTTCTCAGTGTTGTCAGTTGACTGATTTTGTGCTAGAAAAGCCCCTCAGTGTGATGTGGTATTAAGGTGAGTCACTCTCTGATGCTGAAAATGAAAAGCACATGAGCCTTAATCCAGAGTTGAGGAGTCAATGGCCTACATGGAAGTTAGGGTTTTCCACTGCTTCTGGTGACAGTAAGCCCCTCTCTGGGCAGGAGCCAGCGTTCATCACCTGGTCTGTTGTATATTTTGAGTACAGTGCTGAATTTGCCTGCTCAGAGCTACTACTCACGTATGATGCAGCCCCCTGTTTCTCTCCCTTGTTTCAATTTCTCCCTCGTTTCTTTTCTTAGACATTTCTCTTTGATTCTTCATGGAAAAAAAAAAAAAAAACAAACCCCAAACTTTATATTGTGGAACATTTCAAACCAGAACTGAATAGGGAGGATAGTTTAGTGAACCTCCAAGTGCCTTGTCTCTCAGCTTCAATAATGAATTTCTATCCCACCAACTCCCCCCGACCCCATTTTTGAAGCAAATAGCAGGCATTGTATCATTTTATCTGTGAATATTTTAGGATGTATCTCTAAAAGATAAGACTTTAAAAAATAATACTGTGGTCACATCTACAAAACGAACAGTAATACCTCACATCCTCACATTTCCAAGCAGCACGATCAGTTTCCCAGATTGTCTCTGTGCAGAAAAGAGTTTCCATGCAGGCTTGAGACTGCTGCCCTTAGAAAGGCCTATTGGCAAGGTTGACCCTTGGCTGGCATCTGGACCTTGGCTTTCTGGAGGGTTCCCACCACCCTAACTGGTAAGAGTGGCTCACAGTGCCTAAGCCATTTGTGCAAACAATGTGGTTTATGCTGAGCACCTGCTTTCCTTCCTGGAGTCAGAGGGTGTCTCTATGATCAGCCCCCAGTACAAACCCTGGGTGCCGAGTCTCTAATGAGCTTCCCTGCGAGACAGCATTTCACGTGAGTTGCCACAGCTTGCTGGGGAAATTAGGCATGTCTTGCATTACTCTGGGAGAGGATTCTTGGAAGCTTGGGCTGGTTTCCTCTGGACTTCATTGTGCCTTTTCTCATTGCTATTTTGCTTTGTACCTAAATGCTGTAATAAATAATGGCCTGAGTATGCCTAGATGCTAAGTTCTGTGAGTTCTAGGGAATCACTGAACCCGGGGTGGTCTTGGGGACCCCTGACACTGTCTGTCTCTCTTTTTTTTAACACTTTGTTCAAAGTCAGATGCAAATAACGTTCACACACTACATTGGTTGATATGTCTCTTAAGTCCGTCTTTCTCCTCCCTAGGGTGGTTGCAAACGGAGTTTATGTGGCTTAAACTTTAAGGGGGTCAAGTGAGGGGTCAGGCTTTATAGTCAGACAGGGTTCAAATTGAGGGTTGACCACCGGCCAGGTTACCAAACCTTCCTCCTCTCTGGTTTCCCATATTGAAAATGGAATAATAATTCTCCTTACTTTGCAATATTGCTGTGAGAATTTATTTATCTAAAACATGTGTGTAGATTAATACATGTCAATTACCCAGCCTGAAGAATATGTGCAGGAGATGTTAGCTATGTTGTTTTGAGAGGTGCTATAGTGTGTGGGTAAGATTTGGGTCCTCGAGCCAGTCTGCTTGGGTTCAAATTCTGCTTCTGCCCCATTCTAGGTGGGTGGCCTTGAGCAAATTGTATAACTTCTTGGTGCCTCAGTTTCCTCTTCTGTGTAATGGAGATTACGATAGTCCTTACCTCGGAGAGGTGGATTAAAGGTGATAACCGAGTAAAGAGTTTAGAACAATGCCTGCAGAGCAAGCTGATATTTGTTGTTTTGAGGCTTGAGCGCGTCTAGTAAGTTAGGCCTCTCACGTACATGTTGCACACCTAAGCTGACGGAGAAGCAGGGAGTCGGTGGCATGAGAGGAATCCAGAATCACCTTTATAATCAGTAGAGGCTTGACTGGAGAACGTGGCTTAGGAGTTTTGGCCAAGAGGGCCTGCTGAGACAGCTTTCCTGAGCTGAATTTCTTTACCCCTTGTGTTTAGGCAGCTCTGGAGATTACCAGAGGACTGGCTGCTGCCTGCAGCCATTGGTTTCCAAAGGGGAAGAGAGTGGAGCCCTGTGTAGGCCTGGGTTCCTTTCCCAAACTGCCCCATCGGGGGAAGTCTCCCCCCTTCTTCGGATCAGGACAGAGGCCTGGAGCACCTCACTTTCATTCCCTTCCCCACCAAGAAATCTGAGGACCAGGACTGTCTTTGGTTTATCTGTACACGGGTGTGTCATAGACAGTGATTTGCTAGAAATACTAGCTATATTCTGTATTGATCTCTGGGAATATAAAGCTGTCGTTATGACTCGGTTGGGATTGAAAGTTGGGGATGGTTTGCATGACCACTGTTTTTCACTTTAAAAAAGGAAAACTAAGATGGTTAGCAAGTTCTTGGAAATTCTGTCAGCAGTGGGCACTGACCAGTGGAAGCTAGGCTGATAAAATATTTCATCAGAGAAGGCCATCCTGACTCCTCTCAGGAACATTTCTTCATCCGTGTCTTAGTTTGAGCCAAAAAGTACAAACAGCAAAGCCAAAGCGGAATTTTACTTTAACTTTGAGTCCTTCTTTCTAATCATGGTGCCAGGTTTTAGCCAGGCCAGAGTACTTCTTTGCCAATTTCTGCAGCAGTTTTTATAACAAGTTTGTCTGAAGGTGATTGATCAGAATATGAAGTTATAAGTTCAAATATTTCTCTTTTATTTTTTGGAGGGGAGGTGCAGGGAGAGGCATAGACTATCGTTGTATCCTCCTCCTTTTAAGAAAGAATCCTTCTTGGCCATTTCCTATTGGTCCATAGTTTAATTCATTCCCATGTTGAATCCGCAGCATTGGTTGTGCACTTGTTGGTAACCGAGCACCGTGGCAGGTGTCAGGGCTATAGATGCAAAAGGAGTGTGCTGTCTAGAGAGGAAAAACTGTGAAGTACACAGACAATTATAGTATTTATTCTGTGGGGCACAAGAAGATGCCCTTGGCCCCGCTCATGGGGTGGCATGGGTGGGGCAGGAAGAGCGGTCCAGGAGAAGCATGTATGAATGTCATGAGGAATTGGCAGCCAGAAAGATGTAAACAGATTAACAGGTACTGATGCTGCTTTTCTAGAGAGGGAGCTCTTAGTGTTGTCCAGCAACAGAAAAGCTCTTCTGTCTTAAAAAAATTCTAGTTCTAAAGTGACCTTGCACTGAGTTAAAAAACAAACAAACAAAAAAACCCCCAATAATCAGCAAGTTGGCAGGTACATCTTTGCCCTCCATATTTGTTGCATGTTGCAGGTAAACATGTGCTGCCACATTGAAATCTGTGTAAAGTTACTTAAATTCTCTGAGCATGTGGCATCACCCATTAAATGGGAGTAATGACATTTATCTCACTGGGTTCTTGGGAGGCTTGAATGAAGGTAGCTAGGATAAGGACTTGTGTATGGCAGGTGCTTGAGAAATGGTAGTTACAGAGGGAAATGAGGAACATATACAGAACATATGCAGTTCTGCCAACTGCATTGATTCTGTGTTTGTCCTTTCTAATTAGCTTTGGACCAGCAGTAACCACACTCCATCATATTCCTAGAGAAAGCCCAGAGCTTGCGTCATGGGATATTGTTTCTTTTGTTTGATGCTTGTGAAAAACAGGGGCGCAGGCTACAGGACATGGTTGTATTATGGTTTTCCTGGCACTCACTGTCCTCAGGAGACCTCTGTCCACCCTCCTCCAAGACTGCAGACCCATAGCATTGTGTGTGCAGGACACAGGGATGCTTCTTGCCAGGCTCTGTGGTCTGTGGCCACGGGGAGGACAGGGACCCTGGCTGGTGAATGAGTGAGCGTTGAAATGAGTCGCCTGAGGGGCCCTTGTTCTAAATCCACATGCCCCCGCTCCACTGCCACCTGCAGCCACCCCCCTCACCATCCAGCCTGCAGAGGGGTCCACCTTGGGATTGTTGAACTTCTAATGTGACCCAGGTGTGCTATGGCTGCTTTTTCTGTCCTTGACCTGCAGACCGAGCTCTGAGTTATTTTTCCCTCCAGCCCTTTCTCTCCCAGCCTCTGGCTGAAATCTGCCACGCTGTTGCTCTTATCGTTGCTGCCAGGTGGTCGCTGCCTTTGCTGTTTGTAGACTTCATTTTTTCTCTTCTTCCCTCCCTTATATACTCCCCCCCCCCCCCCCCGTCACCTCTGCCCTTCTCAGCTTGTGCAGGGAGTGGCTTCATCGGACTGTACTCGTATAAGCAGGTATCATCTTCCAAGTTTTGCCATTCCAGGACATTTTTGTCATTGCTTGTAGCCCTGGAGGGCTGATTTTCACTGCTTTCTGCTTCAAGTTCAAAATTATTCTGAATGCTTGAGACTCCTGGAAGTTTGACTCAAACGAAAATAAAAACAAATTGTATCTACACTGGGTCTGATCACAATGTTCACTGCATGGAACTAGCTTTTTTTCAGAAATGTTTTAAAAATTTGCTTTTGAGGTCTGTTTCCCAGCCCCACCCTCACTTTTAGTAAAGCTTCATTGCGTTAACTCTCTCCATCTCAGCGAACATACTGAGTCCTTCTCATCTAGTAAATACTCTTATCTTTGCTTGAAGTCAGTTTTTCTTATCTGATGTTGCCCTAAACACCCCCTGAAGGCGGGCATCATTTCCTCCCCAGTCTTTGCCCACTGGCCTCCCTTCTGTCTTGCTGACCGTGTTGAAGCTTTTCCTACCACACTTGTTTTAAAAGCAAATTGCATATCCATTAGCTTGTGTGAGGAAAGGTGTTAAAAGTGAGAACAATTGATCTATTAGACCAGGGAATAAGAAGAGATGCCAAATGCTGCATTTGTAACTTACAAACCCAGGTTTCATTTCTCCAGGGGTTGGGTGTTATGGAGGAGATTCCTGCCTTGGGGAGAGGGAGGCCCAGTGGTGGCAACGTTCCAGCATTGCCACGCTAAGATTCCATGATTCAGTGTCACCAGGCGAAACCATCTCATTCTTTAGTTCTTCACTCATTCATTCACTCATCCGGCTTACTCTGCATCTGCCTCCTTTGGGCATGGTTTTTATTCTTGACTTTATCATGCTGACCTGGTCATGAGGAGGGGTCTTGTGGTGTGCTCTCATTTGTTTCTCAGCAGCACCTCCTTCGTGTATTAGGGATGCAGAAAAGTAAATGACACTCTGACCTGTTTACCTTTCCTTTTACTAAGCTTGATATTCTCTCTCATACTCTTCTCCTTTATGGGATGTTCCTCCCCTCCACCCACCCGCCTGCCATTTTTAGGTTTCCTTTAGTGCCTTGATTATATGATGAAAAGAGCATGTAAAGGGTGGACAGACTTAGTTTACTCAGACTTTTTACAATTTTAATTGTAGGTCATCCAAAAGCTTTAGGTTAGTGGTGGTTAATCCTGGTCTCACTTAGGAATCACCTGGAGAGCTCAAAAAAATAGCAGTGATGCCCGGGCCTCACCTAGACTAATTATATCAGTAATTTCTAGGGGGGATGGCCAGGCATCTGAGTGCTTTAAAAAGTTCCAGGTGGGCTTCCCTGGTCGCACAGTGGTTAAGAATCCACCTGCCAATGCAGAGGACGCGGGTTCGAGCCCTTGTCTGGGAAGATCCCACATGCCGCGGAGCAACTAAGCCCACATGCCACAACTACTGAGCCCGTGTGCCACAACTGCTGAAGCTGATGTGCCTAGAGCCTGTGCTTCGCAACAAGAGAAGACACTGCAGTGAGAAGCCTGCGCACCTCAACCAAGAGTAGCCCCCGCTCACCGCAACTAGAGAAAGCCCGCACATAGCAACGAAGACCCAACACAGCCAAAAATAAATAAATAAAATAAAATAAATTCTAAAAAAAACTTAAAAAAAAAAAGTTCCCAGGTGATTCCAGTGACAGCCAAGTTTGAAAAATCAAGGTTTTAGGTTTAAACTAAAGGTGAAGTTACGCAATTTCACTCGTCCTTTTTCGGATTCATTTTCTAGTTTAGATTTTAAACAAGTATACAGTGTCACACTTATTATCACGTGTGTCTTCAAAAGAGGGTGGTGTGATTGGGTGGTAACCACAGACTGGACACATAAACTTTCATATAGTTTGGAAGGGTTTGCTCCCGGATGGGTAAGGGATAGGGCGAGAGAGTCTGGATGGATACCTACACATCTGTCATGGTTTCTAGAAAAATAAAGCCAGAAATGCTTTGTTTCTGGTATCAGGTCCCTTTCTTATTGCCAGTACAGCAGTAACATGTACTTGCCTAGTGTGTGTGGCCTTGTTTTGTGTACATTCAGTTCTTTTAATCCATGTGTTAACCCTGGGAAGTAGTTATATTTTGTCCATTTTTCAGATGAAAAATAGTAGCCTCAGAAATACTAAGTAACTTGCTAGTAGCCACACATCTGGTAATTGGCAGGGCTGGGAGTTGGACCCACCCAGTTGGAGGTGGCTTAGCTCTGCATCTCCCCTGATTTCCTAGTGACCAGGGGAGGTCGTGGGAGAGGCACTTGGCTGTGGTCAAAAGCAGAGTTTGACCACAGCTGGGAGCTGCCCAGGATCATGTGAGGGTTAAAAGTGCTGTCCCCACTCTAGAGAAGGGACAGCTGAGAGGCTTCTGATGTAATAGAAATGGGACAATTGGGTGGATGAAAATGAATTCTTTATTACCGTAAAACAGCCTATCTCATCTCAGAGATATTTGGCATCTTTAGAAAATTAATACTGCAGAGACTTCCCTGGTGGTGCAGTGGTTAAGAATCTGCCTGCCAGTGCAGGGGACATGAGTTCGAGCCCTGGTCCGGGAAGATCCCGCTTGCTGAGGAGCAACTAAGCCCGTGCGCCACAACTACTGAGCCTGCGCTCTAGAGCCCGTGAGCCACAACTACTGAGCCCATACGCCACAACTAGTGAAGCCTGTGCACCTAGAGCCCGTGCTCCACAGCAAGAGACGCCACCGCAATGAGAGGCCTGTGCGCTACAATGCAGAGTTGCCCTCACTCGCTCGCTGCAACTAGAGAAAGCCTGCGTGCAGCAACGAAGACCCAACACAGCCAAAAATAAATAAATAAAATGAATTAATAAAAGAAGTTTTTTAAAAAAAGAAAATTAGTACTATAATCCATCTTACCATAACTGTTTATTATCAGTGACAACAAAAGCCACTGACTTTTTTTTTTTTTTTTTTTGGAATTGAAAAGAGATGTTGCAAATAGCTGGTACACACTACTTGAGAGAAATGAATGCATTGTACAGGATGACCCGCCTTGACCTCTGCAGCAGTCAGGAAGAGTTTATAAGATTGAGGAAAGCATTTACAGGCATAGCTTCTGTGGGGACCATTGTCTCACTATTAGTTTGGATGTTCCATGTTAAGCACATATGATCCGTTTTGGAGGCTCCGTATCTGGGGTTTCCTGTGTGGAGCCCGGCGGCTGTACTTGGAGCAGGGCTGCAGCAAGTTGGCGAGTTATTTAGCCATCTTCCTGCTCCTCAGAGCAGATTTCTTAGTGTTTCTGCGACCTGACTATAAATTTCAGGCAATTGCATATTTTGAGTATTTCAGTACTTTTGACACAGGACATGTAAAAAGAGTTTGGGTAGAAGGTATAAAAAATGGGGCTTCCCTGGTGGCGCAGTGGTTGGGAGTCCGCCTGCCGATGCAGGGGACACGGGTTCGTGCCCCGGTCCGGGAGGATCCCACGTGCCGCGGAGCGGCTGGGCCCGTGGGCCATGGCCGCTGGGCCTGCGCGTCCGGAGCCTGCGCTCCGCAACGGGAGAGGCCACAACAGTGAGAGGCCCGTATACTGGAAAAAAAAAATAAAAAATAAAAAATGCAAAACGATGTGCCCTGTGATAGCAGAAATTAAGTGTGTGATTGTACTGACTCTCTTTCACTCTTCCCCTCTCATGTTCACTTAGAAACCTGATGTCTTGACCACCGGCGCCGGTAATCCGATAGGAGACAAACTCAATATTCTTACAGCAGGGCCCCGCGGGCCCCTTCTTGTTCAGGATGTGGTTTTCACTGATGAAATGGCTCACTTTGACCGGGAGAGAATTCCTGAGAGAGTCGTGCACGCCAAAGGAGCCGGTGAGAACTGTGTTCATTTGTTGTAAAAGGACTGTTTCACAACACCTGCGTTAAAAATTACTTCTCAAAGGATCAGAGCTCCTTTAATGGAAGTGCCAAATCTCCATTCCAGGAGGAGGGGAAAAAATGTCTGTCAATAGAGGAGTCAGTAATTAAATGTTGGTTATTTCCCTGGATAGCACATTATATATAAAATATTTTTTACTGAAAATAAAAGTAATCTTCCTTTTAGTCCATTTTGCAGTTTAGTGAAGCAGTAGAAATGTGGAAATACCGACACAGACATACTGTAATTATAATTAGATGTAGATGGTGCACTTAACTGGATAAACACTGGAATGAACTGGGCAAAATCGATGATGGTTGTGTTAGTGTGGTGGGTTTGTGGTGATTTTTCCTTTTTGTTGAAAATTTCTGTAAAACTTTTATCTTGCTTTTATTACAGAAACAAAAGATAGGGGTGGTGTTTAAACGAAAGCTAAAAACTCAATTGGAAAAACGAAGCTTGATGGAAAGGAAGAGGTTTTGTTTTAGCTGCTTACTTGGACTCCCAGTTAGGACTTCCCAATTTCTTTATTTGTTCTTACATCTTCTCCAGCTTTTCTTGTGTGTCTTTTCCCTCATGATTTTGATAATGCTGTTCAGTTTGTTGTTTGGCTCTGTGACGACCTTTGTAAGTGCTCAGTCCTTCTCTTCCTGTGTTTTCTCCTCCTCTCCACCCTGTTCTTTCTCTCCTAGGTCCTGCCTGTACTTCAGGGGCCTCTCAGGCCCTGTGTCCTTGTGGCAACCTTGACTCATTCCTTCTGGTCCCACCCATCTCCTCCTCCTCTTTGGCACCAGCTGTGTAGCACTCAGCTTAGCACTAAGTGACCTAGGACTTTGCATTTTGCTCTCATCATTTTGTGTTTGGTCATCTCCCCTTCTCCCGTCATATTGGAAGCTCCCAGAAGGCCAGTGCTAAGCCACCAGTTTCTCTCTCACGCAGATGCCTATTGAGGGCCTGATGGCCTGGGTGATGGTCTTGTGATGAGGATTTCTGTGTCTTTTTCCTTAGGGGCTTTTGGCTACTTTGAGGTCACGCATGACATTACCAGATACTCCAAGGCGAAGGTGTTTGAGCACATTGGAAAGAGGACACCCATTGCAGTTCGCTTCTCCACTGTTGGTAAGTTGGTCTGTTTGCATTACTGGTGTTGCTTAACTCAACCGTGTATCTTATCTGGGGCATTTATAACTTAATTTCAAGAAAAAACTTATTAGACAATAGAAAACAAGCACTTCTTCAAATGATAGCAACGTTTTACGTAGAAAAAATATTTTAAGACATGTAAAAAGTTACTTATAATTCTGTTTGTTGAGGTCTTAGGAAATCATACTTATGCAGAGGCCGCCTCTGCAATTTTGGAAAGAATTTTTCCTACAAGTGGTTGCATGAAGTGGGAATCTTACTCAGTAGCCATGGTAACAGTTGTCCTTTATTGAGAATTAACTCTATGCCATCCATGGTTGGTGCTTTACTGACATTGTTTATAGTCTGTAGATCTACTTTGCAAGGTGGGGTTCTTTCTATTTCAGAGAGAGTAAGTGATTTTCCTCATGTTACAGAGCTAGTAAGAGTTAGAGCTATCAAACTGCATCTCAACACACCACAATGCCTGATTAATTCTGTTTCTGCATGAATTTGTGCATTTTTAAAATACTGTGGAATGCAAAAGTAAATGAAATTAAGAATAAGAATTTGTTTTGACTCATTTTCTTAGTATTAACCTCATAATTTTGATACTCACTTATTCTCTTTGTTCACTACCTTAATCTTCATAATTATTCTCTTCCCTTAATTTAAATTTTAATTACCTGTTTGAACAAAGCTATCTTTTTATGTTAAGCGGATAATCTTTTCAGCTGTTGTTACATACGCTCTCTCATTTCTCTCAGTTAATTCTTTTGTTTACTTTTTAGTCTGAGTTAGCTGGTGGGTAGTAGAAATAATAACTCAGGCACTTAAATACCTAATTTACTTCTAGAAAATGAATCAGAAATGTTAGATCCCAGTGTTTCTTTATGACTGCAGGCTTCTTGGATGCAAAGTACTCTTGTGGAGGCTTCATTTTTCTCATTTGAATCTTCTAGCTGGAGAATCGGGCTCAGCTGACACAGTTCGTGACCCTCGAGGGTTTGCAGTGAAATTTTACACGGAGGATGGCAACTGGGACCTTGTTGGAAACAACACCCCCATTTTCTTCATCAGGGATGCCATATTGGTAGGTGATGAAGTATTTTGCACTCTGCAGATATTTGTTGATTTAATACTCTGTATAGATTGGCATTTGAGGAAAAGCCCTGGGAAAAGCAGAAAGAAGAGAATTTGGATTGGCTAGATTGCCTTTTTAAAATGTTTTTCTGTATTTAATATCTTTTTATAAGGTCAAATAACAATTATCACTGGTCTTAGTTTGGCATTTCAGGATTCATTGATGTTATGGGAATAGTCCAGTTTTCCTTGCAGAGCTTGGAAGATGAATAAAAAGGCAATTTGCCCTAGAAACATGTAGAGGGCAAATTTCATTTTAGGGTTTTGCAGCTTAAAATTCTAGGATTACATTGTTCAAAATTATAATCTGTAAACCTAGCATTAAGCAATGTATAAGACACCATAATTCCTGTAAACGTAATTTTTGGATTTTTTTCTCTCTTTTTCCATTTAGTTTCCATCCTTTATCCACAGTCAAAAGAGAAACCCTCAAACACACCTAAAGGATCCTGACATGGTCTGGGACTTCTGGAGCCTGCGTCCTGAGTCTCTGCATCAGGTGGGAACACCTCTTTTTTCACTATATATCCTGATATGGAACTGTTAATTATGTGTCATACATTTTTCTCCAGTTTTGGCTGTTTTATTGGAATTGGTTTTTGACTTTCCTTTTGGGAGGCTTCCTCAGATTTCTTGATCCTTGAAGAGTTTTATAATGACTGATTTTCTTAATCTTTCCCCATTCATAGACCTTATGTGATTCTAGAATCATTATCAATTGATATTTAGCAATATTAAGGATTAAAGTTTCTAGTAGGAAGTAAAGTTCTTTGTATTAGGGAAATGAGGGGAAAGTAGTACCAAACAAATTTTCTATTAAATTAAAATTTGAATAGCAAGTTAGGCTAGTTTTCAGATTTGTCTTAACGTTTCTTTATAGAATTTTGAGCCATGAGGTTAATGATTTATATATCATTCTGCTTTAAAATTCTTCTGTTTGTCATTTTTTACAAATGGTAACCCTTCCTCTGGGCACTTGGCTAGTATGTTCCATGTCATTAGGAGGTTTTTATGGAAACTTAGGAATGTCTTAAAAATATAAGATGTTTTGATTTAAGCTGAAAAATTTTACACTTTACTTTTCTGTTCCTTAGGTTTCCTTCCTGTTCAGTGATCGAGGGATCCCAGATGGACACAGGCACATGAATGGATATGGATCGCATACTTTCAAACTGGTTGATGCGAATGGAAAGGCTGTTTACTGCAAATTCCATTATAAGGTACATGTTGCCTTCGGGCAGTGCGGTGGAAGGCTCCCACCACCCACGTATCCTTACTTCTTCTGAGGATTGGGCAAGAATCAAGGCCTCCCCCACATTAGCCGTACCTCTACCCTCAAGGATGACAAGTATTGATCTGGTTGAGTAGGACCATGACTATTTTGTTGACCACAGCTTGAGTGAATAGACTCATGCTGCCCAATTAGAAGAACTATGTGTAGTCTCTCTTTGGTCTCTTCATGTGGCTGAAAGCTCTCAGCAATCAAGCTTTCTTCTTCTGGACCCTGGGAGCTCTGCCATAAATATTTGGGAAAATGCTCATTTTGTGCTTGCTCTCTGGTTTAATATTTATGGTACCAGAAGGTGCACATTGATATTATTTTCTCTCTGGAGAAGGAAGAGCTAAGGTTTTAGATCAAAGGTAAAGAGATAGGGCTTCCCTGGTGGCGCAGTGGTTAAGAATCCGCTTGCCAATGCAGGGGACATGGGTTGGAGCCCTGGCCCGGGAAGATCCCACATGCCGTGGAGCAACTAAGCCCGTGTGCCACCACTACTGAGCCTGAGCTCTAGAGCTCACAAGCCATAACTACTGAGCCCATGTGCCACAACTACTGAAGCCTGCGCGCCTAGAGCCTGTGCTCTGCAATAAGAGAAGCCACCACAATGAGAAGCCCGCACGCCCCAACGAAGAGTAGCCCCTGCTCACTGCAACTAGAGAAAGCCCACGTACAGCAACGAAGACCCAATGAAGCCCAAAATAAATAAATTTATTAAAAAAAAAAAAAAAGA
The DNA here is from genome assembly GCF_026419965.1 of Kogia breviceps. Taxonomy (NCBI): domain Eukaryota; kingdom Metazoa; phylum Chordata; class Mammalia; order Artiodactyla; family Physeteridae; genus Kogia; species Kogia breviceps. The sequence continues at coordinate 24,501,506 of NC_081316.1, read as the reverse complement.
TAATACAGGTCTCCAAGCTAGGTAAAAGGAAATTCCTACCTGGTTTAGCCTAGAGTTCTTTGTTGGAGTTTAGAGTCAAGTGTTAGCAAACAGTAAAGTGTTATATTGCTTTGCCTTTCCTAGCCCTGAGTACGTTGTTTTGAGCATATATAGTTTTGGGGTCCAGGAGGGGATTAAGACAGATGTGGGGCATTTCTATCTGTAATACCAATCTCACTCTCATTTTCAACATCTGATACTATCTTTCCAAAAACATTTCTCCTAACTTTTTAATTCATCCATCCATTTTTTAAAATAGAACTTTATTTTTTTAATATATAATTTTTTTTTCTAATTTATTTTATTTTTGGCTACATTGGGTCTTCATTGCTGCACGTGGGCTTTCTCTAGTTGTGGTGAGCGGGGGCTACTCTTCCTTGCGGTGCGCGGGCTTCTCATTGCTGTGGCTTCTCTTGTTGCGGAGCATGGGCTCTAGGCACACGGGCTTCAGTAGTTGTGGCTCGCGGGCTCTAGAGCACAGGCTCAATAGTTGTGGTACACAACTTAGTTGCTCCGTGGCACATGGGATCTTCCCGGACCAAGGATCTAACCCGTGTCCCCTGCATTGGCAGGCAGATTCTTAACCACTGCACCACCAGGGGAGGTCCCATCCATCCATTTTTAAGGATTTATTGAGGATATATTATGAACAAGGCACATAGAAAAAATCAGTTACAAATGTCAGAAAACAAAAATTCTGTTTTTTTTCTTTCATAATTGAGATTTTATTGGTTGTTTTGAGGATCAGTACACAGACATTTCAATCTGTACACAGTTCTTAACATATGTACAAAAAAGTCTACAAAAATCATGTAGTTGTGATTCTTTTCTAAACAAAAGCACAACTACACAGAGTCACTTATTTCAGTGAATTTCCAGCTTAAAATTTGGAGGCAAATTTTCCTTAAAGGAATATCAAGTACCAATATCTTCTAACGTTGATATGCTGTTACATCCTAAGTCCCACTAATTCACAATTTAATATCATATATACACTATGTACTCAAATTTTCAGTTGTTCGTAGCATGTTAACGAAGTTACTAAGAAAACTGGACTACCACGACCAAAGATGTTGCAGAGTGCATAAAATTCTGACTAGGAGAGCCAAGATCAAGGAGTGGTTTGCTTTAGGAAACAATTCTACCAAAAACAACATGGGAAGAGACGTAATTTAAAGTGTTCAAGACATTAAATGCACAACTGACTCCAAATTGCCATTTGGTATGCTTTGTATTATAGGATATGAAAGCTATCCCCATTTATGGAATGTTAAGCTGACACCCGAGACAATCAAAGCCTCCCATATCCAATATCCCACTATTTTCTGGTTGTACCAAAAAAATAAACAACCAGCAAATGATTTTGCCTCTTAAAAAAAAGCATTTACACTTAAAAAATGGGATGAGGTGGGATTTCCTCCTCTTAAAACTGTTTCTAAAGCTACTAAAAAGCTTGGATTTACAAAATAGTTGATAAAAATATTCCTCTGGATTGTACAAGAAGGGAGACAGGGACCACTGATAAGACTGGGTGTGTGATATTAATCAGACTTGGCTTCTTTCTCTCCTGCTTCATCAAGGGCTGGGCTCTCCTCGTTTTTAGTTTCTCCGTTTTCTGCAGGTAAATCATCTTTAGTCTCTTGGTTAGCCACTTGGGCCTGTTTTCCCTTTGCTCCCCTTTTGCCTTTTGTTTGCACTTTTTGTCTGAAGATTTATCCTTTCCTGCTGGCTTTTTGGGCTTCATTTCCACTTTTGCAGGAGCGGGTTTAGCTGACAACCTTGCAGATCTCCTCTTGGGCTCCTCATTCCCCGACCCCTCGGCGGAGCTGACCTTCCCCTAGGGCATCATGGCAGCAGTGGGGGCTTGGAGGGGTGTGCTGGGCTGCCTGGCTGCTGCTTTCCTCCCGCCCCAAATTTCTGTTTTTTTCATGTGCTTTCATACAATCAGATCAGATCAGTTACTTTGGGGGAAGTTTTTGAGAACCTTTTAATTAACTGAGGTGTTTTAAAGGGTTCTCTTAGTATGATATTGGCATTGGTTAGAATAAGTAATATTGCCAGAGAACTCTAGAAGGTTATTAAAAATCCTCTGGTTGCCTAAGAACTTGTTTCCAAATACTACTGCTGAAATAAGCAGAGACAGAGCAGAACTAAATGATTGTATCTCAGACAGCTAGCATGTTGTGGCTTTGTAGTTAGAACAATCTGAACTCAAATCTTCCCTCTTCTAGATAACTGCGACTTGGTATATTATTAAAAGTTCTCTGGGGGGCTTCCCTGGTGGCGCAGTGGTTGAGAGTCTGCCTGCCGATGCAGGGGACACGGGTTCGAGCCCTGGTCTGGGAGGATCCCACATGCCGCGGAGCAACTAGGCCCGTGAGCCGCAACTACTGAGCCTGTGCATCTGGAGCCCGTGCTCCGCAACGAGAGGCTGTGACAGTGAGAGGCCCGTGCACCCCGATGAAGAGTGGCCCCCGCTCGCTGCAACTGGAGAAAGCCCTCGCACAGAAATGAAGACCCAACACAGCCCAAAATAAATAAATAAATAAATTTATTAAAAAAAAAAAAAATTTATCTGAGCTCCAGTTCTGCCACAGTAAAATTGGGTAATAGTCCCAGCTGTCATTGGTCCTGGAAAGATGGGATTGCTTATGGGTCTGTTCAGCAGAGGGCTCTGAGGTAGCATGAGATCTACATAGATTCATCAATCTGGATTATTCTGACCTAAGATTATTCTTTTCTAAACCCAGGGGATTCAGTTAAAATCAGAGAGGTATTGAAATATTATCGCACAATTTACCGTATTAGCTGGGTGATCTGCGGGTGGTGACTTCCATTTTCTAATCCTGAAGATCTAGTAGTAAGAAGAGTTTAAACCTTCCCACTGGCTAGAGAGAGTTGGGATTTCTGTGGTAGAAATAGACCAGGCTTCCAGAGTTGACTTGCTAAAGAGATACTTCCATGGTGCCTGATCTTTCAGAATAAGACACCGGTGGGAACTCTATTGAGCAGGATGGGGTGATAATGGGAGCGCTTGTGAAAGTGACTTAACTTCTTTGGGTCTTAATGGCTTGTTTAGAAAGTCAGAATACTAATTTTGGTTGCTCATAGTCAGAGAACTGCTTTAGAGCGGCTGTACTGAAGTTCTTTTCATCTCTGTAAACTGATTCTGTGATTTCTTAAAAAAAAGAAAAATCAAGACAGTTGGAGTGGAGGGATACTAGCTCAGCACAATCTCAGTAACTGACTTGAGCTATTATAAAACAGGGAATTTAAAAAATTACTTCATGCAAAAAAAAAAAAGGGAAAGTCCTTTAATTTCATTAATCATTTGCTTATTTTTAAAATGTATTTTGGACTTCCCTGGTGGCGCAGTGGTTAAGAATCTGCCTGCCAGTGCAGGGGACACAGGTTCCATCCCTGATCCGGGAAGATCCCACGTGCCGCAGAGCAGCTAAGCCCGTGTGCCACAACTACTGAGCCTGTGCTCTAGAGCCCGTGAACCACAACTACTGAGCCCACGTGCCACAGCTACTGAAGCCCATGTGCCCTAGAGCCTGTGAGCCACAACTGCTGAGCCTGCGTGCTGCAACTACTGAAGGCCGGGCACCTAAAGCCTATGCTCTGCAACAAGAGAAGCCACCGTAACGAGAAGCCTGCATACAGCAACAAAGAGTAGACCCTGCTCGACGCAACTAGAGAAAGCCCGCCTGCAGGAATGAAGACCCAACACAGACCCCCCAAAAATAAATTATATTTTGATTTTTTTTCTGATCTGAAAATAGCATGAGTATAAAAATTCAAATAATAGCCGCTCTGGAAAACAGTTTTGAAATTCCTCAAGAATTTAAACATAGAATTACCATATGACCCAACAATTCCATTTTAAGATATGTCCTCAAAGAAATCCACTGAATTGGACACTTTAAAATGGTTAAAAGATAAATTTTATGTTATGTATATTTTATAGCAAAAGTTGTTTTAGCTTGTCTGAAGACAGTAATGTAGCATTCTCTGAGTGAAAAATTGAAAATAAACTATGTGTGAACAATTTTACAATTTCAAATAATATAGAATACATAAAGGGAAAGGAAGACTAATTTTAAACATAAAATGTGTAGATAGATTCCCTGGACATTGAAAACAATCAGGATAATCAAGTAGAATTTCTTATTGATAAATTCATACTTGTATCAGATTTGAACAGTAGGGTTACTGTTAGGAGGAAAATCCAGTCTTTGGTTAGTGTTATTCATAATCCTTCAATGAATTATTGATTAAAGTTCCATAACTTTGCCAATAAGTTTCAGTTTGAGCTTCTTTCTTTCATTCTGTAGACTGACCAGGGCATCAAAAACCTTTCTGTTGAAGATGCAGCAAGACTTGCCCATGAAGATCCTGACTATGGCCTCCGGGATCTTTTTAATGCCATTGCGACAGGCAACTACCCCTCCTGGACTTTTTACATCCAGGTCATGACATTTAACCAGGCAGAAACTTTCCCATTTAATCCATTTGATATTACCAAGGTGAGTCAGTTAACAACTAAACTGTTTTCTTTTTTAAGTGTCTTTGCAACTAATTAAAAAAAGTTGTGGTCAAGCATTTCGTAAGTTGTATACAAAACACAGTGGTACCACTTAAGAGTTTCCTAGCCTGTGAATGAGGGCTCACCAGCATTTCCCTTCCAGTTCCTGTTTGATGAGTTTACTAAGTTCATCTGGGTGGCCTGATATATTTTTATTAGCAGGGAACAAATTTTGATGAGCTGATATACTTTTGCTCAGGGAAAGACTCAATGTTTACTGTTTACTGTTGTGAAAGTTTCAACCAATGCACTCACCTTAAGTTCTTATCGTTTTATTGGATTCAAAAATGTTATTTTCACTTATCGTCATTGGCTTCATTGTATTTGAAAGCTGATATTTTTATGGGTACTGTAATTTCCTTCTGTTGGTTGTCTGGTAATTGTGAATATGGCATTATTTTTAGGTTTGGCCTCACAATGACTACCCTCTTATCCCAGTTGGTAAACTGGTCTTAAACCGGAATCCAGTTAATTACTTTGCTGAGGTTGAACAGTTGGCTTTTGACCCAAGCAACATGCCGCCTGGCATTGAGCCCAGCCCTGACAAAATGCTTCAGGTAAACCTGGTGGATTGAGAGGTTCTGAGGCAGGAGTGTGTGTGCGCACACACACGTGTGTGCAGAGTGTAATTTGGCATGACCTTTATATGAAGAATTAAGTACAACATCACTTAAACTTTTGTCTGGGTCCTTAGTTCCTGTGGGACTGACTGAAACATCCTTAAATGTGCATTACAGTGTAAAACAAATTTCATTGTCGGTCCCTCAGTATGGTAAGACTTTGACATTTAGGCTCTTAATTTAAAAGAAGTTATAGTAGAAATACCTTAGGTATTTGTGGGGTAAAATATTCTTTTTCAATCTGTAATCAATGGGATGGAGGACTATCACTAATTGATTATAACACTCGGTCAGCATAACTTTATTCATTTCCTCTTCTGTGGTGATGCTTGAATTTTGCCACATGTAGAAAGAGACCCAGAGATGATTTTTACAAACTCAATTTATGTTTCCATTGATTAAAGGCAGTGGGTTAATTTAACCATTTGTTTTGGTAATGTTCCTAGGCATTCAGTATTTTTTCACCACTCACCAGTATGCTTTTTCAGGAGTACAAAGAAAAACTCTTATTTGGATCAGAAGTTAATAGGAAAATAACTGGCTTAATAATTATTGAGTAAATCAATCTTTCATGTTCTTGGACTATGACCATGATACAAAGTTTAAAGTTTATACCCTAGATCAGACCACAGTGACTGACAGCTGTTTCTTATGTAAGTGGCTGATTCCAGTTCAGGTGTCACTCTCCATGGAGGCAAGCTAAGTTTCCTTTGTTTTTTAAATAATAACTTTTTGCTTTGACATTGGGAGCATTTGAACCTTTTATAGAAAGTAAGTTTATATTCGTTTTTAGTTTACTATAAATTGAATACCTATCTATTGATAGACTGTCCTGGCTGCTATAATAGGAGGCCATACAGTAGGGAAGGACTGTTGTACTTATTTAGCCATTTGGTGACCAGTGAGGAATTGTCCAAGATTTTTTGAGTAGGTGTGTAATAGAATCTGCATGGGACCTTAGGAGGAGTCTTTTGGCAGGAATACATAGGATGTCGTTGGAGGAGGGATTGGAAGTGGAGAGCCAGTTCGGAGGGCTTGGAAATTACCCTGATGAGAACTAATGCACGTTCAGGTGGTAGTAGTTGTACAGTAACGAACAGTGTTCTCAGTTGCCTTTCAACAAGGTCAGATTGTTAACTTTTAAAACTTTGGGATCCAAAGTGCAAGCCAGACCATGGTGAAAAGCAGGCAATAATATAACGCAAGTCACAGAGACTGTCCCCTAAGTACCTGGTGATGCAGGTGCAGCCATTCTTCACTCCCACACTCTGCAGTTTACTGGGAGAGGAGAAGTTGGCCTGACTGCGTGGGAGAGCTTTGCTCTGCTTTCTCACCCTGGCCCAGCAAGGAGCTTGGGCACAGGGCCTTGGGTAAGGCCTCCATTCAAGTTGGGGTCAGGGTATGGCCTTGCTGTGCCCATTTCGCAGCCTTAGCTTTGAAGGTCTCCACCTGCAGGTGGGGTAGTGATGCCTTATAAACCTAAGGTGACACAAGACCAGAATTACATGATGAGGCTATATCCAGGAGCTGCTCTTGGCTCAACTGTATCTTCTGTCCTGTTGGTAAAGTTAGAGCACAAATCAGTCTGTTTTGGGTAAAAGGAGGCAACCAGCTTCCAAACTGTAGGTGGTCTTGGGCACGGCTGCATGACCAGTCATCTGAATGTTACCTTAGGGGCTATCTGAAGTGATTATGGGAGGCAGGGTCGCTCAGCCCAGAGCAAATTATCGACAGAATGTCGAGACTGGATTGAGCACGTTGGCCTCAGTGATTTGGTACAAAATAATCACATCAGTTGTCCTGTTCAACTTGGTTTGTATTTTGGCCCATAGAATTAGGGACATAAGAATACTCGTTCAGATTCAAGGCCAATAATGAAGGCAATGAAAGAAAACTACTACCACTCTCTCTGCTTATGTAGTAGAGCTTTGAATAATGGGAATATTTAAATAATTGGATACTAAGATTGACGTGGAGTTAATCATAAAGCTTTTTGTTTCAACACTAACTGAAAGAAATTACAAAACCTCCTGCCTTGGTAAATATGTGTGGGGCAAAACCTCCTGCCTTGGTAAATATGTAATTTAATCTTTGATTCAGGACCTTGTGGCAATGTAGGGCCATCGTTTTGCACTGTGGCTTTCTTTGTGTAGTATTTTGTTTATATCTAGGAAGTCTCAGAGCTCAAAGTGTATCTGATATAAACCAGAATGCAACACGGGAGGCGCTTTTTTGGAATAATTTCCTGTACGGTTGGTTTTGTAGAAATCTTCTTTTTGTTAAGAGCAAATGGTTGACCCCTCCCCTAGAGTGAGAGAGTGGGGAGGAGTGGAATTAGTTCATCATTCCAGTTACTTGGGTTCTAGCAAATTTATTTCACAATGTAATGTGTCCTTGGGAATAGGAAATAATTCAAGCCTGGGCACTAACTTGTTCCTTGAGGAAAAAAGGAGTTATATCCTAGAACAGATGTGAAGATGTGTGGCTGTTTGACCCCAAGGGATGGAAGACTAAGGACCGTTCATTTAGGGAGAACTCATTTCATGAGAGAGAAGAGACGTTGCTCTTTACTCGGGGGACAGGCAGGGCTTTGTGATGCTTTGTGCTTGAAACTTTACAGTGAAGTTCACGGGCCCCTCCTCTTTCGTATGTTACTGCAGACCGTCAAAGTCTGTTTCATTTATAACTGCAGGGCCGCCTTTTTGCCTATCCCGACACTCACCGCCATCGCCTGGGACCCAACTATCTTCAGATACCCGTGAACTGTCCCTTCCGAGCTCGAGTGGCCAGCTACCAACGTGACGGCCCCATGTGCGTGCTGGACAATCAGGGTAGGCCTGGGACCGTGGCTCACCCCGCGGGTGTGGAGGGCACTGCTGGGCAGGGCGCGGGAGGCCCCGCCAGCCCAGGGGTCGTCAGGCTGCCCCAGACACCTGCTGCTCTGTGGAGGCCCCGCAGCCGCTCCTGCCAACCACCTACTTGTTGCCCAGCAGTGAAGGTTTAAACTGCCTGAAGACTCTCCATACTTTCATCTATTTTATATATTTTATTGAGAGTTCCCTTCTCAGATTTTACATGCTGTCCATCTGACTATGAAAGGCAGGGAGAAAGGTTTTTTCTCACTGGCTGTTGTAGGGTATCATCCAACTTAGGGAGCAGGTTTTAAAGACTCTTCACAAAGTGGACGATTCCTGAAATCACTCTTAAGTCACAAGGACTTAGCCTCTTGGAAATGCAAAAGCCAAGAGTTGCCATACACATGCCATAGGACACATGATCCCTTCAGAAATTTTACTGATGATTTATATTTATAGCCATAGATGTCTATATTCAAACAAAGTTTATTTTTCTATGCTAAAAATAATACATGTACCTTAAAGGAAATTTGGAAAATATAAGGGAAAGAAGAGAAGAAAGAATAAAAATCCATATATAGTCACAATATCCAAAGGCCAGAACTGTTGCATTTTGCTGTATTTCTTTCCAGTCTTTTCTGTGAATACTTGTTATACATTTAAGATTAGTTTGTATATATAGTTTTGTGCCTTGCATTTTGTTACCATTATCATTAAGCCTTTTCCAAATTTTTAACAAGTTTACATGCTCACTGAATGATTGTATTGTGTTGTTGCCATATTTCTGCTCTTTGAGGTTTACAAAGGTCTAGAGTGTGTTATTGCCCAAAGTAACTGATACTTCTGTGTCTGTCTTCTGCGTTTTTATTCTAAAGTGATTTTTTTTCATTAATCTCCCTTGGTCCTTTCATTATTGAGACTGGCTGTATTAGAGCAGTTCATGTATATTTGGGACGTCATTAATAAGTAAATGCTTTGTGTTTACCATTCTTGTTTACTATTATAGTGGCATATGTATGAAAAAAACTACTTTGACACACCTTTTGCCTAATTTTAAAAGTAGACCATTTGGGCTGTGCCCTTGCAGTTTGATGAAAGAGCTTAATTGTTCCCAGTAGTCAATGACTTGAAGACAGCTGCGACTTTGAGTAAAGGTAGAGATAATTTGGAAATCAAATTTTAAAATTACTCAACTGGCACATTTCAAAGAGCTAATTCTTAGTGCAGAAAAATACTGTGATGGCTCGCTATTGGAGCACTTTGCTTTTTGCATGGACGTGGCTGAGCTGGAATGAATTTCTTAGGTGGATAACTGGGCTCCATAGTAGTAGGGTGCCCTCTCTCTTCCTACATGCATTTGGCTCCTTCGTCAATGTGATGTACAGGCATCTCCTGCTTATCCACCCAGAATAATCTATTCTGGCAGTGAGCTGGGTAAAATTGTAATCCCAACTGGTTTGTTCAAACCACTTACTATGCTTCCAGGCCATCCTTTCTGTTTAGGCAGCACGTACTCAGATCATGCAATCTTCTGCTAACATCAGCCAAAGCAGTATAGTTGGGAAAATGAACATGCCAAAAGGAAAAAAAAGCCCCATAACTTATTCCAGAAATCTTAATAAATGTTTTGATCGCATTTGTCATTATTTTCCCTAAGTCCAGATGAGTGAGTGCTGACATACTAGAAACATCAAATTTTAGAAAAATATGTTAAAAATTTATCTGTAGAGAGAAGTGAAAGTGAAACTAGAACTGAATAAAGTCTTGGTCAATAGGAAGGATGGATATCCTGAGAATCTTAAAACACCATTAAGAAATAAACAGTGAAGTAGAATCCTGTGATAGGAATGTAGTATGTGCTGGAATGGAGAGGACAAAAATCCCAGATTCCGGATCCACCACTGACCAACACATCACCCTGCAGCACTCAGTGAACATCTCAGGGCTCGGGTCATTTGTCTGGCGATTGAAGGAGCAGAGCTAGAGCAGAACTTTGAGTTGCTCCCAAGAATTCTGTGATTCTGTTTTTGAACTGAGCGCAAGCCCCAATGAAACCCTCCAATCTGAAATATGTCTTTGAGTCTTATCTTCTATGGCGGCCAAACCAAGCTCATATAAATATATTCGTACCGGAAGGCATCAGGAGATTGTAGAGATGAGGCCATCTGAAGTGTTCAAAAGGAATTTGAGATCTCTTCATTACGACGCAGAGTGAGACAGCCACACAAGCGTTTGGCAGATGGTATATTCTCTAAGAATCCAAGTACTGCCTGTAGCTAAATATGGGGTGTTAAAAATCATATGTGCGGACGCAGGTTCGTGTCCCGGTCTGGGAGGATCCCGCATGCAGTGGAGCGGCTGGGCCCGTGAGCCATGGCCGCTGAGCCTGCGTGTCCGGAGCCTGTGCTCCGCGACGGGAGAGCCCCCCCCCCAAAAAAAAAATCATGTATATGTGTGTGTATACACATATGTATAAATGTAATTGTCACTTGAATGTATTTCTTATTTTGTTGACTGTTTGTAGACTTCCTTCATTTTTCATCTCCCCAAGTGAATCTGTGTGGTTTTCTGTTAAAGGTGGAGCTCCAAATTATTACCCCAACAGCTTTGGTGCTCCGGAGCAGCAGCCTTCTGCCCTGGAACATAGAACTCACTGTTCTGGGGATGTGCAGCGCTTCAACAGTGCCAACGATGATAATGTCACTCAGGTAATGGCTCCTTTGTCTGCTGTGCGAGTTGCTTGGTTATTTTCCTTGTCAATGTCTGCATATATTCCCCCTTTTAAAGTGTCTATGTTAGACACTTAAATTGAATTCAGGGACAACATCTGTATTCATAAATCAGTGCCTGTATTAAATGGAGTTGAAGAGTTGTGTTACTATGCCCTTTTAGTACAAGTTATGGAGACTCATTTCAGTTCCTCCAAATTTTATTGACGGGATGTAATTGGGAGCCATTGGGGAAGCATGATCTGGTGGAAATCTAAGAAATGGGCAAGTAAAGCTTACGTACAGCTAAATCTAAGAATCTGAGAAGGACAGTCCAGATTTAAGGGACTAGAACTGGATTCAAAATAGCACTAGGAGTCCCAGTAGCAAAGGTGTGGGTGTTTCCACCGTAGGGCACCCCATTCATGTGACTCGGCTACTCTCCATCTGTCTGCTGTTGCTCTCCAATACCAATTACTCATTCTTAAGATGTCCGTCCCTATTTTTCTCCTCTTTGCCTCATAGCTTGTGTTTTAACATTGCTGTGGTTTTGCTATGACCATGGCCTAGCTCTTCTTCTTTATGGCTTCTTTCTCCATGTATTACTTTTTTTTTTTTTTTTTGGTCCATTTTTACTCCTTATTTCAATACTTCTACAGTCAGATTCTGGAGAGAGGAAATTGGATTGAAAGGACTAATGTTTTCACTGTGGGTTGCATCATTGGCCTTTGACCAGCCTCTAGTTAACTGCCCGGGGTCAAGTGCCCACCTTCTTTCTAATCATCTATGGCTGCCTGGGGGCTGTTCTTTTAGTAGATGCCATGGAAGAGGCCCTTTGACTCTGAAGAGCAGCCACCTCATTAATGTACCCAGTGCAACTTATACCACACGTAAGAAAAGGATAAAGTTAAAAAGTATAGTTGTCTTAGATCTCCGCTTGGGTAGTTGGTGTTAAACAATATTTAAATTAGAATGGGACCTATTCTAGCTTTTCACTTGTAAATGTGTGTTCCCAGTAAAATATACTTAAATACATAAATTAATTCACTGCGAAGATACTGTTATTTGAAAGGCACTTATGTGTATACATGTATATAAAAAAGAAATTACCTTATTGTACCTTATAAACCATATTTAAATGAAATTAAATGTCTCCTGAAAGCCTTTTATAGTAACTGCCTTATTCTTGGTGATGTAGGTTACCAAGTATCAATATATACAATTCCTGCTTCTCATAAAATTTTACCTACCTGAAGTCTATTCCAATGTTAAACTAGTTAATACAACCTCTGTAAAAATTTATTTAGATAATGAGGCTGTTGCTCACATATTAAAATTTATTTACTATATGATCATTCTTATTTTGAGAGATTTTCTTATCACTATATAGAACTCAAGTTTTTAAGCAGTCATGATACTGCTTATAGCTTCATAGCATAATCCTGTAACTGTAAGAGTCACAAGGAATATAAATAAGAAGATCCAGGTTTATACTCTTAAAAATGATTCACTTGGACTTATGCTTCTGGCTTATGACAGACAAGCTTGTATCAGACCTATCCTCTCATGGAGAACGTTGGAAAGCTAGATAAAATACAAAAAGGCTGTGGAGAGGTATAAAAGCAGCAAGAATTTGAGGGGCCAAGATTTTGAACAGAAAGGAAGTGCAGAGATATGAGCTTGATATTTGTTCTTCTTTTCTCATGAGGCATTTATTACTTTGTAAGTATTGGCCAACATGCTGAGCAGAGTTTACAGCGTTTTCATGGGTGTGGAGGGAATAAAAATGGGAGTTCAGGGCCTGCCAAGGAAGAGGGCCTCTAGTTAACATCCCAGGCACTCAGTTGGATCCCTGAAGGGCCATCCAAGAAGTAAGGGCAAACCTGAAATCAACTTGCCTTTACAAAAATTGAGACTCAGTTTTACACCAGTTCAATCTCAGACTGGATTAAGGTGATCTCCCTCTATCCTATCTTCCAGAAGCAAACATAAGGCTTTGGAGGAAAATAGAGCCTCAAATTATCTCTGTATTTTTTCATATGCAAATGCCCAGCATTCAGTAATAAATTATCAGGCATACCCAACACATAAGACCTTATATCTGAAAAGCAAGAGGGGGATAAAAAGAAAAACAACTGGCAATAGAAACAAACCTACTGAAGATCCAGATAGTGGAATTGTCAGATATAGGTTTTAAAATAACTGCAAATAATATGTTCAGGAAAACAGAAAACAGTTGACAACATGGAGAATTTAATAAGAGAACTTGCATTTGTAAAAAAAGAATGGAGGGGACTTCCCTGGCAGTCCAGTGGTTAAGACTCTGTGCTTCCACTCATGGGGCACAGGTTCCATCCCTGGTTGGGGAACTAAGATCCTGCATGCCATGCAGTGCAGCCAATAAAATAAAATTAAATGAAAAAGAAAAATAATTGAATGGACATACTGAACTGGAAAATGCAACAGCTAAAATTAAGCATTTAGTAAATGAGTTTAAAAGGAGATTAAACATGGCTGAAGAGAGGATTACTGAATTGGCAGATAGAGCAGTAGATGTTATCAAGACTCACTCATGAAGAGAGAACAAAAGAACTTCTCTTCATTATGAGAAACCAATTAGAGATTGAGAAGGCAAACCACAGAGTGGGAAAATATATTTGCGGTTCCTCTAACAAACAACTCATGTACAGTACATGTAAAGAACTCCCGCAGAGCGATAAGAAAATGACAGACGAATAGAAAAATGGGCAAAAGACTTGAACAGGCACTTCACAAAAGAAAATATCCAAATGACTGAAAAACACACAGAAAGGTAGTGTATCTCACTAGTCATCGGGGATATGCAAAATAAAACTAAAAAGATACCACTACATACACACCAGAATGACTAGACTGAAAAAAACTGTACCAAGTATTGTGAGAATGAGAAACAACTCTAACTCTTACCTGAGTGTAGATTGGTTCAGCTGTTTTGGAGAACTGTTTGGCAATATCCACTAAAGCTAAACATGTACGTGTCTTTTGACCTAGTAAGTGCACTCTTCCATAGATTCTTAATAGAAATGTGTACATATGAGCAGCAGAAGACATGTACAACACTGTTTATTCATGTTACCCAATGTTCATCAACAAAAGCTTGGATAAATAAACTGTAGTATATTCCCACAGTGTACAGCAATGAAAATTAAAGAAGTATTCCAACAAACATTACAGATGAACCTTACAAACATGACATTGAGCAAAAAGAACAAGGATATAGACGGTATGATTCCATTTGTGTACATTTGAAAGAGAAGTAAAAAATGTTTATAATATTAGAAGTCAAAAAAATTTGCCCTTGGGGAGGCAGTTGGAGAAAGGGGATAATGACTGGGCCAGGGGGGTATGGTAGGGGGATTTCTGGGGTGTGAGTGATGTTCTGTCTTGATCTGGGTGGTCGAAACACATCATTGAACTTCACACTTATGTTAAGTACTCTTTACTGTAGGCATGTTACACTTAAAAAGAAAAAAAATCATTCTCTAACTTTGTAAAGACTAGTAAAAATGTCACTTTTCCTTTTAGAGGAATTTGGTCCTGCTCTTAAAGGTCTGTGGTACGATGTGAGAGAGTGACAGGGACATATACACACTACCAAAAGTAAATTAGATAGCTAGTGGGAAGCTGCTGCATAGCACAGGGAGTTCACCTCTGTGCTTTGTGACCACCTAGAGGGGTGGGATAGGGAGGGTGGGAGGGAGGGTGACGCAAGAGGGAAGCGATATGGGAACATATGTATATGTATAACTGATTCACTTTGTTGTAAAGGAGAAACTAACACACTATTGTAAAACAATTATACTCAAATAAAGATGTTTAAAAAAAAAGAAAAAAAAAATAAAGGTCTGTGGTAAAAGTGTTGGAGTGGGTAAAACGCCTAGAGCCTGTGTTCTGCAATGAGAGAAGCCACCACAATGAGAAGACCCCGTCTCATTTCTCTAGTTGCGGCGAGCGGGGGCCACTCTTTGCTGTGGTGTGCAGACTTCTCATTGCGGTGGCTTCTCTTGTTGCGGAGCACGGGCTCTAGGTGCATGAGCTTCAGTAGTTGTGGCTTGCGGGCTCTAGAGCGCAGGCTCAGTAGTTGTGGCACATGGGCTTAGTTGCTCTGCGGCATGTGGGATCTTCCTGGACCAGGGCTTGAACCCGTGTCCCCTGCCTTGGCAGGCGGATTCTTAACCATTGCGCCACCAGGGAAGCCCCTCATATTTAAACTTTGCTCAAATTAAAAAAAATATTATTATATTCTGATATTTGATAACGGAAAAATTATGAATATTTGATATTTTATGAATTTGCTACTTTGGATAATTGGATATTTTTGGACTTTATAAACATTAGTAGAACAGTACATAGAGTAGTGCCTGGTGCGTTATAGGTACATGAGAAATAAGTATTTGCTCAATGAATGAATGAAAGAAATGTAGAATAGAATCATAGCCATAACTTAGAAATGGTTAATTTCAGAAATGAGCAGAGGCTGTTAGGACTCATATACTTAATACTAAGCTCTTACTTTTTATTTTAACTTCTTGATAGTCATTTTAGAGGTTAAACCCAATAATCTAAGCAAAATATCACCATTAACATCTGTCTTCTCTAAGAAATCTTGGCTTCTGAATAACTAAAGACCTAATTAATAAATTAGGGTGTTTTCCTCCTCTTTGGTTCTGGGTGAATTGAACAAAGGTTGTATTGCGTTAAGCTTACATTTCATGAAAGTTTGCACATTCTGCACTTGTCAGTATTAAGGTGTGGTGGCATTTTTAATTGTAGGCAACACTGCCTTCTATTTATAAGAGATTTATAAGCAGTGACTGCAAAGGACATTATTAAAAAGAAGTTATGAGCTATTATCTTCCCGTTTTGCTTAAAATAAAATAAAAAGTGAGGAACTCAACACGTGACAGTTTCAACTATAATTTTAAATTATTCTTAAATTCTAAAACCTTTTTTCATTCTTACACCAATGAGAAATCTTGCATCTTCATTTCAAAAGTGGTGTCTGGATGAGTTTTGTTGGTGATAAAGTGGTTATTTGATTCCCTGCACTCTATGTTCACTGAGCAGGTGCGGGCTTTCTATTTGAAAGTACTGAATGAGGAGCAGAGGAAACACCTCTGTGAGAACATTGCCGGCCATCTGAAAGATGCGCAACTTTTTATCCAGAAGAAAGCGGTGAGTGATGCTTTGTAAGCCGAAGGATGACACCTGCTGGCTGGAGAAGAGAGTGCAGCTGTGTGAGAAAACCCTTCCATGGAAGTGTCATTTCTATTTTACTTGAGCTAAGCAGACTTAAAAAAACTAGTATGAATCCCCGGTCAACCTCTGATTCTTTTCTCTCTGTGTTTTACCTCCAGTATATATGCAATATCCATTGATCCTTAGCTCTTTGTCCAGTGTATAATAATTTAGTTGAGTTTAGGGTGAATGGTCTCCTATGCTGTTCAATCTGACTGCAACCAAGTTCTGTGTGAGAGAGTAATGTCCAATGTCAGGATGTGGGTCCTGCCACAATTTTGCTTAGACTTTAGGTGATAAGAAATACACATTACATTTTTGTGATTTGAAGTCAGCCTGACTACTTAATGTTATGATGCCTGACCCTCCTTCAGAAGCCACTAGGAACTTGCACATTTTCTGGGGTCAGAACTGAGTTGCCTCCAGAGACTCAGGCTGAACTTTTGAGCTGAGGCGCCAGGGTATTTCTGATGGTAGCTCGTTGTGCTGTGTGCTCTGCTGTGGTCTCCTGGCCGGAACCCCGGCTGTTTCTTTGTCTCTTCGTTGCTGCTTATCTGTTCATAGGGGCAGCTGTCTGGGATGTGTTCTAAGGCCCGGAGATACGCACCAGCAGGCTGGGTGCTCTTATCTGCAGGCAAGGTTCTATAACTGTGTTTCACCAGGGCGTGTATGAAAGATAACCTTTTAAGTCCCTGGGCCCTAGTAGTTCTTGCTGTCTGGGGCAGAGAGCTTGACAGTCGCTCTGTGAGATAGGTGGGGTGGGTTTTTTCTCATCTCACTGATAAGAATGAATAAGACCCTTTGTAAGTAGAGAACTGGGCTTGAACCCTTGGCCTTCTCCTCTCACATCTGCTGAAGCTGCAAGGCCCCCTGTGGGTTCTTGATGCCCCACCTCAAGATCAGCCCAGGGTCAGGAATTCCTGCTTGAAGTATGCTTAGTTGCCCAGCAGGGGCCAGTGTTTGTACATCTCACTTTAAATTCAGGCAGTGTCTGGGCCTGTTTCTTCATGCAAATCGCTATAACTTTTTGCGTTCCTCCGAGGTCAGCTCTTTACCTGCTGTAAATGTAGCTCACCTCATAACGCGTTTTTCTCACGGTACTCTACAAGGTAGATTTAATCATCCCACTTATTTTTCTGGGGAGTGGATATGAACTGTATGAGGTAGATTTAGTTATCTCACTGATCTCATGAGGAGTGGGTACTGAAGCTCAGATGAGTGACTGAGGCAGGGTTGTGCAGCCAGTATACGTCCAGGACGCAAGCCTGCCTCCGTGTTGGTAAATGCTGTGTGGTTCTGCCTCCCGTGGAAGCGTCCGTCCTCCCCTCTGGAGTCGACCCTGGGAGGCGGACTCTAGGGACTGGTGTAGTGAGGGCTAGGCTAATGTTTACATTATTTTCACTTGGTTACAGGTTAAGAACTTCAGCGATGTCCATCCTGACTATGGGGCCCGCATCCAGGCTCTTTTGGACAAATACAATGCTGAGAAACCTAAGGTGAGCCCAGAGCATCCTGGCTGTGGCAGAGGGGGTGTGTCGTGGATAGGCATAGTTGGGTTTCCTTTTATGATGATTCTCCTCAGGGCCAGCTATTCCATTTCTTAAGCAGCTGTTCAGAATCTCATTTGAGATACAAAGAACTCACCTGGAAAGCACATGCTCCTCGTTTTAGCTCTGGGTAGTATAAGACAGTCTAAGGTGAACAAATTCTGAATGCTTATTTTCATTTGAGCGCAGATTAAAGCTAAGATAAATACTGAGTTGCTGCCCAAGTGAGTTAAGTAACCTGCTGGTCTTGGTCTTTTGAAACAGAGCGCGATTCACACCTATGTAAATCCCGGGTCTCACTTGGCTGCAAGGGAGAAAGCTAATCTGTGAGCGTCGTCCGTCCGCCTATGAAGCAAAGCATAATGTTGACACACATGCCCACTCATCGCTGGATGGAAGATTCTCCTGCGCTAGACGTGCAAACGCAAGTTCATGTCTGTAAAATGATAATCCAGGTTTCTATAGCAAATAACGTAATAATGGCTTTTAATGCTATTTTCCTAGGGGTAAATGAATGTTAGAGCTTAACAGTCATTTAAAAGAAACGTGTATTTGCTTTTGACAGCTGATTATTTACTTAAAATGACTAGAAGGACAGTTTCTAGCAGAAATACGATTTTATTTGATAAGAAAAAAATCTTGGTGAAATTAATATGTTTACATATCATCTCATGGCCTGTTGTATAAAAATATGGCTGTAATTATATAAGAAGAAAAGTTAATCCACTCAGAAATTTAAATTTTTCTAAGTTCCTTATAGGAAGCACAATTTGGTGTCTTTTGAAAATAACTTCAGTACCATCATGGCTTAATGTTTATTCCTGCTTGGAATTGATCAGATTTTTTAAAACTTGGAATTACATTTATGCTAACATAGTATTGATTTTGCAACAGGCTGATCTGTAATTGCTTATCATTTTACAATAAAATAATCTGTAAATAAAAATAGAAGACTGGTATTTGGTTTCTTTAGGCTCCATATATAACTTGGAATGTCTCAAGACTCTGAATCTGAGTGTCATCTATTATCAGATACTTACCCTTATAATTGAAAATATCAACCTCACAAGGGTAGTATGTTATTTGTTTAAACCAATAGCCTTTAGACATAGCCTCTGAGATACAGGGGACCAGAACTTTATTCTATTGGGAAAACAGCAAATTTCCCAGCTTTGAAAATTGCTTAGATCTCTTATTCATTAGCTCACTTCTTTATCTAATTATGAGTTTTAATTTAAAACAATTTTTTTCCTTTTTTCTTCCCAGTTTTATTGATATATAATTGACATACAGCACTGTATAAATCTGACTCACATACATCATGAAATGATTATCACAGTAAGTTTAGTTAATGGGAATGCCCTGGTGGTCCAGTGGTTAGGACCCAGTCCTCTCACTGCCAGGGGCCCAGGTTCGATCCCTGGTTGGGGAGCTAAGATTCTGCAAGCTGCGTGTTGCGGCCAAAAACAAAAAATAAGTTTAGTTAACATTCATCATCTCATATAGATACCGTATGACATTAAAGAACTAGAAAAAAATATTTTTCATGTGATGAGAACTCTTAGGATTTACTCTATTAACAATTTTCATATATAACACACAGTAGCATTAATGATATTTATTGTATATGACATCTCTAGTACTTATTTATCTTATAACTAGAAGTTTGTACCTTTTGACTGCTTTTCTCCAGTTCCCCTCTCCCCTACCCCCACCTGATAGTAACCACAAATCTAATCTTTTTCTTTTTTAAAAAAAAAAATTATTTATTTATTTATTTAGGCTGCGTTGGGTGCAGTACAGAATTGCTGGATCATATGGCAGTCTTTTAAAAAAGTTTTGAGGAATCTCCATACTGTTTTCCATAGTGGCTGCACCAATTTGCATTCCCACCAACTGCACGAAGTTTCCCTTTTCTCCACATCCTTGCCAACACTTGTTATTTGTTGTTTTTTTGACGTTAGCCATGCTGACAAGTGTATCTCATTGTGGTTTGGATTTGAATTTCCCTGATAATTAGTGATGTTGAGCATTTTTTCATGTGCCTGATTGCCATCTGTATGTCTTCTTTGGAACAATGTCTATTCAGATCCTCTGCTCATTTTTAAATCAAGTTGTTTGTTTTTTTGACATTGAGCTTTGTAAGTTCTTTGTATATTTTGGATATTAACTGCTTATCAGATAGATCATTTGCAAATATCTTCTCCCATTGAGTAGGGCCTCTTTGTTTTGTTGATAGTTTCCTTAGCTGTGCAAAAACTTTTTAGTTTGATGTAGTCTCATTTTATTTATTATTGTTTTGTTTCCCTTGCCTGAGGAGACAGATCCAAAAAAATATTACCGAAACCAATATCAAAGAGCTTACTGC
This sequence comes from Kogia breviceps, assembly GCF_026419965.1. Classification (NCBI taxonomy): domain Eukaryota; kingdom Metazoa; phylum Chordata; class Mammalia; order Artiodactyla; family Physeteridae; genus Kogia; species Kogia breviceps. The sequence continues at coordinate 24,481,504 of NC_081316.1, read as the reverse complement.
CTGTTTTCTTCTAGAAGTTTTATGCTTTTAGGTCTTACATTTAACTCTTTAATCCATTTTGAATTTATTTTTATGCATGGTGTGAGAGAGTAGTCCAGTTTGATTCTTTTGCATGTAGCTGTCCAATTTTGCCAACACCATTTATTGAAGAGGCTGTGTTTTCCCCATTGTATGTTCTTACCTCCTTTGTTGTATATTAACTTCCTGGATAGGTGTGGTTCATTTCTGGGCTTCTATTCTGTTCCATTGATCTATATTTCTGTTTTTGTGACATACTGTTTTGATTACTGTAGCTTTGTAGTATAGTTTGAAATCAGGGAGCATGGTGCTTCCAGCTTTGTTCTTTCTCAAGATTGTTTTAGCTATTTGGGGTCTTTATGTTTCCACACAAATTTTAGAATTATTTGTTCTAGTTCTGTGAAGATTGCCATTGGTATTTTGATAGGGATTCCATTGAATCTATAGATTGCCTTGGGTAGTATGGTCATTTTAACAATATTAATTCTTCCAATCCATGAATATGGTATATCATTCCACCTATTTGTGTTATCTTCATTTTCTTTCATCAGTGTCTTATAGTTTTCTAATAGGCACAGGCTTTTTGTCTCCTTAGTTAGATTTATTCCTAGGTATTTTATTCTTTTCGATACAACTGTAAATGGAATAGTTTCCTTAATTTCTCTTTCTGACAGTTTGTTGTTAGTGCATAGAAATGTGAGAGATTTCTGAACATGAATTTTGTATCCTGCAATTTTACTGAATTCATTGTAGTTTTATGATTATGAATTTTTAAAATAGGGCTAAGAACCTCAAGTTTTTTCATTTGTTTTTAACCCATATTTGCCTGTCATGCTTGAAAATCAAGGGGAACACTTTAAAGATGAGTTCTGAATGCTAACTGAAGACTTGTTTTCCTTGAAAATTCTTATTCCCTTCATCTCAGGTCTTCAAAACCAGTTTGTGCTTACTCTTAGGAATCAGATCTTGGGCGTCAGGAAACCATTAGACACTGGTAGATACAAATTCTCAATCTTTTAGCTCAAACTCCTTTACTCTCCTGTCAAAACTCTGCTGCTTAAATTCCTCCTGTGTTTGAATGTGCCTGGAAACTGTTATATTTGTAGATATGGAAAATAAATTTATCCACTTGTACCCAATGGTGAATACTTTCAATATAGTAACTTTACTATATAGTTACATCTCTTTATTAAATATAAAAGATAGAGTCATAAAAATTAATATAACTTCAGGCTTCCTGGTGGCACAGTGGTTGAGAATCTGCCTGTTAACGCAGGGGACATGGATTCGAGCCCTGGTCTGGGAGGATCCCACATGCCATGGAGCAACTAGGCCCGTGAGCCACAACTACTGAGCCTGCACGTCTGGAGCCTGTGCTCCGCAACAAGAGAGGCCACAATAGTGAGAGGCCTGCACACCGTGATGAAGAGTGGCCCCCACTTGCCACAACTAGAGAAAGCCCTTGCTCAGAAACAAAGACCCAACACAGCAAAAATAAATAAATTAATAAACTCCTACCCCCAACGTCTTCTAAAAAAAATTAATATACTTTGATGATGGGAAGAAGGTTATTTATTTAAATATTGGTTATAAACAGTGTTTTTGTGCTGATTTTCTGCTTTGTTCTATTCTGTAGTCTAAAAATAAGCTGGTAGTTAAATTACATGTATCTAACATGTTTCCATATGTAAAAATCTGCATAGAGGTGTCCCCAGTTCTACTCTGGCGACCTATTTTGTAATTTTCAAATATAAATACTGATGAAGTTAACTTTTAGAGAGTTAACTTTTTAGAGTTAACTTTTAGAGAGGGGCCTGATGCCCCTCTCTGGGTGGGGGGCAGCTTCTCTTAGGTAGTGAGTGACTCCTCATTACCGTCCACCGCTGCCTGCCCTGCCCCCACCTCAGTCCCTGCCATCCCCCGGAACTTCTCGGTTCTGGTTCTTCACTGCCAAGCTTGTTGCCTGAAAGCTCCCAGCTCCCCTCCTGTTAGCTAATTTCCAGTTTCCTATACAGTCTCTTCTTTCAGCTGGGCTGTGAGCTTTGATCCAGTCCATCAACATGGTACTTTCCTCTTCACCTGACCAGGACAGGGGTCCCAATTTCAAAATGTAGAAGCATTCTGGATGCATGAAAAACAAAAACAAAAAACCCCAAACAGAAAGTAAATTGGTGCAGCCACTGTGGAAAACAGTATGGAAGTTTCCCCAAAAAACGAAAAATAGAACTACCATGTGACCCAGCAATTCCACTCCTACCTATAGATCTGAAAAAAACAAAAACACTAATTCAAAAAGATACATGTGGAGGGTGGAGTCAAGATGGTGGACTAGGATGATGTGGAATTCGTGTCTCCTCACAAGCAGGGCACCTACCAGGCACCGATGGGGGACCACGGACACCTAAGGGGACGGGAGGAACCCCCATGACCACGTAGGATGTGGGGCATGGGGGGAGTGCAGGGGGAGGAGAAGTGGAGGCAGGATGGGACTGGCGCCCCTGAGGGGTGGCTGAGGGAGGGGAAGGGATCCCACGCCGGAAGCGGGAAGTTGGGGACCATTGGGAGGACAGAGGATCAAAAGGAAGCGTGGCCAGGTTTCCCCTGCCCACTTGGACCCCCAGGAACCTGCTGAGATCCTGGGCCTGATCCTCTGCCCACCGAGGCCCCTCCAACCATGCAGTCCAGAGGGAGTTGGGAGGAGGGAAGGGGGAACAAAAGTAAAGGCCAGACCTCCAGGACAGGCACCCCTGAGGGGCGGCTGGCGGAGGGGAGGAGTTCCTACACCCAGCGGGACCCACCCACGGTTAGGGGCTCAGCGGGGACGGGGGAGACCCTGGGGGAGATGGTGGGGGAGGGGCGCGAAGGAACAGAAGGGAACAGGACCAGGGCTTTCCCTGTCCACTTAGGCACCAGGGAGCTGGTTGGGCTCCGAGGCCTAATCCTCTGCCCTCGGAGCCTCCCTGCTGCTGTGCAGAGCCCAAGCCCCGCCCCCCACCCCCACCCAGGGCCCAACCTCTACACTCAGAGACCCCCTCTGAGACCCCCCTCCAACAGAATGGGCCTAAAACCCACCCACACACTCTCACTCAGGGCCCTACCTCCAAACTCCACACTCCAGGGACCCTCCTTTCCACATGCTCCCTCTCCCCTTCTGCACAGGTCTTAAGCAGAGGCCCCACCCCCTGCTCAAACGTGACCCCCCACCCGCCTAGGTCCAGCCCCACCCTAAACCCCACCCCTGCTTAAGTTCCCCTTCCACCTAAACTCTGCCTGCAAGGCTTTTTTTTTTTCTTTTTTCCTATTTTACATTGGGGTTCTGTTTTACATTGTTGATTCATTGAAGTTGATTCATTTATATTTTTATTTTTCCGAGTAAATCCTTATTTTTCTAATTTTATTTTATTCTTTATACTTTGTTATTGTTCTCTCCTTTTGGCTTGTTTCCCCAGCCCCCTGCCCCCCCGCTTTTCTTTTCTTTTCTCTGTTGTGGTTTTATTTTACCTTGTTGCACTTGTTCCAATTATATTTTTATTTTTCCTAATATATATATATTTTTTTAATGTCTGAAGCATTATATTAACATATTTCCATACAAATAAACCAAAGAAAGTTTAGTATTAGTTGTTTTGTTTGTTTGTTTGTTTTTCTAAACTGCAGGTTCTTATTAGTCATCAATTTTATATATATCAGTGTATACATGTCAATCCCAAACGCCCAATTCAGCACACCACCATCCCCACCGCACCGCGGTTTTCCCCCCTTGGTGTCCATACGTCTGTTCTCTACATCTGTGTCTCAACTTCTGCCCTGCAAACCGGCTCATCTGTGCCATTCTTCTAGGTTCCATATACATGCATTAATATACGATATTTGTTTTTCTCTTTCTGACTTACTTCACCCTGTATGACAGTCTCTAGATCTGTCCACGTCTCAACAAATGACTCACTTTCGTTCCTTTTTAAGGCTGAGTAATATTCCATTGTATATATGTACCACATCTTTATCCATTCGTCTGTTGAAGGGCATTTAGGTTGCTTCCATGACCTGGCTATTGTAAATAGTGCTGCAATGAACATTGGGGTGCATGTGTCTTTTTTTTGTTTTTATGTTGGGGGTAGGAGTTTATTAACTAGTTAATTTAGTTTTGCTGTGTTGGGTTTCATTTCTGCGCGAGGGCCTTCTCCAGTTGTGGCAAGCGAGGGCTACTCCTCATCGCGGTGCACGGGCCTCTCACTATCATGGCCTCTCTTGTTGCGGAGCACAGGCTCCAGACGCGCAGGCTCAGTAGTTGTGGCTCACAGGCCTAGTTGCTCGGCGGCATGTGGTATCCTCCCAGACCAGGGCTCGAACCTGTGTCCCCTGCATTAGCAGGCAGACTCTCAACCACTGTGCCACCAGGGAAGCCCCACATGTGTCTTTTTGAATTATGGTTTTCTCTGGGTATATGCTCCGTAGTGGGATTGCTGGATCATATGGTAATTCTATTTTTAGTTTTTTAAGGAACCTCCATACTGTTCTCCATAGTGGCTCTATCAATTTACATTCCCACCAACAGTGCAAGAGGGTTCCCTTTTCTCCACACCCTCTCCAGAATTTGTTGTTTGTAGATTTTCTGATGATGCCCATTCTAACTGGTGTGTGGTGATACCTCATTGTAGTTTTCATTTGTATTTCTCTAATAATTAGTGATGTTGAGCATCTTTTCATGTGCTTCTTGGCATCTGTATATCCTCTTTGGAGAAATGTCTATTTAGGTCTTCTGCCCATTTTTGGATTGGGTTGTTTGTTTCTTTAATATTGAGCCACATGAGCTGTTTATATATTATGGAGATTAATCCTTTGTCCATTAATTCGTTTTCAAATATTTTCTCCTATTCTGAGGGTTGTCTTTTCGTCTTGTTTATAGTTTCCTCTGCTGTGCAAGAGCTTTGAAGTTTCATTAGGTCCCATTTGTTTATTTTTGTTTTTATTTCCATTACTCTAGGAGGTGGATCAAAAAAGATCTTGCCATGATTTACATCAAAGAGTGTTCTTCCTATGTTTTCCTCTAAGAGTTTTATAGTGTCCAGTCTTATATTTAGGTCTTGAATCCATTTTGAGTTTATTTTTGTGTATGGTGTTAGGGAGTGTTCTAATTTCATTCTTTTACATGTAGCTGTCCAGTTTTCCCAGCACCACTTATTGAAGAGACTGTCTTTTCTCCATTGTATATCTTTGCCTCCTTTGTCATAGATTAGTTGACTATAGGTGCATGGGTTTATCTCTGGGCTTTCCACCTTGTTCCATTGATCTATGTTTCTGTTTTAGTGCCAGTACCATATTGTCTTGATTACTATAGCTTTGTATTATAGTCTGAAGTCAGGGAGTCTGATTCCTCCAGCTCTGCTTTTTTCCCCTCAAGACTGCTTTGGCTATTCGGGGTCTTTTGTGTCTCCATACAAATTTTAAGATGATTTGTCCTAGTTCCGTAAAAAATACCATTGGTAATTTGATAGGGATTGCGTTGAATCTGTAGATTGCTTTGGGTAATATAGTCATTTTCACAGTATTGATCCTTCCAATCCAAGAACATGGTATATCTCTCCATCTTTTGGTATCATCTTTAATTTCTTTCATCAGTGTCTTATAGTTTTCTGCTTACAGGTCTTTTGTCTCCCTAGGTAGGTATATTCCTAGGTATTTTATTCTTTTTGTTGCAATGGTAAATGAGAGTGTTTCCATAATTTCTCTTTCAGATTTTTCATCATTAGTGTATAGGAATGCAAGAGATTTCTGTACATTAATTTTGTATCCTGCAACTTTACCAAATTCACTTATTAGTTCTAGTAGTTTTCTGGTGGCATCTTTAGGATTCTCTATGTATAGTATCATGTCATCTGCAAACAGTGACAGTTTTACTTCTTCTTTTCCAATTTGCATTACTTTTATTTCTTTTTCTTCTCTGATTGCCATGGCTAGAACTTCCAAAACTATGTTGAATAATAGTGGTGAGAGTGGACATCCTTGTCTTGTTCCAGATCTTAGAGGAAATGCTTTCAGTTTTTCACCATTGAGAATGATGTTTGCTCTGGGTTTGTCATATATGGCCTTTATTTTGTTGAGGTATGTTCCCTCTATGCCCACTATTTGTAAAGTTTTTATCATAAATGGTGTTCAATTTTGTCAAAATCTTTTTCTGCATCTATTGAGTTGATCATGTGGTTTTTATTCTTCAATTTGTTAATATGGTATATCACAGTGATTGATTTGTATATATTGAAAAATCCTTGCATCCTTGGGATAAATCCCACTTGATTATGGTGTATGATCCTTTTAATGTGTTGTTGGATTCTGTTTGCTAGTATTTTGTTGAGGATTTTTGCATCTATATTCATCAGTGATATTGGTCTGTAATTTTCTTTTTTTGTAGTATCTTTGTCTGGTTTTGGTATCACGGTGATGGTGGCCTCATGGAATGAGTTTGGGAGTGTTCCTTCCTCTGCAATTTTTTGGAAGAGTTTGAGAAGCAGGGGGGTTAGCTCTTCTCTAAATGTTTGACTGAATTCACTTGTGAAGCCATCTGGTCCTGGACTTTTGTTTGTTGGAAGATTTTAAATCACAGTTTCAATTTCATTACTTGTGATTGGTCTGTTCATATTTTCTGTTTCTTCTGGTTCAGTCTTAGAAGGTTATACCTTTCTAAGAATTTGTCCATTTATTCCAGGTTGTCCATTTTATTGGCATAGTGTTGCTTGTAGTCTCTTAGGATGCTTTGTATCTCTGCGGTGTCCATTGTAACTTCTCCTTTTTCGTTTCCACTTTTATTGATTTGAGTCCTCTCCCTCTTTTTCTTAATGAGTCTGGCTAATGCTTTATCAATTTTGTTAATCTTCTCAAAGAACCAGCTTTTAGTTTTATTGATCTTTACTATTGTTTTCTTTGTTTCTATTTCATTTGTTTCTGCTCTGATCTTTATGATTTCTTTCCTTCTGCTAACTTTGAGTTTTGTTTGTTCTTCTTTCTCTAGTTCCTTTAGGTGTAATGTTAGATTGTTTATTTGAGATGTTTCTTGTTTCTTGAGGTAGGGTTGTATTGCTATAAACTTCCCTCTTAGAACTGCTTTTGCTGCATCCCATAGGTTTTGGATCGTTGTGTTTTCATTGTCATTTGTCTCTAGGTATTTTTTTATTTCCTCTTTGATTTCTTCAGTGATCTCTTGGTTATTTAGTAACGTATTGTTTAGCCTCCATGTGTTTGTGTTTTTTACGTTTTTTCCCCTGTAATTCATTTCTAATCTCATAGCATTGTGGTCAGAAAAGATGCTTGATGTGATTTCAATTTTCTTAAATTTACTGAGGCTTGATTTGTGATCCAAGTGGTGATCTATCCTGGAGAATGTTCCGTGCGCACTAGAGAAGAAAGTGTAATCTGCTCTTTTTGGATGGAATGTCCTATAAATATCAATTAAATCTATCTGGTCTATTGTGTCATTTAAAGCTTGTGTTTCCTTATATATTTTCATTTTGGATGATCTGTCCATTGCTGTAAATGAGGTGTTAAAGCCCCCCACTATTATTGTGTTACTGTCAATTTCCTCTTTTAAAGCTGTTAGCAGTTGCCTTATATATTGAAGTGCTCCTATGTTGGGTGCATATATATTTATAGTTGTTATATCTTCTTCTTGGATTACTCCCTTGATCTTTATGTAGTGTCCTTCCTTGTCTCTTATAACATTCTTTATTTTAAAGTCTATTTTATCTGATATAAGTATAGCTAATCCAGCTTTCTTTTGATTTCCATTTGCATGGAATATCTTTTTCCATCCCCCCACTTTCAGTCTGTATGTGTCCCTAGGTCTGAAGTGGGTCTCTTGTAGACAGCATATCCATGGGTCTTGTTTTTGTTTCCATTCTGCAAGCCTGTGTCTTTGGGTTGGAGCATTTAATCCATGCACGTTTAAGGTAACTACCGATTTGTATGTTCCTATGACCATTTTCTTAATTGTTTTGGGTTTGTTTTTGTAGGTCCTTTTCTTCTCTTGTGTTTCCCACTTAGATAAGTTCCTGTAGCATTTGTTGTAAAGCTGGTTTGGTGGTGCTGAATTCTCTTAGCTTTTGCTTGTCTGTAAAGGTTTTAATTTCTCTGTCAAATCTGAATGAGATCCTTGCTGGGTAGAGTAATCTTGGTTGTAGGTTCTTCCTTTTCATCACTTTAAGTATATCATGCCACTCCCTTCTGGTTTGTAGAGTTTCTGCTGAGAAATCAGCTGTTAACCTAATGGGAGTTCCCTTGTATGTTATTTGTCGTTTCTCCCTTGCTGCTTTCAATAATCTTTCTTTGTCTTTAATTTTTGCCAATTTGATTACTATGTGTCTTGGCGTGTTTCTCCTTGGGTTTATCCTGTATGGGACTCACTGTGCTTCCTGTACTTGGGTGGCTATTTCGTTTCCCATGTTAGGGAAGTTTTCGACTATAATCTCTTCAAATATTTTCTTTGGTCCTTTCTCTCTCTCCTCTCCTTCTGGGACCCCTAGAATGAGAATGTTATTGCATTTAATGTTGTCCCAGAGGTCTTTTAGGCTGTCTTCATTTCTTTTCATTCTTTTTTCTTTAGTCTATTTCACAGCAGTGAATTCCACCATTCTGTCTTCCAGGTCACTTATCCATTCTTCTGCCTCAGTTATTCTGCTATTGATTCCTTCTAGTGTAGTTTTCATTTCAGTTACTGTATTGTTCACCTCTGTTTGTTTGTTCTTTAATTATTCTAGGTCTTTGTTAAACATTTCTTGCATCTTCTTGATCTTTGCCTCCATTGTTGTTCCGAGGTCCTAGATCATCTTCACTATCATTATTCTGGATTCTTTTTCTGGAAGGTTGCCTATCTCCACTTCATTTAGTTGTTTTTCTGGGGTTTTATCTTGTTCCTTCATCTGGTATATAGCTCTGTGCCTTTTCATCTTGTCTATCTTTCTGTGAATGTGGTTTTTGTTCCACAGGCTGCAGGACTGTAGTTCTTCTTGCTTCTGCTGTCTGCCCTCTGGTGGATAAGGCTATCTCTTTTTTTCTTTTCCTTTGTGCTTCGTCTAGTTTCAGTTGCTCATGGAGTACCGTGTGCAGAAGGCTCACACCCGGCACTGCAGCCCAGAGTTGCTAGTGCAAAGTGGACGCTCGGACACCTCCTTCCCTAATATATTTTTTTATCTTTCTAATTTTATTTTGTTTTTTATTCTTTGATATTATACTGCTCCTCTTTTTCTCTCTTTCTTTCTTTTTTTTGGTGCCACGCCACACAGATTGCAGGGTCTTGGTTCCCAGGATGGAGGTCCAACCTGAGTTCCTGTGGCGGGAGCTCCAAGTCCAAACCACTGGACTAACAGAGAACCTCAGACCCCAGGGAATGTTAATTGGAGTGAGACCTCCTGAAGGTCCTCATCTCAGGACCAAGACCCAGCTCTATCCAACTGCCTGCAAACTCCAGTGCTGGATGCCTCAGGCCAAACAACCAGTAAGACAGGAATACAGCTCCACCCATCAAAAAAAAATGAAACGAGAAAAAAAATGTTACAGGCAAAGGAGCCAGGTAAAAACCTACAAGACCAAATAAATGAAGATGAAATAGGCAATCTACCTTTTTATATATATATATATATATATTTTCCTTTTTCTGAGTGTGTGTGTCTATGCTTCTTCATGTGATTTTGTCTTTATAGCTTTGCTTTTACCATTTTTCCTAGGGCCTGTCTGTTTTTTGTTCTTTTTCTTTTTTTATTACTTTTAATTGTTAATAATTTAAAAAATAATTTTATTGTAAGAACTTTATTGTATTTTTTTCTTTCTCTCTTTGTTTTTTCTCCCTTTTCTTCTGAGCCGTGTGGTTGACAGGGTCTTGGTGCTCCGGCAGGGTGTCAGGCCTGTGCCTCTGAGGTGTCAATGTCAATGTCACAGCTCAATGTCATGAGCTATGTTCATGACATTGGTCCACCAGAGATCTTCTGGCCCCACGTAATATCAAACAGTGAAAGCTCTCCCAGATATCTCCATCTCAATGCTAAGACCCAGCTCCACTCAATGACCAGCAAGCTACAGTGCTGGACACCCTATGCCAAACAACTAGCAAGACAGGTGCATAACCCCACCCATTAGCAGGGAGGTTGCCTAAAATCATAACAAGGTCACAGGCAGCAGAAAACACACCACTGGACGTTGTCCTGCCCACCAGAAAGACAACATCCAGCCTCATCCACCAGAACACAGGCACCAGTCCCCTCCAACAGGAAGCCTACATAACCCACTGAAACAACCTTAGCCACTGGGGGCAGACACCAAAAACAATGGGAACTACGAACCTACAGCCTGCAAAAAGGAGACTCCAAACACAGTAAGTTAAGCAGAATGAGAAGACAGAGAAACACACAGCAGATGAAGGAGCAAGGTAAAAACCCACCAGACCAAACAAATGAAGAGAAAATAGGCAGTATACCTGAACAAGAATTCAGAGTCATGATAGTAAAGATGATCCAAAATCTTGGAAATAGGACAGAGAAAATACAAGAAACATTCAATAAGAACCTAGAAGAAGTAAAGAGCAAACAAACAATGATGAACAACACAATAAATGAAATTTAAAATTCTCTAGAAGGAATCAATAGCAGAATACCTGAGGCAGAAGAACGGATAAGTGACCTGGAAGATAAAATAGTGGAAATAACTTCCACATAGCAAAATAAGGAAAAATGAATGAAAAGAATTGAGGACAGTCTCAGAGATCTCTGGGACAACATTACATGCACCAACATTTGAACTATAGGGGTCCCAGAAGAAGAAGAGAAAAAGAAAGGGACTGAGAAAATATTTGAAGAGATTATAGTTGAAAACTATGGGAAAGGAAATAGTCAGTGGAGTCCAGGAAGTGAAGAGAGTCCCATACAGAATAAATTTAAGGAGAAACATGCCAAGACACATATTAATCAAACTATCAAAAATTAAATTCAAAGAAAAAATATTAAAAGCAGCAAGGGTAAAAGAACAAATAACATACAAGGGAACTCCCATAAGGTTAACAGCTGATCTTTCAGCAGAAACTCTACAAGCCAGAAAGGAGTGGCAGGACATATTTAAAGTGACGAAAGGGAAAAACCTACAACCAAGATTACTCTACCCAGCAAGGATCTCATTCAGATTTGACAGAGAAATTAAAACCTTTACAGACAAGCAAAAGCTAAGAGAATTCAGCACCACCAAACCAGCTTTACAACAAATGCTAAAGGAACTTCTCTAGGCAGGAGACACAAGAGAAGGAAAAGACCTACAATTAGAAACTGAAAACAATTAAGAAAATGGTAATAGGAACATACATATCTATAATTATCTTAAATGTAAATGTATTAAACGCTCCAACCAAAAGACATATACTGGCTGAAAGGATACAAAAACAACACCTGTACATATGCTGTCTACAAGAAACCCACTTCAGACCTAGGGACACATACAGACTGAAAGTGAGGGGATGGAAAAAGATATTCCATGCAAATGGAAATCAAAAGAAAGTTGCAGTTGTGACCACCTAGAGTCATGTGATAGGGAGGGTGAGAGGGAAGGAGATGCAAGAGGGAAGAGACTTGGGTATATATGTATATGTATAACTGATTCACTTTGTTATAAAGCAGAAACGAACACACCATTGTAAAGCAATTATACTCCAATAAAGATGTTAAAAAAAAAGAAAGCTGGAGTAGCAATTCTCATATCAGTCAAAATAGACTTTAAAAGAAGACTATTACAAGAGACAAGGGCACTACATAATGATCAAGGGATCAATCCAAGAAGAAGATATAACAACTGAAAATATTTATGCAACCAACATAGGAGCACCTCAATACATAAGACAAATGCTAACAGCCATAAAAGGGGAAATCGACAGGAACACAATCATATTAGGGGACTTTAACACCCCACTTTCACCAATGGACAGATTATCCAAAATGAAAATAAACAAGGAAACACAAGCTTTAAATGACACATTAAACAAGATGGACTTAATTGATAAATATAGGATATTCTATCCAAAAACAGCAGAATACACTTTCAAGTGCTCATGGAGCATTCTCAAGGATAGACTATATCTTGGGTCACAAATCGAGCCTTGGTAAATTTAGGAAAATTGAAATCATATCAAGTATCTTTTCTGACCACAATGCTATGAGACTAGATATCAATTACAGGAAAAAAACTGTAAAAAATACAAACACATGGAGGCTAAACTGTATGCTACTGAATAACAAATACATCACCAAAGAAATTAAAGATGAGATCAAAAAATACCTAGAAAGGAATGACAATGAAAACACGATGAAACAATACCTATGGGATGCAGCAAAAGCACTTCTAAGAGGGAAGTTTATAGCAATACAATCCTACCGCAAGAAACAAGAAACATCTAAAATAAACAACCTAACCTTACACCTAAAGCAATTAGAGAAAGAAGAACAAAAAACCCCCAAATTTAGCAGAAGGAAAGAAATTATAAAGATACGATCAGAAATAAATGAAAAAGAAATGAAGGAAACAACAGCAAAGATCAATAAAACTGAAAGCTGGTTCGTTGAGAAGATAAACAAAATTGATAAACCATTAGCCAGACTCATCAAGAAAAAAAGGTAAAAGATTCAAATCAACAGAAACAGAAATGAAAAAGGAGAAGTAACAATTGACATTGCAGAAATACTAAGGATCATGAGACATTACTACAAGCAACTATATGTCAATAAAATGGACAACCTGGAAGAAATGGACAAATTCTTAGAAAAGAACAACCTTCCAGGACTGAACCAGGAAGAACTAGAAAATATAAACAGACCAAACACAAGAACTGAAATTGAAACTGTGATTAAAAATCTTCCACCAAACAAAAGCCCAGGACCAGATGGCTTCACAGGTGATTTCTATCAAACATTTAAAGAAAGGCTAACACTGATCCTTCTCAAACTCTTCCAAAATATAGCAGAGGGAGGAACACTCCGAAACTCATTTTATGAGGCCACCATCACCCTGATACCAAAACCAGATGAAAATGTCACAAAAAAAGAAAACTACAGACCAATATTACTGATGAACATAGTTGCAAAAATCCTCAACAAACTACTAGCAAACAGAATCCAACAGTGCATTAAAAGGATCAAACACCATGATCAAGTGGGGTTTATCCCAGGAATGCAAGGATTCCTCAATATATGCAAACCAATCAATGTGATACACCATATTAACAAACTGAAGGATAAAAATGATATGACAATAAATGCAGAAAAAGCTTTTGATAAAATTCAACACTCATTTATGATAAAAATTCTGCAGAAAATAGGTATAGAGGGAACCTACCTCAACATAATAAAGGCCATATATGACAAACCCACAGCCAACATCGTTCTCAATGGTTAAAAACTGAAACCATTTCCTCTAAGATCAGGAACAGGACAAGGTTGCCCACTCTCACCACTATTATTCAACATAGTTTTGGAAGTTCTAGCCACAGCAATCAGAGAAGGAAAAGAAATAAGAGTAATCCAAATCAGAAAAGAAGAAATAAAATTGTCACTGTTTGCAGATGACATGATACTATACATAGAGAATCCTAAAGATGCTACCAGAATACTCCTAGAGTTAATCAATGAATTTGGTAGAGTAGCAGGATACAAAATTAATGTACAGAAATCTCTTGCATTCCTATACACTAATGATAAAAAATCTGAAAGAGAAATTAAGGAAACACTCCCATTTACCATTGCAACAAAAAGAATAAAATACCTAGTAATAAACTTACCTAAGGAGACAAAAAACCTGTATGCAGAAAACAATGACACTGATGAAAGAAGTTAAAGATGATACAAACAGATGGAGAGATATACCATGTTCTTGGATTGGAAGAATCAACATTGTGAAAATGACTATACTACCCAAAGCAATCTACGGATTCAATGCAATCCCTATCAAACTACCAATGGCATTTTTCACAGAACGAGAACAAGAAATTTCACAGTTTGTATGGAAATACAAAAGACCATGAATAGCCAAAGTGATTTTGAGAAAGAAAAACGGAGCTGGAGGAATCAGGCACCCTGACTTCAGACTATACTACAAAGCTACAGTGATCAAGACAGTATGATACTGGCACAAAAACAGAAATATAGATCAATGGAACAGGATAGAAAGCCCAGAGATAAACCCATGCACATATGGCCACCTTATCTTTGATAAAGGAGGCAAGAGTATACAATGGAGAAAAGTCATTCTCTTCAATAAGTGGTGCTGGGAAAACTGGACAGCTACATGTAAAAGAATGAAATTTGAACACTCCCTAACACCATACACAAAAATGAACTAAAAATGGATTAAAGACCTAAATGTAAGGCCAGACAGTATAAAACTCTTAGAGGAAAACATAGGCAGAACACTCTATGACATAAATCACAGCAAGATCCTTTTTGACCCACTTCCTAGAGAAATGGAAATAAAACCAAAAATAAACAAATGTCACCTAATGAAACTTAAAAGCTCTTGCACAGCAAAGGAAACCATAAACAAGATGAAAAGACAACCCTCAGAATGGGACAAAATATTTGCAAACTAAGCAACTGACAAAGGATTAATCTCCAAATTATACAAGCAGCACATGCAGCTCAATATCAAAAAAATAAACAACCCGATCCAAAAATGAGCAGAAGACCTAAACAGACATTTCTACAAAGAAGATATACAGATTGCCAACAACACATGAAAGGATGCTCAACATCACTAATCATTAGAGAAATGCAATTCAAAACTACAATGAGGTATCACTTCACACCAGTCAGAATGGCCATCATCAAAAAATCTACAATCAATGAATGCTGGAGAGGGTGTGGAGAAAAAGGAACCCTCTTGCACTGTTGGTGGGAATGTAAATTGATATAGCCACTATGGAGAACAGTATGGAAGTTCCTTACAAAACTAAAAATAGAACTACCATATGACCCAGCAATCCCACTACTGGACATATACCCTGAGAAAACCATAATTCAAAAAGAGTCATGTACCACAGTATTCATTGCAGCACTATTTACAGTAGCCAGGACATGGAAGCAACCTAAGTGTCCATCGACAGATGAATGGATAAAGAAGATATGGCACATATATACAATGGAATATTACTCAGCCATAAAAAGAAACAAAGCTGAGTTTTTTGTAGTGAGGTGGATGGACCTAGACTCTATCATATGGAGTGAAGTAAGTCAGAAAAAGAACAAATACTGTATGCTAACACATATATATGGAATCTTTAAAAAAATGGTTCTGAGGAACCTAGGGGCAGGACAAGAATAAAGATGCAGATGTAGAGAATGCACTTGAGGACATGGGTAGGGGGAAGGGTAAGCTGGGACGAAGTGAGAGAGTGGCATGGACATATATACACTACCAAATGTGAAATAGATCGCTAGTGGGAAGCAGCTGTATAGCACAGGGAGATCAGCTTGGTGCTTTGTGTCCACCCAGAGGGATGGGATAAGGAGGGTGGGAGGGAGATGCAAGAGGGAGGGTATATGGGGATATATGTATGTATATAGTTGGTTCACTTTGTTATATAGCAGAAACTAACACAACATTGTAAAGCAATTATACTCCAATAAAGATGTTAAAAAAAAGAGATACATGCACCGCAATGTTGAAAGCAGCATTATTTACAATTGCCAAGATATGGAAGCAACCTAAGTGTCCACTGATAGACGAATGGATATAGAAGATATGGTACATATATACAATGGAATACTACTCAGCCATAAAAGAGAATGAAATTTTGCCATTAGCAGCCACATGGATGGACTTAGAGGTCATTATCCTTAGTGAAGTAAGTCAGAGAATGACAAATACTGTATGATATCCTTATATGTGGAATCTAAATAATACAACCAAGTAGTGAATATAACTAAAAAGAAGCAGACTCAGAGATATGGAGAACAAACTAGTGGTTGCTGGTGGGGGAGGGGCAAAATAGGGGTGGGGGAGGGGAGGCACACACTATTGGGTGTAAAATAGGCCACAAGGATGTACTGTACAGTATGGGGAATATAGCTAATAGTTTGTAATAACTGTAAATGGAGTGTAACCTTTAAACATTGCATTAAAAAGAAAAAAAACAAAGAAAACCTTCAAACCAACCACAACAGTACAAGAACAAAGTTCAGCGTCTGAGGCAGCATGAAGTTGTGACCAAATATTCTTCCACTCAGGTTCAGGAAATTACTGTGGCAGACACTGAGAAACTGGTAGTACCAGATCTGATTTTCAAAAAGAAATTGGTAATCTGGATTTGTCTGTAAATCTCCTGATTTTTAAATAAGGCAACTAATTCAAAATAAGGAACAAAACAAAACCTCAAAACACAAGCAAAAAAAAAAAAAAATGTGTGTGTGTGTGTGTGTGTGTGTGTGTGTGTGCACACCAAACAAAAACATAGCTGTAGGACCCACTGGACCATGCCTTCCATCTTGTGAGAAGACCTCTGTCTTAGGATGGAAAGGTGGTGGAGAGGATCACTTCATATATTTCTTGCATCTTTTGGGGCTCTCTGGGAATCTCCATCTCCTAAATGCTAGGAAATGGAAGGGTCATCAAAGGTTTTATAGGCTGTCAATGTTTGCTGAGTCGGCCTTGCTAAATTGAACAATATGGAGGCAGTGTAACATGTTAAATATTTTATTCACATTGTTTACAAACTGTATCCACCTGGAAAACACATGAATCTAAAAAATAGACTATTTTACAGTCATTCACATTTTTTAAAAACAAGTTACTTTTGACGAGAAACTCTAAGATGGAGGGCCCTCAGCCTGTATTGTCGTTCAGTGCCTCATCACATGAGGCTTCCTGCTCTGGGGAAGGAGTTCTAGGGGCAGTCCACCCAGCTGGAGGTCACTAATGGCTCACCTACCAGTGACTGATGAGAAAATGTCAGTGCATACTTTAACTTGTGAACATTCACTGGTGTAAATCCACCGTCTCTAATTTTGTCAAGGAAATATGCATTTTAGAGCTTGCGTACTCATCGGCTGAGAAGACAAAACGAGAGGCTCATAATGTAATTGGCCGTTACAGAGCCATCAAGACATTCCCAGTTCTATAAAGGTGTAACGTCTTGCCTACAGACAGAATCAATGAATTACGATTTTATCGTGTTGAGAACTTGAATCATAGAAACAGAGGTGATTTGGAAATTGATGTAAGCGTCTGTCGACTCTTTGCACATCTGATGCCTCCCACCTAGGAGAAGAGGGAGAATACACTCAGCAAGAATTAAGAATGTGCCTAATTTTGTGTTAATCCAGAAGGATGGCCGTGGGAGTTTTGCTGAGTGGCTAAAAAGATGTTCTGCTTAAGAAACTCGCTATTAACCTATGCTAAATCCAATTATGTACCAGCTTGATGGCTTAGCTCCTTTACTAATTAAGAAACTTTTCTATGGAATTTGACTTTAACAATTTAAAGTCTACAGTATGTTTGTCTTACCCACATCTCACCCCGTCCTACTATATGAACTACAAACTAATCACTTTTTTTTTGCTTTGTGAGCTGCCACAGTTAACTATGTGAAAACTTTTGAGCCTTTGGAATGGGAGCACTGGATGAGCCTCTAATGGGAGAATTGGATCCTTTTTCTCTGAGCTGCACCAATGGCACAGGGCATTGTGGTTCTGCAACTCTTCATTAGGGAAGTGATGTTTGATCAGGGTACCACAAAAGATCATCCCCTCCTCCCCTCGGGTAAAAAAAAAAAAAGGAATTTCTTAAGGGTTGCTGTCATCACCCCCAAGTAGACAACAACAACTCTGAATCCAAATGTAAGCTGAGATGTGGAGAAATTTTATCAGCACGTTTGCAGGCTTTTAAAAAAGTGAACTTTCAATGTCTATTGCAATCTATTGTTTTAAAAGACAGAAATCCATAAAATGAGCTTGATGATGGAGCAGATCATAGCTTGTCTTCCTGCCACCCGTGTGCGTTTTTTCCAAATTTGTATACTAATCTTCGGTCGACCCGTTCCAGAATTCCTGTTTTATAGTAGTACCTGTGAAAGACAGCAGAAGAGGAACGTGAGGAGGGTTCGTACCCTGGGAAAACAGCAGCGCATAAACACGCTCCTCTCTCCTCGCGGGTGACAGGCTGGTCTTTGGTTACCCTGGTATTTTCACACCCTCTTATCAACTTACATATAAACTTTTCCCAGTCATCTTGAAGAGCGAACCTCACCACATCGGGTTCAAAACGTGTGTGTGTGTGTGTGTGTGTGTGTGTGTGTGTGTGTGTGTGTGTGTGTGTGTGTATCTGGTAGCCTGGCTTCAGAGTGATCCCTGAGGAACACTGCCAAGAATGGAAAGGACGGCGTGTCAGTTTACAAACCCTAATCCCGCCTGTACCTAAGAGCCAAAGTGTTGTCTCATGACACTTTTGATATAACTGCCTGAAGGCTCATGGCATTTCGTGCTGTTCACTTACCTCAGAGCTCTGCTCAACTTTTCATACGTCATTCTGTCATTTCTCTTCCTTTGTCCCCACATCTTTGCCAGGGCTTCTGATTTAACCACCCGAAAAATACCTTGTTCCCTATCTTCCCATTCCAGAATGCCACAGTTTTCCTCAGGAGACAGAAGCAGGTCTCGCACAAATTCCCATAGGTGAGAGCTCTGGAGGCCTTTAGGGAAGGAAAAAAGGTTAGCTGAAAATTAAAACAGAAAAACTGAAGAGTTGTACAACTTCTCGTGAACCCGTGAGAAGTGCTCCTTCATGGAGTTATTTCCCAAAGTGATGACCGAGCGCTCTACTTGGGACCATACCTAGCTATGAAATGTCCTCTTCTACTTGGAACCATACCTAGCTGTGAAATGTCCTACTTGGAACCATACCTAGCTGTGAAATGTCCTCTTCTACTAAGGTAATTACAAAACACAAACAGAGACATCCGATTTACATCGACCAGCAACACTGGCTCACGAACTTTCCCTGCTCTATGGAACTACCAACTAATTCTACGGAATTAATGAAATGACAGTCGAATGATGTTTTCTTTCTTCTTTCTGAAAAGCAGTATGGTTGTACTGAGATCCCATAGCTACAACTGTCTGGCTGGACTAATCCTACAATTATGTTTTGCATGAAAAACTGGTATTTCTCTTGTTCCATTGTATCGTAGTTAAGACTGGCTCTGGAGCCTGACTGGCTGGGTTTGGGTCCTGAATTCACCTCTTCTAGCTCTGTAACCAAATCTCGCTAGTTATCTTCTCTCTAAAATGGGTTAGTAAGTGATAAATGGAATATTTACAAATGGAATATTTCCTGCCATATCGATAAACAAAAGATGTCACAGTCATCAATCATTGCAACCTTCCAACGTGAGCTGGTGAGCCCTGAGGCGGCTCAGGGCTGAAAAGGATCCCTGCCGTCTAGCAGCCACCAGACTGCAGCTATTCCCTGCGGTGAGCCCTGAGGTAACTCAGGATGTGAAAATACAGGATACTGGCCCCAGAGAGCTGAGGTGCATATCAAAGGAATGATTTCACTGAGCCCAGACTCTTGCATCTTCTCATACCTAAAAAAGTGCTGAATTCCTTAACTTGAGACATTTGGTTGACTTTAAGTAACAATAATCTTTATGACAGACTCTAGGTCCATCCACCTCACTACAAATAACTCAGTTTCGTTCCTTTTTATGGCTGAGTAATATTCCATTGTATATATGTGCCACATCTTCTTTATCGACTCATCTGTCGATGGACACTTGGTTGCTTCCACATCCTGGCTATTGTAAATAGTGCTGCAGTGAACATTGTGGTACATGACTCTTTCTGAATTATGGTGTTCTAAGGGGATACGCCCAGTAATAAAGCAGAAAGTAACACACCATTGTAAAGCAATTCTACTCCAATGAAGATGTTAGGAAAACAAACAACAAAAATCAATAATATTCTGACGTTCCGATTACCTGCTCTTTGCTGCAAAACTCCTGTATCTCCTGGCTCCTCCCCTCGCCTCCTTGGAGCAGTTTCTCAGAGTTCTCTGAACCGCTGTCTCCCAGTTCCTCAATTTGCCCCCCAAAAACTTAACTCGCAACTTCCATGTTGTGCATTTTTTGTAAGTCAACATAAGAGTACCTACCTCATAGCACAGGTTAGAGGATTATGATTTAATACATGTTAAATGGTTAGAACCAAGCCCAGCAGGCTCGACCCTGTCCTGGGTAGATCTTAGTTCTGGGAAAGCTACCAGAATTGCCAACTCATGGGGTTTCTTTAGTATCATCCCTGAGTACTTCAGTGAGAAGGATTCACAGTAGACCAGGAGAAACAAACCCTTATTCAGAAATTTAACATGGTTAGAACATTACTTGAATGCTCCTAATATCATTTCCAAGTCAAAAGAAAGAAATTGGATTTTGATAACACTTAAAATGGTAATCATCAATTTCTCTGCTATGTTCTTTGGGAAATAACGGGACTCACTCAAACACTGAGTCTCAAAGCTTATTAAAGTAGATTACTTTGTCTCATGAATGGTTTTAAGAAATTAGCAGTGACAAATGGCATCTCTTACACTTACTTGTTCGATTATGACTGTGACAGTCTTGACTTTTGATGCCACTTGTTTTCAAGCAACTGGAAACAGCGTCTGCAACACAATGATTTACAGCTGTAGGAAGGAAGCCGGAGGCCACATTCCGACCTCAAATCACACCAAATGGGCAACTATTAATTGAACACCTTTGTGGTAGGAGACAGCGTGCTGGGCTCTTTGGGAATAATTAGTAGGTTTAAGGAGCGTTTGTATTCAACAGTGGGGCCCTACTGTGTGCCAGGTTCCGGGCTCTGAGCTGGAGATAGAAAGTGAACAAGACAGACTTGGTCCCTGCTCACCTGGAGGTTAAGGACTATTGGGCAAGGAAAACACAAGTGAAACACAAATCGCCATTGCGTTAAGTGTTATGAAGGAAGGAGGCCTTAGAGAAGGAGGCAGAGGAAAGCACCTGCTGTAGATGGGGTGGCCAGGGCGAGCCTCCTGGAAGAGAGACACTCACGCTGATGTCAGGAGGTGGGAGGGTGTTCCAGAGGGAAGGAGCATCATGTGCAAAGCCAAGGGTGGCGACCAGGCAGGCCTGTGGGGGGCCCAGGCGCGGCGGTAGGGGCACCGGGCTGCCGGCAGGTCACGTAGGAACAGAATGAGGACGTGGGATGTTATTCAAAGAGTAAAGCGAAGACTTAGGACTTTTTAACAAGCTCTACTTTTTAAGAAGATCCCTCTGGCTAGTGTGTGGAGACCAGACTAGAAGGGACACAGGTAAAAGCAAAGAGAGTAGAGCTTATGAAGAGCAGAAAGCAAGGTGTGAACTCAAGGCCGAGGTAAATTAGGAATCACGCTGTAAGTCTGAGACACTCACGTTGCTGCAAAGTGTATCTGATTAAAAAATAAAAGGTGGGGCTTCCCTGGTGGCGCAGTGGTTGAGAGTCCGCCTGCCGATGCAGGGGACGCGGGTTCGTGCCCGGGTCCGGGAGGATCCCACATGCCGCGGAGCGGCTGGGCCTGTGAGCCGTGGCCACTGAGCCTGCGCGTCCGGAGCCTGTGCTCCGCAACGGGAGAGGCCACAACAGTGAGAGGCCCGCGTAACGCAATAAATAAATAAATAAACAAACAAACAAATAAAAGGTGGTACCAGATCACCCCTCCCTGCCGCCCACATCCACTTGCTCAGTCCGCTCCAGCCACCCTAGCCTCCTGGCTCCTTCTGAAACTCACGGGCACATCCAGCCTTGGGGCACTTGCTCCCTTTGTCCTCAGCACTCTTCCCTTGGATGTCCAGGGGCTCACGCCCTCATCTCCATCTTTGCTCACAGTCACCTTCTCAGCGAGGCCTTCTCTGACTGCCTGAGCTGGAATTGTACACGCTCATCCTACTCAACACTCCATGTGCTAGTTTTCTTTTTGGCTGTCATATTCATCACCATGGAACATGTTATATATTTCTTAATTTTTCCCACTGGTTGACTTTCCCGACTAGAGGGCAGGGATTTGTGTTCCCACCTGTATCCCGCAGCACCTAGCACAGTGCTGGGCATATAGTAGGTGCTCAGTAAGTATCATGGAGCAGCCAGCATACTGCACTGCACTATACTCACCTTCTCTGCTGTAGGGACATGATGCTATACCTACTGAATGACAAAATAAGTATGCTGTCCATGGAGGCAATGGTGTCCTGTGTACCACACCACTGCCCAGGGTGGCCTGTCTCAGTGCCAGTGGGTCTTGTCACTCCCTGGTGTGATATCCCGCAGTGGTACCCTGTGGTCTCCCGTGCAGAGGCTGCCACGTTAGTCAGGCCTTTCCCACGTGGACCTCCATCCAGTTCTCCAGGCTTATCTCTTGCTGCTCCCTAACTTTGTCTCTCCTTTGGGTCAGATGGTCCCAGTGGGGCTCGACTTTCTCCTGCTTCCTTTGCACATGCTTCCCGCCCCCCACTTCCACCCAGCTGACCCCACTCTCACAAAACCTCGTCGGGAAGTCTTCTCGGAACTCACCCTCTGGGTTAGAGCCCTCTCTGTCCCATAGCACCTGCGTGTTCCTCAGTGTTCCAGAATGGGTCCCTTTCTACCTCTACTGTAGAGGTCCATCTCGTCCGTTGTTCATGTGTACTGACAGCTGATATTAATGGAGTGCTTACCAAGTGCCAAGTGCTCGTAAGGGCTTCACATCTCATTTAATACCTGCCACGACCCTGTGTAGTATAATCGCTATTTCCATTTATGGAGGAGCAACCGAAGCCCACAGAGTTTAAGAATTTCATCCAGAGAGGTGGAGCCAGGACTTGAACCCAGAGCAGTTCCGTTTCAGAGCAGAGGTTCACACTTCCTGCTTCAGCATGTCTTTCATGGCAGGTGTTCAATAGATACTTAAAGAATAATTATTAAAGCTTGCTGAGTGTTTGCTACTGCCAGGTGCTCACCCAACCTCGCCCACCCTTATGATGCACGTTTCTTACTCTCCCATTTTACGTATAAGAAAACAGAGGTGTCGAGTGGCTGGGCGTCTCCCTGGAGGTCCTTCACTCATGGACTCATGAGTGCTGAGGCACAGGCACGGGAGGGACATCACGAAACAGGTCCCAGGCTCTCCTCTCAGGGGACTTGCACCCAAGTGGGAAGGAACATCCAGTGAACAAACACGGCTTATTTCGGTTGGTGATAAATGCCATGGAGAGGAATGCAGCAGGGTGGGAGAATAGAGGTCATGGTGAAGAGGCTGAGCGATGTTGCAATTGTAATAAGAGCGAACAGAGAAAGCTCTCGGACAAGAAGATGCCTGAGCAGAACGGAGCGAACCCTGACGATGTCTGGGGAGCACGAGCCAGGTCATGTGCCTGCCCGACGTCGGAGCTGAGATCGCATGTGAACAGTCCGGCCTCAGGGCCCTCAGCCCTAATAACTGCCGTGCAGCATTCTCTGGAACAAACAATGACACGAATGCGTGACTTCAACTCTCGGGGTCCCTTCGGCCTCTCCTCCACCCTTTCCTACATTACAGCCTGGAAGTGTATTGATGTGGGAAAACGGGCCCATGCACACGGGCCAAGCCACGATGAATGCTCAGGTGAGATCAGCTGACGGTGGGGATGCCGCCAGGTAGAGACAGGTGAATGCAGGTGAGCAGGCGAGCAGGGCTGACGGCCGGTTGATCAAGACCGAGAAAGGGCTCTGCCCTCCTATCTGATCCAAAATCACCTGCAGAGAAGACCTGGCCACTGTTTTAATATAATCTTTGAAGAAGAGAGAAAACAAACGGAGTCGTCAAGACAAACACAGGCGAATTATTCACTGGTGACTAGACAACAAGCTTTCTCTGAAATGCCCAAATGGCAAGAAGTAGAAGAGTCACCCTTTTAATTCTGATGCTTTCTCCGCGCGCTTTGGATGGAAGAGATTTGGCTTGATGAGATGAACACGGGGTGGGTCAGCTCGAGGCAGGGCTGTGGGGATGGTGGGAGTTTCCCCTTGTGGGTCTTGCCAGAGACAAATGACCCTCTTTTATCTGTTCCTAGTCCTCAGCGGTGGCTTTGAGGGTAGTCACGGCTCGGCTCGGCTGGCGGCCTCGCTTGGCGGGTGGTGGGGTGAGGGTGTTAGTGGGGGCAGAGGGGCTGAAGCCATCAGTGCGTGGCCACGTTGAGGCAGCTTCCCAGATCCAAACGTCCCCAAGGTCAGTCTGAGGTGGCGGCAGCAGCAGTACCCTGACCACCCCCCCCCAAACTTCTCTACGGAGGTCCACAGTGTTCTGGGGGGCAGCTCCCATTCATCTTCAATGTGCCTCTGCAGATGGGCTGTGCCTCCCGCAGGGCGAGTGGGGACATGGTCCCGGCTCTCTGCTGTCTGTGGCATTTGGAGAGGTTTGGTTGCCTTGAAACTGGAGACTGTTAAAATGTGGCCAAAGGATATGTTCTCAGTCGTTGATTGAAATCATGGTCTGCTGTCCTCCAGAAGCTGGGTGGAGGCTGGCGTGGCAGTTTCTGAATCGAGCTCATCACACGCACGTCCCCACGATGCTAGCAGTTCAGCCGTAGAGACTGCACCCCGTGCCAGGAGCAGGACATACCCAGCAGCAAAGCCAGGCCCGTAGGCTTTGTCCTCTGGTGCTTCTGCAGTGGAGGTGGGGAGGGTGTGAAGAGGAGAGATCAAATGCAGAGGGGCTGGGGTACTTCACTTGGCCCAGTTCTGATGCTTTCCTAGCTTGTCGGGCCTGGGCCCCTTCAGCAGGTACTAAGTTGAAAATCTCCTGTTCTCTGAACCATTGTGGAGCTGGGCCCAGACCCAGAGGAGTCCTGAGTCTTAGGTCTCAACTGAGCGGGCAGCAGAGTGAACAGCAGGGTCTGGGAGCGTGCGTGCATGTGTATGTGCACCTGTGGGCACGTGGTGAAGAACACTGCGTATAAGAGCATAGACTTTGAGAAGATGAGTTGGAATCTCAGCTCGGCATTGACTTGTGACTTGTGAGTTACAGCACCTCCAGTTTCCGCAGATGCAAATGGAGATAACATTACTATCTAGCAAAGTTATCATGAGGATTAAATAAGTTAATGTAGGTAGAATACTTGGCCTGGCACCGTGCTGGGCACATAGTAAGGGCTTCACAAACACTAACAGTAGCTATTAATCTTATAGCTATTTAAGATGAATGGGAACACGGCTTGAAGCCCCAGGATGCTACTTTGTCCTAGTTGGCCAGGCCCCTGAGCCAGGACCTTGGCGTGGGTCTCAGTAACTAAGAGCAGTCATCATCATCTTTAAAAAATGAAAGCTCCAGGGCTTCCCTGGTGGCGCAGTGGTTGAGAGTCCGCCTGCCGATGCAGGGGACATGGGTTCGTGCCCCGGTCCGGGAGGATCCCACATGCCGCGGAGCGGCTGGGCCCGTGAGCCATGGCCACTGGGCCTGCGCGTCTGAAGCCTGTGCTCCGCAACGGGAGAGGCCACAACAGTGAGAGGCCCGTGTACCGCAAAAAAAAAAAAAAAAAAGAAAGCTCCAAAGTTCCCTTTCTTAAACCTTCTCCATCTGCAGAAGTGAAACCGTGAGTGTTAATTTTCAGAATCAACAAGGCCATCTGAGATCCTCCATTACCTTACAATTATAAATGTGACCTGCTTAGTGAGCTCAGATTCTATGTAGACATTATCAACCACAAGGCCTCTAATGGTTAGTAATTATGATTATTATTGCTAAAGGGTACCAGTATTTGGAGCATCTACGCTGCTGGCACAGGCCAGGCACTTTGTATGTACTGTTACCTGAACTCGTCACAACCCAGTGAGTGTCCCACCATTTTATAGACAAGGAAACTGAGTCTGGGGGAGGTTAAGGAAGCCACAGACTTGCTCTGTCCACCGCGTTTCTCCTGCCATCTTCTCCTAGCCTTTATTGCTTCAGGTCATCAGACATTGAGTGCGGTCCCACAGGAACATCATTCAAGCCTATGTGCCCAACCATAGCCTCAACACGGCCTTGGGCAGCTTGAACTCAGTTACTTACAGTCTTTGATGGTGGCCTTGGTCTCTTCAGGGTCATTAAAAATGGAGTAACCTGGGAAAGAAAAAGAAATCCACAAACCATGGCATACAATCCTGGTTTCCCCAGCCAGGCCGGGAGGGGAGGTACTGGGGAGAAGGGGAGCCACCGTGCCCCTCTGCAGGGTACTTTTATTTCAGAAGGAACCTCGGACACCACCTGGCCTTTATAGGGCCGCCCTGAAGCCACCTCTGAGAGATGTCATCTCCTTGGTTTTTTTTTTTTTTTTTTGGCTGCCCTGCGAGGCTTGTGGGATCTTAGTTCCCTGATCAGGGATCGAACCAGGCCCCAGCAGTGAAAGCACCGGGTCCTAACTGCTGGACAGCCGAGGAATTCCTCAATCTCCTTGTTTTTAAAGGCCACCTGGAGAGAGCCCTGGGCCACGCATCCCAGCAGCTTCTAGGCTTTTCTGAGTGGGTACTGGGGGTGAGTTCTGGCTTGGGATCAGGAGGCCTGGGCTCTGAGCTGGGCTGAACCTCTGACCCCTGTGTAGACTTGCCCAGTCGCCCTGTCTCCGGGCTCGTGATCCTCACTGGCAACCTGTGACAGAAACACCCCCGCCCTCCCTGTTGGCTCTCGGAGTCTATGATCTGGGACGTGATCTCTAATTCCTTGGGGATCTGAACGCCTGTTACATGCGGGTCAAAGAGAAAAATGGACATTGGAGGCTGCAAGAAATGCAGAACCCGACATGAGTATTTAAAGGAGTCTGGAGACGGTCGGGGCCTTGGTGGTCTCTGAAGAGTGGGGCGAATCAAGAGTTTCAGATCACATTTTCATGTAGCAGCACAGGCCAGAGGACATCTGCTTTCTAACTTGGTGTCCAATGTGAGGACTAGTTTCCATTTACTGAGAAGACAGGAACAGGGCAGAGTTGCGACTTGATTCCTAGGGCCGTTGGTTCTAGGAATGATGGATTCTAGTCAGCCACGCACTCTCCTCCCTCTTCCTGAGAACAGGAGGGGGTGACGGGGGATCTTCCTCTCCTGTGCTGGGAGAGCCTCCTCTGCCCTCCACCTCTCCGGCCGACGTCGCCTTCCAGCGACCAGGGTCCTCATGCTTCAGGGCCCTTCAGTCCTACTGCAACACCTGCTGAGCCAGGCAGCACGCTGGGCCTAGAGCCCCCTTTAACTCTTCTCCCTGCTAAAACTTGTTCTGTGTCATTTTCTGCCAGAGCCCTTAAAAGTCCACCATTGGAGGTAGCTTTGTGACTCCAGGGATTCCTTAGAATAAGAAGAGGCAACCTGTGGCCTGCTTAAAAAACAGTTGGTTTTTAGCTTATTTCTTCTGCACAGACTTTGACGTAATGGGACCAGGGATAGGTATTTTTTGATGTAACAGTTGCCAGGGAGGGAAGTGCCCGAGGCAGGAGATCCCAGCACAGGGACTGCTGGGCCTGGAGACCAAACGTGATTGACTTGACGTTCTGCCGAGGCTGGCGGTACCAAGCTGAATCCTTTCTTAGGATGCAATACTCATCTCTGTGGCCCTGGGGTTCTCGTGCAAGGCTGTCCCCTTGGGATGGTTCTGAATGGAGCCCCCAGCTCCTCCCTGAGCTTCTGTGATTTGCTCAGACTTGCCTCCTTTCAGGGAAGGCCGCTGAGTGGAGGCCACGGCTCCTGGCAGGTCACTGTCACTGGACATAATCAAGCAGAGACTGGATAACAGTGGACAGCAGGTCTGTTTGTCCCTTCCTCACCCCAGGGGGCTATGGCTCCCAGGGCAGAAACCAAGCAGTGCCTGAGAGCCCGCATCCTTAGCTTTCCTGCTCTCAGGCACCCGTGATGGGGGAGAACAAGGGGAGGGCAAAGAATCATAGAGCTGGAAGGTACTCTGTGGGTGTCCGCCCAAATAGCAATCCGTGCCACGGCACCGCCATCAAGCAGGGAGCTATTAGACTGCTTGCTTATCTCCAGTGATGGGGAGTTTCCTACCTTAGGTATCTTCTGAAGCCGCCTTTTAATTAATTAATTAAAGATTTTTTTGATGGGGACCATTTTTTAAAAGTTTTAATTGAATTTGTTACAATAGTGCCTCTGCTTTATGTTTCGGTTTCTTGGCCGCGAAGCACGTGGGATCCTAGCTCCGCCACCAGGGATCGATCCCATGCCCCCTGCATTGGAAGGCGAAGTTTTAACCACTGGACCACCAGGCAAGTCCCCTGAAGCTGCCTTTTTAAAAGAAGGTGTTAACTTTTAGAAAGGTCTTTCTTAAAATTGAGCTGAGATGTGTTTATTTTTTAACATTTCTGCCTCTTGGTTATATTCATGATGACAAAAAACAGTTGCCATTGATTGTATTTGCGTCCTTATTTGCTGTGCCAGATAATGTTTCACTGAATCCTGTCAAGAAGCCCGGGGAGGTGTGTATCATAACCCCACCACAGAGGCGAGACAGTGGAGATTCAGAGAGGTTAAGCCATTTGCCAGAGGTCCCGCGGCTCCGAAGTGTGAGAGCCAGGGTTGGAACAAAGTTCTTTCTGATCTCTCACAGTCCTTGCTTTGTACTGACTTGCCATGAATCAGCCCTGTCGACCTAGGAGAAGTCACTTAACCATTCAGGACCTCAGTTCCTTTCTCTGTTATATGGGGATACAGAATTGTGTGTTCTCAAAAAATGCTTCCGGGTTTAAACGACCTGTCCAGCAACATTCTACTCTTGCAGGGCATGTTGGTGTTAAATAATGCTACTGGGGCCACCTTGCAGCCATTCGATCCTTGACCCTTAGGAATGTGATAAAAGGAAATGGTAATTAGTCGGACTCCTCTGGAAACAGGGAAGGGAAAGGGTCTAGTGAATTTTCTTCTCCTTCTGCTTAATAAAATGTCAAGCAGAAGTCTCTTTTTGTCCACCCTTTATGGTTAACAATCTTTATGAACATATTAGTTTGTTGTATCAGCCTGGTTCCTGGGCGGTCCTTGAACGTGTTTTAGTTTTCTTTTTCTTTCTTTCTTCTTCTTTTTTTTTTAAAAAAATATGTACTCAGCGTGCTTCCTTGTAACTCACTCTGTTTTTACCTCCAATCTCTGATTCTAGCATGCTAGAGCTTCTGGGTACAGAAAGGTCTGGTTAGCAGGGGATTTGGTTTAACAGAGAGTTGCAGCTAATAAAATTTCGCCATGTGAGTCATATGGTAGGGAAGGACCCCAGAGGTCATTTGGTCCCAATACCGGGCCCCTGTCCTCAAAGCCCAGCCCTCTTGGCACTGACCTTGCGAGCGCATGTTCTGGAGGATGAAGTACAGGTACTGCCCGCAGACACCAGCTGCCTCGATGAACTCCTCCTGAGTCATACTGCACAGCTGCAGGCCGCTGATGTTGAAGTGGCAGAAGGAGATGCAGTTGGCATCCAGCTTATACTGGTTGCAGCAGAACTGGAGCCATTCCCAGACGTGGCGCTTCGTCCAGTACTCAGGGTGGACAGACGTCCAGTAGGAGTCACAGGCTGCACCAGGAAGAGACAAGTGAGGGATGACAGCCGGGAGAGGATTAGAAGTCCCTCGAAGGAGGCTCTAGTTTTACTAACATCCTTATCCTCTGTCCTATGAGTTGAAGGGGCCTCCAGCCCTGGGTTGTTCTGCTGGGGTCCTGGTCACCTTCTGTCCTGCGGTGAAAACCAGAGGGGACTGGATCCTACAAGTGGCCTTACTGGCAGAAGAGGGAATGACGGGGCGAGAGACTTGGTCCTGGCTAGGGAGAGCCTTGAAAGGGGGGAACTAGGGGAGAAGGAAAGAAAAAGTCCCTTCAAGTATTTGGTTTCAGACAACAGGGCATCAAGAGCATAGCCTTTAGAGCCTGACAGGCCTGGGTTCAAATCCTGGTTCTGCTGCTTTCTACTTGGGCAAGATCCATAGACCTTTAAGCCTCAGTTTCCTCACCTGTAAAATGGGGATAATATGCTCCACTCACAGGGCTGTTCTGGAATTTGTGGTTAACGCCTATAGACTATATGGTGCATAGAAAATTATCAATCAATTCAATACTTATTATTGGGTTGGCCAAAAAGTTCATTTGGGTTTTTCCACACCATCTTACAGAAAAACCTCAACGAAATTTTTGGTCAACCAAAACAAATGCCTGTGGTGTGCCAGGCACCATCCGAGGCTGATCTGATTCCCTCTGCTGTTATGCAAAGCTGCCCAGCACTGGCTATAGGTTTGGGTGCTGCCCCTGGCCATCTTGTGCTGAGGGCCTTGGGCGGCTGAAATGTTGCCCAAGCATCTGGCAGACCTTGGATGACCAGAGCAGGCTCCTCCAGGGGAAGGGGGAGGTGGAAGCGTTGGTTGTATTGTTCTTGTGTTTTGGGTGTTGCTTTGAGGAATTTCTATCCAGAGGGTAGATTCCCTTCACTCCTTCAGTGAAGGCCCCTACGCCCCAGACAGAGGTGTGTGCCATCCTGTCTGGGAGGCTGAGAGGAGGCTGTGCCTAACCCAGGGGCAGAGATGGGTGCTCAACAGACTGTCCCAATGCCAGGAGAAACCGAAAGGGTGGCAGATCTGCTATGGAAGATGTGAGGTACTAGGTCCTCGGTCAGGTACTTTGACATAAACAATTCTTGCCATTGCCATTGCACTCATTCATTCATTCAAAAAGCTTCAGTTTCCTCATCTGTAAAATGGGGACAATGATAGCACCTACATCATAGGGTTGGTCTGTGGATTAAAGGAGTTAATACATGTAAAAGTATTTAGGGTACTTAGAACAGAGCCTAGAAGATTACCACTGAACACCTTCTATTTGTGAAGCAACAAATTTTGAGCTGATAATTCATGATGAATGGGAGGCTTGGTCCCTGTCCCCCAGGAGGTCACAGATGAGGAGCCTGAGGGCCATGGAAGTCTTGCCCAAGATCCCACAGCCAGTGTGGGGTAGAGGTGGGATGTGAACCCCAGTCTGAACTTGAAAGCCATTACTCTTTCCGTTCCATCATGCTGGTCCTCAGAGGTCAGCACAGAGAAGAGAGCAGACAGTGGAGGCAGACACGGAGCCAGAGAGAAGGAGAAGGGCTGAGGAGAAAGGCAGGGAGCAGAGGCAGGCAGGGGTGACTGGCTCAGGCTGTGTGGACAACAGAAAGTGTCTCTCACGAGGTACACTCCACAGCGCACGGCAGCGAGGCTGTTATGATTCCCCTTTTAAATGCTGCATTGGCTGCCCCTGTCCCCAAAGGAACTGTGGCGCTTCTAATCCCAGGCGGGAGATGGCTTCTCTGCCCCTAAGCACCCCCTGTGTATTGGCCAGGCTGCTATGTGCCCGGATCTACATCAGCTCTACTTCCTCGGATTTCCCCCTAAAACGTGGAGGCCTTCCAGAAATCTCTTTTCCCACCGTGAAGTGGACTGAGGTCAAATTTGAACACTAGGTTTGCTGTAGACTCGAGTCCTTGGACTCTTTAATCAATAGAAATTGATAAGAGACCAGACGAGGAATTCAGGCAAGGCTTTCTTGGGACTTGGGCTACAGCACGAGGGAGTTAGAACAAGAAACAGATACCTTTGCTTGATCTCTGAGGACGGTCAACCTGGTCCCTTAAACGGGGGGAGGGTGGGGCAAATTGGTGGGTCAGGCAGGAGGGGCGGCTTAGGCGGCCTGCCACCCCCTTGGTGGAGCTGAGTGCAGGTATCACGCTCAGGACCCTGCTTTTACTACGGCACCTCAGAAGTGGCGGTTGGGTTTTGGCCTTTTTGTGTCTTATTGTTCATCATTTGCCCCAACTGCACATGTCTGCAGTTATATGAAGTCCCTCATGATGTTTTTCGTGGGTATTTTGTTGTTGGAGGACACGTTTGTCCAGGTGCCAGCATTGCCACAAAGGGTCCCAGGTCCCAGATCTCAGGTTTGTTTAAATTTAGGATTTTAATCAGAATTCTATATATATGTGGGTCAAAGAGTTGATATCCGGCCAGGATGGTGGCGTCTGATGTTGTGGCCTCTACCTGCTGGATGAGGAGGGGCCCCCATCAGCCGCGGGGGGTGCCAGGGTCTCCTGGGAACACCTGGCGGCCCTTCCCCCATCTGGCCTGTGCTTTCACGTGCCTAGTTC
The DNA here is from genome assembly GCF_026419965.1 of Kogia breviceps. Taxonomy (NCBI): domain Eukaryota; kingdom Metazoa; phylum Chordata; class Mammalia; order Artiodactyla; family Physeteridae; genus Kogia; species Kogia breviceps. Next base: position 24,449,350 of record NC_081316.1, on the reverse strand, counting down.
TGGCTGGAGTAAACCCGGGGCCTCCACTTCCCTGGTATTCCCACGAGAGATGTTTATGAGCCTTGAAATTCTTCCTCCCTGGGTCCCGAGCTGAGCCCCGCCAGAGATGCCTATCGGGGTGCTGCCCTTGCAGGGCACACTTCATTTCTTTCCACGGAGAGCATGCGCCAAGTCTCCGAGCCCCTCCCCTTCTCTCTTCCACCCCCAAGTCATTTTCTTTGGCTCTGGGAGACGGCCACGGCCATGTTGTTTCTGGAGGCCAGCGGGGGCCTAAGGGATTCGGAGGAGTGTCACTGACCCTGGGAAGGTGTCGCTGGTGCAGCCTCCATCCCCTCGGCTCGGCAGCTTCCCTGCAGAGCAGGCTTCGTGTGGCTCCTACCCGCCCCCCAGGGAGGCCAGAGCCAGGGCCAAGCACGGCAGGCTCTCCTCGCCAGCGGAGTCCTTCCCGAGCACGAGCAGAGGGCGAAGCGCCAGCGTGGAGGGAAGTCTTCTGGCTGTGGTGTGCTTCCACGGTCCTGATCCCACACGGGTGAGGAAGGCCTGCTCCCTCCTCCTCACCACGGCCCCCAGCCCTCCCGCAGCATCGCCCCCAGCTCAAGGTCTTTGCACAGGCGCCTCTGGTCACCTAGGGTGCGATCCCCACCTGTCCTCTAAGTAATTGCTGCACGTCCTCAAGACCCAGCTCACTGCCCCTCTCAGGGAGGCTTGCTGTCCCACAGGGGCGTGGCCAGCTCTGCCTCTTCACCCTGAGTCAGCGGGGCGGGGAGCCGCCTAGCCCCCTGTGGGTGTTCCGGAGGTGAATTTACCAGCCAGGGGACTGACACTTACTATCTTCACTTCACAGGGAGGAAACTGAAGTGCTGAGAGGTTACGTGACTCAGCCCACGCGGCTGGTCGGTAAGGGGGCTAAGCCTCCACCAGCTCTTCCACCTTTGGACGTGGGAAGTTTGCATCACCTTTGCCTCGCTCTTCTTGGTTGACAAGGACCAGACAGGACACACGTCTGGAAGACTGACTCAAGAATTCCGATGAAGGTGTATATATATAAATATATTAAAATATAGGCACATAGTTTATATAAATATTTATGTAGTATGTGTATGGATTGTTATATATTTTACATATTATGTGTATTGATTGATATATATTACATATATATTATGTACGCATATAATCTAGGTTTGAAAAATCAGGAGGAGGATAGAGAGACTGATGATGACAGTGTTTGAATGACACGGAGACCCTTTCACTACTCAGAAGAGATGAACTCAGGGAAAAGAAAAGACAGGGGGAGACACCCAGAGAATATATTATCTTTAACAGGTTGCATCGTGTGCCTACTATTCACAAAATAACTTAGGCTTTTTGGAGAAGCTGAGCTATGAGGCCCTCTTCTGCCTATGTTAACCAGCTGGGTAAGGATGAAGTCCTGTACCTGGTAGACTTAATCCAAAGGTCCGCAGGCCACGATTAAACAGCAGCCTTGGCCAGCTCCTTTGAAGTCGGAAGTAGGTCCTTAAACACTTGTTTAAGGGCTAGCTGCACTGGGAAGAAGAATTAAGGGGCTAAATGGAGTTTTCAGCAATTCTGGGGGGAAATGCTCTCAACCGATGCCATAACCTGGGATGCAGTGAAATTTGGAGAGAGGCCTTCAGTTTTGGAGCTGGCTGGCACACGCAGATTCCCACAGGGTCAGCAGGTTACGTCCATGCCCAAAGTGGCCCCCGATGGGGACAGTGGGAATGGGCAAGTTCATGCCGAGGGGACAGCGGTGGCCCAGCTCCGACTGGCTGTTGCCAGGCAGGAAGGTGGGCCTTGTGTTGCCAAGCCCAGATGGTTATGTGAAATCTCATGATTTTTAAGTGCTGACTTATTTAATGTTTAAAAACCACTCTGAGGGTCAGTCAAAACTCTTCCACAGGCTGGCTCACTCCTGGCAGTGACTTTGTGAGGAAGAACTTCACAAGCTTCTGGATGGTTGTCTCCTTCAAGACTGTTGTTTACAGCGGGCATGCTACGGCTTTTAAACTTTTTTAGTCGAATAGTATTTTCTTCAAATGGAAACTTCTCTGGAAAAAAGCAGTGCTGCTTTGCTGGGAGTTAGGAGAAGGTACTAAATGGCTTCCCCTCCTTAGCCCCAGAAGGCTCCTTGAAAATCACTGCTCTAGAACTTGAAACCAGGGCTCCTGTTTGTTGGATTCCCCCTAAAAGCTGAAAGGGTGTGTGATCTCACACTTAGTGGTCCTGCCTCCTAGGACTCATCAGCAAAATGGGAATACTAGGACGTACCCCATAACGCTGTTAAAAAGATGAAGTGAATCGATACGTGGAAAGGCAGGTAGTAAGTGCCCATTAAATACCACCCATTTATATTTGTTAATATCGGGGCTACTCATACCACTATGTTAATTGAGTTTCCTCAACTTCTTAGCTGTGCAATCCTAACAAAGTTTCCTAACCTCTCTGGACCTCAGCCTCCTTCATCTACAAAACAGGAATAATAGTGCCTACCTCTTAGGGAGTTTGCTACGAAATGGAAGAGAAATGATGCATGTAAAGAACTTAGCCCAGTTATCTGAACGACAGGAAGCTTTCCATATGTCACTTGTAATTAGTTATTATTTGGGGATGACATTTGTTCTCAGGGAAATGAGGCCATCTCCACCGGGTCCTCAGTCTAGCTGAGGCACAAACAGAACAAAGAAACTCAAAACTCAGTGAGAGCGAGGCAGACAGTCTGGGTCAGAGGAGGCCTGAGTTAGACGGACTGGACCATGATTAGCATATTTTTTTTAACATTGGGAATTGGGAAAGTCTTTTGCCTGGAGCAGCGCTGAAGAAGCCAGTGAGTGGACTGGATAGCACCGGGCACCATCGATTGTGACTTTGTCACTGAAAGGAAGGACTTTATGAGGAGAGATCTGAAATGACATATTGCTTCTAGGTTTCCCTCCTGAGCTGGTCTAGCCCCATCCAATAGTCCTTCTTGGCTTTCCTTCCAAGCCTGTGAAATGATTTAGACCATGAGATGGAAAAAAAAAAAGCCCAGAGCAGTGTAAGAAACTGGGTGGAGAAGAGACGAGAAGGGCTGGCTGGGTATCAGCAAAGAGCCGAGGCCGTGGGAGTGTGGTTAGAAAGGGGCAGAGAGGACCAAGCCCTAGCTGTCCTGGGGCCACTGCTGCCCGAAGGCTTGGATGCGTGTGGGGAGGCCAGAGGTGGCTGATGGTGAGGTCTCTCCTTGGGGGTGTCCTGGGGTGTGACTGCCGCCACGGGGCTCACCTTAGGCTTTCCAGTGATTTTGTATTTCATTATCTGGTTTCGATTTAGAAGTTCCTAGGCTCTCTGTCATATCTGATCTCAAACTTCTATACCCTGAACAGGAATCTTGCCTAAGAAAAGCCCCTGTGAGACCCAGATGTCTCTCTTCCTGAACATCTGGTTGTTAATACCCAAGATCAGGGTTTTGCACCATTTTTTCTTTTTTAAGAAACAGTTCTGTCTTCAAGTAAAATCTCCCATTGCTAACATATTTGTTGAGCACTTAATACGTGCCAGTTACCATGCTACACGCCTTGAGTTTTCTCATGTCATCCTCAACATGATGCTATGAGGTCCTAGATCACGTAGCTTATTTTACAAAGTAAATGATGGAAGTAAGGCACAGAGTGGTGAAATCCCTTCTTGAGGTCACACAACGAGTAAGTGGCTGAGCGAGGAGGAGGTCATGTAGGCAGATTCCAGTTCCTGCAGCCAAGCCTTAATAACCACTATGCTGTACTATCTTCCGAATCAAAGCGAGGGAGGGGGTGGAGAGGGGGACCTAAAGCTTGTCCTTCTCAGCTGTCACTGCAGATCCCCGAGGGACCTCCTGGGAAACCCTAGAGCTGCCTCAACCTAGAAAACCTCTGCCGCAAAGTATAAGGAAGATCCGAAAGCCAAGGCCTGCTGATTGTTGGCCTGGCCACCTTGGCAATCAGGGGAGGGGTGTGTGGGTGTGTGAAGGCCAGGATGGAGTTCCAGAGCGTAGGGGTGAGATCAGGATACTCCATGGCTTGTCAGATGCTTGGCTACTGGAACCTGATTGGAGAAATAATCTCTTCAAAATATCACATGCTTGTGAAATTTATGCACTTCCCTCCTACATGCCTCTTTGATAAAATTTTCCACTATCTGTAATTCTTTACTTGATTTAAAGCTGAAGGGAAGGCCAGGGTTAGCTCATGATATTCTAGAACATTTTTCAGCCTGAGACTGCTCACTTGCCAGCCTGCCGTGGAGCCTCGCAGAAGTGCTGCTTCTAAGAGAGGCCAGATGCTGTGCACTTAACACACGTCGGACACAGATTCAGCTGCCCTCTGCTAAAGCCAGTTAAGAGGCAGTAAACAGCTGGTTATCTCAACTAGGTTGCGCATTCCTCCCTACACTCTCACGGACATCATTTATCCAGTGGGTACATCATTTCTTTCTCCCTTTCTCTCCCTTTGGTCTCCAAGTGTCTAAGCTGCCAACATTCTGAATTGGAAAGGCTGAGATGGAGACCTGGGCTGCTCTTGTTCAATATGAAAAGTGAAGCGAGCAGAGAGAAAGCTGTTTTTCCACCACCTGGGAGTCGTGAGGTGTCCTGGCTACAGTGACCACTTGCCAAGTGCCAGGTGCTTTGCTACACGCGTTATATGTGGCATCTCAGTCAATCCTCCCAACGCTGGGAGGTGGATGCCGTTTCAGCTGAGGAGAGCATATTTCAGAGATGTTCGGGGAAAACCTGCCCAAGGTCATGGGGCTGGTGGATGTCAGCACCAGCCCTTGACCTCAGACGCAAACAGGAAGCTGCCATTGGGACAACCCTGAATTCAAGCTGGAATTTCTTGGGAGGTGGGCAGGGACCTTAGGACAGATGGCAGAGCAGTGTCTGGAGGAGGACCTGGCTGTCCCCTGACGCATCCCTCTCAGAGAAGGTTTTTGCAGACACTCAGACCCATGTGTCACCTCTCGGGTTGACAAAAAGACAGAAGGCACTGCAGGGCATTCCTCCCACCAATGGGACTCAGGGAGCCCGGGTCCTCATTTGAGACTAAATTTTCACACCCAAACTTGACCTTTATGAGCTCAGAGATACTCAGCTCCTTCTGAAATCCAGAGGGTCAGAGGGCAAGCCCAAAGCCTGGCTCCTCCCTCGGGGAATGTCAGGAAGCTGGGCCACTCTCGGAGGATATTTTGTCTTCACATCTTGGTGGGAATTTCTAGTCTCCCCAATGGGTGGTGGGGGAGGAAGTCTACCTCTGTGATGTTGCCTGATGCAGGAATCAGAGACGCTTCAGGAAGGGATCCTAGCAAGGACCTGGTCCAATCCCTCATTACACTGATGGAAATGCAGAGGCCTCAGACAGGAGAAAGCTGGGTCCGTACTTTTTTTTTTTTTTTTTTTTTTTGTGGTATGCGGGCCTCTCACTGTTGTGGCCTCTCCCGTTGCGGAGCACAGGCTCTGGACGCACAGGCTCAGTGGCCATGGCTCACGGGCCTAGCCGCTCTGTGGCATGTGGGATCTTCCCGGACCGGGGCACAAACCCGTGTCCCCTGCATTGGCAGGCGGATTCTCAACCACTGCGCCACCAGGGAAGCCCAGGGTCCGTACTTTTTAAATGCACAGTTCAGTGGCATTAAGTATATTCACATTGTTGCGCAAACATCACCACTATCCATCTCCAGAACTTTTTCTTCATCCCAAACTGAAACTCATCCTTCATTTTTACACACTTGTGTGTGCTTGCTGTGTGCCTGCCATGTCCCAGATACTTCACACCTATTAACTCATTTCACTCTCACAAGTCTGCGAGATAGGCAGTACTGCTATCTCCACTTCAGAGATGAGAAAACTAAGGCATGAGAGGGTAAGATGTTGCAGTTATTAAACAGCAGAGCTGCTCTTCATATTTAGGGCACCTGGCTCCAAAGTCCAAGCTCTTGACAACTACAGAAGCTCCTGGAACATTGTACGGGATAGGCGGCTGAGGCCACCCCCGCCCCCGTCCTGCTCTGATGCCCCCTGGTAGACGAGGCCGGAAGAGGAGGTGCCCAGGATGGCAGCTCTGGGCTATGCATGGATGGAGAGAAGGGACAGGAGCTGGGCTCCACCATCGTGGGACACATGGGGGAGGGAAGGGACAGGGACTCGAAAGCCTTCGTTTTCCTCCTTCAAATTTAGCCTCTCGACCAAATACTGAGTGTAGGCGAGATAGAGTACATTCCTCATTGTCTTTCTGGGAAACAAGCTGCTCCTGAGGCCTGAAGGAGAATTACAAGGTGCGGCTGGATGACGCCGGTCCATGTGCAATTATCTGGACCCTGGTGAGAGTGAGTGATGTCATATGTACAGGTGTGTCGTGTGTGGGGTTGGGGGACGGTGTGGGACTCGATTTGTAAGTATGTGTCTCAGGTCTGTCTGTGCAACACTGGTCTCTGGCCTGGAGGCAGGGGCTCCTTGAGATGGACATTTCACAGTGTCCTCAGAGGCTTGGCCTCTTCTGGAGGCTGCTGGCCTCCAGACCCTGAGTGTGGGTCCCGCTGGGCCGGAGCACACGGGGTCAAGGCTGGGTGGTGAGGCCTGAGGGCTTGATTAGTGCTTGCATCACCCTCCGCGGGGCGTGCACCTGCCGTGCTAGCAGTCAGCCAGGCTTGCTCTGATGTGTAGTCACCCAAGCACCTGGGGACAGAGGCACACAGAGGGTTTCTGGGGCAAAGCTCAGCTGGCCTCCCTTTGGCATGGGGCTTGCACAAGGCCGCGTGCTTCCTTCTTAGGGGGAGAAAACTGGGCTGGGAGAGGAGGAAGTGTGGGGAGGGCAGCCTGGGGGGCAGCAAGGGGACTCCTGTTTACTGAGCACTTGCTTGGTGTCAGGCTATATATTTCACAGTTTGGCTCCCTTAATCCTCACAGTAATTCTCTCATCCCTGCTTTAGAGATAAGGAAATAGAAGCTCGAGACTATCTGTAATATTAATACCAATAATCACAGTGTTACGTCATTTATAAGATGACCATGTAAGACAGTTAAGAGTGCAGATGCTCAAGTCAACTTGCATGAAACTTAACTAACTGTGAGACTTTGGGCAGGTCATGTAACTTCTCTGTGTCTCAGTTTCTTCATCTATAAAATGGGAATAATAATTAGTAATTTCTCCTAGGGCTTCTATAAGGAAGAGACAGGTGTTTGGTACAGGGTCTGGGGCATAGCTAGTAGTTAGCAAATGTTGGCTAAAGACACAATGATCAAACAATCACAGCGTACTAGGCTTCAGGCTAAGGGTTTCTTTCTATTACATTGTTTAAATATAATAACTCCAAGAGATTGGTGTTATCATCTCCCTTTTACCCATTAGCAAAATAAGGCTCAGAGAGGTTAGTGGAGTTCCCCAAGCCCACAGAGCTGGGAAAAGGTTGGGGCGAGGATTCCAGTGCTTTTCTCTCTGCAGAAGCGACCCTTCCTCCCACCTGGGTCTCCTGTGACCCTCTGCCCTTAACACTGGTGAGAACTGGCATTTTCAGGCCCCCAGCTTGGCACTGTCACCCGCCTGAGGCCAGCACCACCTCCTGCCCCAGTCTGTCCCAGCTCAGATGAGCTTCTCCAGATGTACACACCTGTCTGATGCTCAAAGGCAGGATAATACTCTTCATTGCTGAACAGGTCAGTCCACGACATCAGGGGGTCGCAGAAGGACGCGTTGGGCAGGAAGGTGCTGTGTGTCACTGAGTCCAACATCACCCTGTAACGGCAGGAGAGGCTGTGAGGAGGCGGATGAAGGAAGAAAGCCACACTGTAGTAGCCCCCAGCAGGGCGACACGTGGTTTTTAGTAATGACAGCAAACGCTTACAAACATGCAGTCTCCCAGGAGCCAGGCACCCCTCTAAGTGCTTTCCACGGTGACATTTTTTAATCCTTGCCACATTCTGTGAGGTTTGTGTGTATATCCCCATTTTACAGATGAGAAAACTGAGGCAGAGAGGTTGAGACAATTGTTCAGGTAACATGGCCAGTAAGTGGCAAAGCTGGGATTTGAGGATGAAGGCTTTTATTATATAATAATGTTCTGTCTTTACTTTTCCTACTCTCTCACACCTGACACCTGAACTCTGGATTATAATGTCTAAAAATATACTTCTGGGACTTCCCTGGCAGTCCAGTGGTTAAGACTCCACGCTTCCACTGCAGGGGGCGGGGGTTTGATCCCTGGTTGGGGAACTAAGACCCGCATGCCGCATGGTGCATGGCCAAAAAATATATATATATATATATACTTCTGAAAACAGGGTAAGAATTATTATAAATGAATATGCCCACAAACATATTTTGCCCACATACATATGCCCATAACACATACTAATCCACAATTCTGAAATCCAAAAGCTCTGAAACTGAAAGTATATTTGTGCGTATGAGTGTGTGTGTGTGTGTGTGTGTGTGTGTGTATGTGTGTGGTGTGGTTCTGACTTATTTCCCAGCAAAAACAGTCCTGAATTGATGTTATAAAATTTTTATATATAATTATAATATATACTATATCTATACTTCTATATATGCGTATAAACTAAATAATACCATACATTTATCAAACATATACAACTATAGATACGCTATGTAGTTTTATACCTATAGCTATAGTTTTATTTGTTCTACTTGATGAATATTCATATGATACACTGCAGAGATATTAATGCATTTAAGCAGTCCTAGCAGCCAATACCTTGAGAGGGGTATTCTCTGCTCTGCCGTATATACCCTGTGTCACCTTCTTAGTACCTGAAGAATTCTGAATTCTTCAGCACGTCTTGCCTCAGGGTTTTGGATAAGAGAGTGAAGACCTGTGATAGTTGTAACACACTTGCTTCACTGAGGGCTCTGGGCTGAGCAGTTTACATTCATTATTCATGGTGTCCCCAGGGCAACCACTCTGAGACAGTTTCTGGTGTGGGTTCTGTTTTTATAGATGAGGGATGGGCGCTCTGAGATTCCAGGTAACACACTGCAGAGCTCCCAGGTGGCAGGTGCAGGAGTTTGGGTGACAACGCAGGTGGGTCTGTTTAAGAAGTCATGAACCTAATTGCTGCGCATGCTGGCGAGTGGGAAGCTTTAGGAGAAGATAACTGGTCGAGGCTGGAAAGGGGATAGAAAAAAATGGGCTGGGGCTTCTACTCATAAGCATCCTTGCCCACACCAGTCTCATCTTTCAAGTTTCCTTTTGCTGTTTCCCATATTCCCACAATTCAGAAAAAAATGAATTCATGTTTGGTGAATTAGAAAAATCTAACTTCTATTATGATTATCGCAATAATGTTGATGAGATAGCGTGGTTCTACTCCCTTCTGCAAAGGGGACACAGCAGCTCAAAAATCACACAGCTGGGAAGTGTCAAAGCAAAGACTAGATTCCAGGTTATTAAGTGCATGGAATTTTGGATGGTCAGGATCTTACTAATCATCTCGTCCAGTTTTTCCCAAACTTTAGTCATTCGCCTGCCACCATGATAACTTCCTTAATATATTAAAAAAATCACTTCCCTTTTTATTTTAACATAACCACATTTATTTAAAAGGAAAACTTTACATCACCACTATAAATGGAGAGTCGGTATTCATTTAACATACATACACATAAAGACATAAGCATTGAAATAAAAATTAGTCATCCGTGCACCGCCTAGATCAGAGGTTCACAAACTACAACCTACAGGCACAATCTAGCCCACTACCTATTGTTGAATGGCCCACAGCTAAAAATGATTTTACATTTTTAAGTGGTTACATATTAAATGGTTATATAAGTACACACATAATGTACTTGACTTTTGCCTTTAGGCCTGCAAATCCTAAAATATTTACTATCTAGTGCTTTAAGAAAAAGTTTGCCTACCCCTGACCAGATTTATCTCACATATCATGAGTGGTCAGAGTACCGCATGTTGGAAAGTACGGAGATGGTCTAATCTTTCCCCACACCCATTTTACAGCTGAGAAAGTTAAGGCCCAGGACATTTGTGTAACTTTGTCAAAGTCGCACAGCGTTATGGTATACAGAATTCTTAAGTTTTTTTTCAACCCATCTGATTCCCTTTCTAAAAACAGTCACAGCCTCATCTGTTCACAGATGCATCGCAGGTTCACTTACACGCCAAATAGGACCTCTGTACCGAGAGGGGCGGGGATTGTGTGGTTCCAGAACCAAAGATCATTTCTTTGGGGATGTTTGCAAGTCTATCTATCTATCATCATCACTATCAGATGTGCATGAGAACTGTGCTCCAGACATAGATAAATAACTGAGTTCAAATTGTCACATGTAGGCACCCTCTCTGGGTGTCATCAGAGGTTCACCAGACCGCACTAGGAAGCCTCCTTCCTGGTGCCCGGAGAGGGTTAACGTGCCCAGCGGATTATCACATTCTTAGATCTCCCGCTGCGAGCCATATCAAACAGAAGTCAAGGCTGCCTGGGTTTGGACTCTAATTTTCCCACGGATTGATTGGTTTTATATCCAGAGCAGGTGGCTGGATGAAGAGGGATAGGGGTGGAAGATTATGAAGGAGGGAAGGGCCCCTGGAGCCCAAAGCCCTGTCTGCTTTCTGGACATGACCCCAGAGAAGTTCTCCTAAGTGAGGGCTCAAGGTAAAAATGCCCTCTGCCCCTCTAGGCCGGAGGCTCAGAGAACGGAGCAAGAGGATGGCAGGCCTCTGACATGACCTTCACGGCTGGGCTTGGAGAAAGGAGAGGTGGCCTCCACGTGAGGAAAACAGAAAGCAGTTAGCAGGTCTTCGGTGTCAATTAGGAACCCTCCAGATACATAACGTGACCGTAGGAGTGCACTCTTCCTCATCTCTGCCTAGCAAAGCTCTCAAAAGTCATTTGGTGAATTGAATTTGATCATATAAAAATTAGGAATATTTTTAACCAGTATGATATTTACCTCCTTTAAAGACTTCTTTTTTTTTCTTCTTTTCGCACCAGCCCACTCGCTTGCTCTGTAATCTCTCCAGGGCTGTACACAGCACCGTCTGTATCTGATTCCCTTTGGTGGTTCTTCTATGGCAAATTATATCCATCAAGTTTTCTTAAAGGGCTGTCTTCAGGTGTACAACATGCATTTTTCTTCTGTAATTATCTTTTGCTTTGTGGAAAGATGTGTTTTCTAAAAGGCAGTAGCTTTTTTTTTTTTGCTATTGCAGTGGGAGGACGGGGTGTTATTAACTCTGGATTCTCCACAAGAGACCTTGGCCACTTAGCCAGTGGACTCTAGGTGTGAAAGTTCAGGAATAATGGCTGCTTTGTATTCAGCAGCCCAGCTTCTTAGGCCCTCTATGGTCCTTTTAATAATTGAACATTTTAGCCCTTAAGATTTCTTTAATGTAGGTGCAACAGGGTGGTGGGGGAGAACAGCTATTTGAGGACCCTCTTCTCAGTGAAGACGTTGATGCCCAGTGATTTGTAAGCCCAGGCCTGAAGTTAGAATATGTAATCCCAGTGGGAGGGGACAGTGACCCTGGAGGGGAAAAAAATTGGTTCTTGAGGGTCAGAATTATCTTAGCCATTATAATCCTTTATGACCCTCCTCCAAAAGGCCATAGTACGTAAATGATAAACAGTAAATCTGTGATATTAACATTTCACGGAAGGGGTACGATTAAGAAACAATGATCTAAAAAGGCTCCCTAGAGGGGGTGATAATGAAAAAAAAGGTTGAGAAGCACTGGGTTAGAACTAGAATCAGCAGCAGGACAAGAAGGGATGTCTAGGGAGGGTCCTAGGCCTGCTGTTCTAACCACACATTTTTGTTTTTTGAGGGGCTGGCTGGTTTGTCCTCACAGAAAGAGCACTGGGCTGGGAGTCATGATTCTGCCTCTTGCTCCTCACCGAGCCTCAGTTCTTCATCTGCTAAATGGACACACCGATGAGGTGGACTCCGAGACAGGCCCCAGCTGCGTGACTTTCCGCAGGAACCCACTGGAGCGGGCCGACACATCCACACGTGTGCACGCGTACGCACGTGCATATATACGGTGGTATAGTTGGATGGTGCAGTCAAGTAAGCTCACCAAACTGGAGTACAAGTCAATCACTACAGAGATGAAACTTTTAGCTCTCCAAATCCCCCCAATTTTCTCTTCTCCCTTTCCTCCCATGCCCACTGTGGACTCTGGACATTCTTTGCCTGGGCTCGCCAGGCACCTTAAGTACTCTGGACCCTCACTCACTGCCCATCCACAGACCCACGGCAGTTGGAATCAGTTTCCCCGAAGTGTACTCCACATTCTAGCTGCCTAATAAGTAGGCAAGGGTCAAGCACGTGCCACACTAGGGGGAGGAATCAAGTGGGTTCTCTTCCGTGCGCGAGAAACGCGGGCTGGACCTTTGGGGACGGCGTGGGCGCTCAGGTCCCCAGTGCCTGCAGAGGCTGCCTATCCCATCTGAGAGTCGGATCACTCACCAAGGTGCACGGGGAGGGTCCACACAGTCAGAGAGACGGGCTTGTGGGCTTCCTGCCCTCACCCGAGTCAGAGGCAGCAGTCACAGGTGTGGCGTCCATGGCACCTCTGCTCAGCCTTCCAGAGAGAGGAGAAGCAGGAAACCACCCAGCCTTGGCCAGTTGGCCAGAGGAGGAAAATCCCTTCCTGACCCTGGCAGAGATCATCAACCTCGCTTCGGGCATGCGACCAAAAATCCACCCAGTGAAGCACCTCCACATTGGCTGTTTATGCGCTAATACATCACTGGACAGAACAAGGCTGTGAGGGTATAAACCATGGAGAAGGGGGCCGGGGAGGGCCTTCCCTGAGCCCACCACCTGGGCAGTCTCACTGGGAAAAATAAAGCTTTTTGTCCTCTAAAGCCTCAGCGATATTCCAGCGTCCATCAGGTCCCAAGCCCTGTGGGCAAGGCAGGGTCCACTGCCCACCGTTTGGACCTCCCTAAGAAGGGACACATGGAGGAAAACCCACTGGACTATTTCAATACTTGCTCCTAAAGGATTGTGGGTTGGCTGCTTGAGTGTTTGTTCTGGGAGAAACCAGAGGAGCTGCGAGAACTGCCTTGCTGACATCTTGCCAAGTGATTCCTCATCTTTCTTTGGCTTGTGTAGGGAGTTTGCTAGTTAGTTTGTGTTTCGTTGTTTCTCTAAAGATTCAGCAAAGACTCAGAGGAGGTACACCGTAGAGTTTACTGTGGGCTTCAGTACAAAGCTCATCACCTTTGGTCTGGGTTAAATCCGCTGGGGTTTAAATCCCACCTCTGCCACCCACAAGGCAAGGGACACATTTCTTACTGCTCAGCCTGCGGAAATTGTATTTTTTATTCTTTTTTTTTTTCATACAAAGTGTGTTATGTAAAAATCCATGACCCTCTCTGAGCTCATCTTTAAAATGCTTCATCTCTAAAATGGGGATTTTAAACACAATACTCAGGATAGCCCAAGGATTTAACCAAATCTGATAATATATGTAGATGAGTAGGCATAATACATATGTCTATTCCTGTCCCAGCCGGGGGGAAAGAAAATCAATCATTGTCAATATATCTAAAAGGTTGCTACCCAGGTGACTTCTTTGAAAAGAAGAAAACCAATCTGTGAAAACTCTGGTCAACAGCACCTTGAATCATGAAAAACATTCTCACAGAGAACATGGGGACAAAAGATTTAAGCTTTCACTCAGAGGGGCAAACAACCCTTCTCCCTGTGTCTTTAGACTAAAACATGAAGCCGTCTCCCTAAATCACTTTACCTTCCTAGGCCTCAGTTTCCTCATCTGTAAAGCGAAGAGGTTGTCCCTAATGATCTCTGATAACCTTTCCAGTTTGTAAAATTCTTAGCCCATCCAAATGAACGTGGGTCCCCAGCTCCAGCTGGAGAAGGGAGCATGTGCTACTGGTGGCTGCCAGCAGGGGGCGAATGCACAAGACCACCACAGACTGCAGAGTCTTTGCAGAGGTCTGAGAATAAATACAGTGGAAAAACCCTAACCATTGCTTTTCTGGAAGCATTCTATATGGAGGTGGTGTGAGAGGGCAGAACTTATGTAAGCCAATCTCCTGAAAAACACCCTAATCTGTAATAAGGCAGCTATCTTCTCTGTTTCAAGGGGGGTGGTCCATGAGCAGGCCGATGGGAAAAGGAGGCGTTTAGGCAGGAGGAGGCGGGCTTTCCTTGAAGCTGAATATTTTTTGGTGTAAAATCCAGCTTCCCTTCCTAAAGTTAGCTTGAGGAAGGGTAGAGAACAGAGTGCCTGTATGCATTCTCTCTCAGTTAGTTCCCCTTGGTTTAATCAAGTGATCCAGAGGCAGTGGGGGCTACCACGGCAGTAGTGGGTGGCTGGCTACACAGCCTGAGGATGCAAAAATGTCTCTCTCAGGCAAGCAGTTAAATCCCACTCAAACAGCTCCCGGGAGGCACTGTGACTGATGGACATGGCAGGAGGGCGGGCAGTCTGGAGCGGGGGACAGACCCCCAGACCCAGGCCCCAGCCGGAGCCTCTAAGCCCTGACACCCCTTACAATTCATCCAAAAGAGCAAAGAAAAGGTGCTTACTTGATGACAGCGGTGCTGGGTCCAAAGAGGAGGTTTTCAAGGCAAGAGAAGGCAGGCGCTCCCAGCACCCGCGTACAGTGGAAATAAAGGCACCTGTAGCCTTGTGATATAAGTAACACCTACAGACAGGTCCGTTTGGTTTTTCAGGTTTATGCACAGCCCCTTTGATGACGGTGACATACAGTGTGGCACGGCTCCTTGGAGGGGGGAATGGTTCCCACACGCAGAAAGTTTACCTTTATCCTGCCTTTGTGCCCAGCTCACACACACACCCCCGCCCCCTCCCACTGCAACCCGGGGGGATCAGTAAACAAGCTGAGAATTCTTGCCTCTGGGAGCTTTCTGGGATCCTGCGTTTGCTGGGAACTCTCTTTAGAGCAAGCTGGAAGGGAAACCCCGGGAATCCAGCTGTGGTGCCCATGTCTGCCGCCCTCCTCCTGGGCTGACAGAGTCTGGTGAATTTGGATATCCCGTCATCCTCCCCCCGCCCCGCACCCACGCAGCTTGGCAAGGTGGAAGGGTAGGATGGGGCAGTGGTTAAGAACACAGACTTGGCAGCTAGATGACTGACTTCAAATTCTAGGTGCATCATTTTCTAGTCGTGTCACCCTGAACCACTCAACTAGCTAGTTAATAAGTTAACTAGCTCTAATGCAAATAACAGGACCTACCCCCTGGGTGCGCTGGGGGTCATATGAGGTCCTGCAAGTGAAGTACTGAATGAGCCCTTTGTTTCGCTGTGATCATAGCGTTTTCTTTGATGGAGCACGGTAATCAGAAAGCCCCTCTCCACCACTTCCTCCGACCTCATGCCTTCCGAGCAGATGAAGGGAACAGCCAGCTTGTAGAAACAATGTTGGGCCTTACTTCTACTGTTTCACACAAAGCATAACCGGCCATCGGACACGTGAACTAGTCAACTTCTAACCTCTTTGGACGTAACACACCATGTGGTGGCTTTCTCCCTTCCTCTCCCCCTTACGGATGGGGAAACGAAGAGGTTTAGCGGTTCAGTCAGGTGTCCACAGCTTCTAGGCTGGGGTCTGACTTGGATGTCAGCTCTCAGGTGTCTTGCTGAGAACTACCTGCTTCCCTGTAAGAGCAGAAACTCAACCCAACTTAGGCTGAAAATAGAGTGTCTCCTGGTTGCCTGCAGGACAGCATTGAAAACTCTCTGCCTTTCTGCCCTGTGCTTCCAGCTCTCCTGGGCAGCCAACACCTTATGTCCAAATAGCAGACTCCAAGCTTTAGAGTGGAAGCAGGGACTGGTCTGTTAGGTTTTCTTGGGAACACTGGGGACGGGTGCAAACATACAAATACAAACACACATACAGTCTGGAGAAACAAAAGGTAGTTCATTAGAGGACTCAGGTGTCATCATGGAAAAAGTGTTGAAGGAAGATAAGGGGATTGCCCTAGGCTGCTGACTTGCTGTGTAACCTCAGGCAAGTCAGGGAGCTTCTCTGGGCTTCATTTCCCCTGATGGTAAAAGGAAGAGGTTGGGTTAGAATAGTGATTTTCAAACTGTGTTCTGAGGAACCCCAGGGGTTCCCTGGAGCCCTCATAAGAGCTGCTGGTGGTGAGAGGATGAAAGCAGAGTGGGTTAGGTTCTGGGCTGTTCCTCCCTGATTCAGTAAGAGCATCTCAGCTTTTATACAAATCTTCAGGATGAGATTTCTCTTGAACAAAAGAATCTGCACTTACAAAAGAGTTTGCAGAGAACTGGATTAGGTGGTCATTGAGATTCCTCTGAGCTCTAAAATCCTGTGATTTGCTTCTTCCTCCTCAGCATCTAGGGGACCGGGATGGTCAAACACACCATGTTTCTCACCGTTGGGTACTTTCCTATCTTGTCAGTAGTTTTGGAAAGTCTTCTTGTGTTTGTATCCGCACACATATGTTCTTCTCAGCAGAGAGGTTTTCATGGAAAACATCTTGTTCTGCTATTGTTTTTAGAAAAGAATCTTTTGGAGAAATTATATTTGTTTCTATGCTGTCTTGGTGCAACTATTTCAGAGTGAAAAGTTTCTGGCAATGAATGTGATGACAACAAACTCTGTTTGTCTCACGGTCCTGAATGTGTAATACTGCGTATCTGGGCGCCTTTGTGGGGAATTACTGGCTTCTGGACTAGTGGATTAAAGGGGTGATTAAGATAAAACCAAAATAAAAGAGGAATTTGACTCTAATGAAGTCTAACTATCACATTGAATCTAAATTTGATTGGAGTGGAGATCTTGGATGGTATCAAACACTAAGCTCATAAAACCTGTATTTGAATGTCAGAAGGGGGCAGGAGAAGGAATGACGTATTTTAGACTTTCCAGCCCATCCTCCTTCTGCTGTCTCAACCACGTAGCAATAACAGGTAACACGAATTAGGCTTACAAGAGCCACAGAGTGACTAAGCCTGGATTCTGGAGGCAGACTTCATAGGTTTGAATCCTGGCTTTCCACTTGCTGGCTGGGTAAGTCTGGGAAGCTTATTTATTACCCTTACATCCCAGTTTCCTCATCTGTAAACTGAGGGAAAAAGAATGCATCCCTTATAGGGTGCTGGGTGAATTAAATGAGTTCAAAGCTGGGAAGTGGTGAGAGCCCTAGTGTGTGCTCTGTTATCTATGGGCTGCTGTGACATTTGTTAAAGTAATTAAACAAGGAGGCCATTTGACTGTGGTGGCTTTAGTGCCTGGATAACCCAAGCAAGCAAACCGAAACCTAAGCCAGAGTTGATTGTAAATGTGCTCGTATCCGAAAAAATGAAATTAAAAACAACCAATCACAGACAGCAGACTAGGATTTCCCAAATAAAGCAACTGCTTAAGCTACAGCCAATCAAATAGTTTCCTTGCTTTGCTTCCGCATCTGTACTATTAAAACCATTCCCCTGACTCTTGCTGGTGGAGTGCTCTTAAACACCTAACCACTTCCAGTTTGGCGATGCCTGATTGGAGTCGATGTTTGCTCAAATGAACGCTTGAAAATTTTCATATGCCTCTTCTTATATTTTAGTGCATTCACTGCCTTAAATTCTCACAAGTCTCTGATGAGAGTATTACTTATTATCCCCATTTTACAGGTAAAGGAACTGAGGCACAGAGAGGTGAAATAACTTGCCCATGGTCACACAGCTAGTAAGTGGCAGAGCAGTATTTTCTGCCTCCAGAGCCCATTCTCTTAACTACCATGCTAACCAGTCTCTAGGTGCTCCTGGGGTGGCTGCGTGGGGGCAGGGAACAGGGAATCACACATAGAGCATCTACCATATGCCAAGCATTGTGCTAGAATTGCTCACCTGCTGTACCTTGGTTATTTTTCACAGTAATCCTGGGAAGTAGCTATCACTACCTTCTTTTTAAGATGAAGAACCAGAGGTGCCAGGCTTGCTGGGTGTCACCCAGCTGGGCAGTGATCAAGCCTGGGTTGAACTCAGGGCTTCCCAGTGTTAAAACCACAATGTAGACACAGGAGCTCAAGTTGGCGTCTCTCCATTTGCTCTGGCTTCAGCACTGGCCTCAGAGGGGGTCCTTCCCCCTCTGTTGGTTCAAGATCCCTGAGTCTCATGGCTGTTGCTGACATAGTCTACCTCTCAGTGTAGAGTAGAAATTCTGGTACCTCATTGATTCCCTGGTGTCTGGTACGGTTCTTGGGACAAAGAAGTCGCTCAATATACGTGCATGTACCATGGAAGTGAATTAAAAGACAAGTCACCTGACATAAGGCTGGAGGTTCCTACCCAATTCCTTTTACTAGATGTAATGGGTTCAATGCTTTTCCTAGACCCTACCCCCATTTAAGCTGGGCCAACATTTCTTTAGTCATTTTTCTCTCCCCCAATCTGCTACCCCCACCACCACCCCAAGAGGCAGCACAGGCTGAAAACGAAAGTGAGTTAAAAAATACACTTAGGTAAATTGACAGATGATGCTGTTAGCAGGACAGATTTTCGGGGTGATGGTGCAGTGTATGAGCTTTGGATTAGGATCCCTGTCTCTATTATCCTAAAACTATTTTTTAGAAAATAGTCTGTTGGAGAAATTACATTTTCTATGCTCTACTGGTTTAAATATTTAAGAATGAAAAGTTTTCTTTCAGTAGGTGTATATGATAACCAACTCCTGGCACCTGCCACCTGGGAGTTATTAGGTGAAGCAACAACTTTTTAGGGCCTCAATTTCTCATCTGGAAGTATTTACTGTGATTCCTGGTGCACAGAAAGTTCTTACCGCGTGGTGACTACTATGGTCTATGGAGAGAAATGCAGATGTTAATTGAGATCGCCGACTTTTGAAGTTTACCATACCAAGTAAGGTAATGTTGCCCTTCTGCAATGAATAGTCACAATCGCTAGCATTTATCTGGCATTTACCAGGTGCCAGGAACTGCCTAGGCATGCTACATGTATTAAATCATTTAACCTTTGCATCATTCCTCTGAGGTAGGTACTATTATTATTATCTAAAATTTACTAATGAGGAAACAGGCATAGAAAGTTCAAGTAACTTACTCAATATCACACAGCTGGTGGAACTGCAGGTAAGATTTGAGCCTAGGAAGATGACACCAGAGTCCACAATCTTCCCCATTATGCTATCATTTGGTACCTCTAGGAGGCAGAATCTAAGTTGAGGAGATATCAATTTTCTTAGGCCTCCCAGGTTGCTGGCAGGATCCTTGAAAGCAAGGACAAGGGTTATAAACCTATTGTCCCCTAAAACACCTAGCATGGACTTAAGCACAAATAAGTGCTACAGCAATTCTTGTTGGTTGATTTTGTATTTGCTTTATTTCTTCTTTGGGTGTCTTTGCCCAGTTTCCTATATTCAACTCATCCTTTAGCTGTACATGCTGTCCATTTTCCTACCCAGGAGCCCCAGTTCAGCAGATAGCGGCAGTGAGGTAGCTCCCCTGATAATCCCTCCTTGGCTATGAGCCTCATGGAAGTAATGGATCTTTGTGTGATTTCCAGCACAGAAGGCATCGTGGAGGTTAAACAATAGCAAAGTCAATGGCTGACAGAAGCATAATGAAAATGAGGTTAAGAATACTGATTTTGTCACTATAAGGTTGAATTATGATAATGTTTATGGAACAGCAGACACAATTGCATGACTGTATTTTTAGTCTCCCTTCTTCCTGTAAAGATACTGGAAGCCAACCTAATCAGATTTTCTATGTTTTGGGTTAGCCCAAATGAATCTGAAGAAATAATGGCTATAAGACAGTATTTTCTTTAGTTGCTTTCCTACCAAACATCAGTCCCCTGGCAGGCATGAGAGCTTGCTTCCTGAGAGAATTGTTGGGGGTGACAATTTGAGGAACGGATGCCACCACTGACTCCTGTGGCCAGTCCATGGTGTTGGTTGGAGTATGGTGTAGTGCTGATTGTGCTGCTGCTGACTGGTATTGAATGGACCAGTCCCTGCAGCCATGGGTCCTTTGCTTGGTTAATTCAGGAACCACATTAATAACAGGCTATCATTAGATAATCAATCAGTCAATCATTGAAGACTTAATCTTCCTGTAGTTGAGCTGACATTGGACTTGCTGGGTAAACTTATCTGAACCTCAGTTTCCTCGCCTGTCAGTGGGAGTGATCACACATGTAGTTTCATAAAGTGTGTTTCCACACGGATATCCATGTCTCCACACTAAACTCCTCACTTCGGCCAGTTGTCATCCAAAGGCATGTCTTTGGTCAAGGGACTGTGGGTGGGGGTGGCCATGAGGATGGAGGCTGAAGGGTGAGGAGGGGTGCCAGGGGAAATTTGTAGCAGATCCATGTAGATCTACTCTCATTAGTCAACCAAATCTTATTTCCGAGATGCTGTTGATTATAATATACAACATTGATTTAGGTCATTGTGGGGAGAAAACATTATGTTAAATGTGCAGATAGATTATACAGCTTATCCTGATTTCAGAAAAGTTAAAATGTGGACTCGGTAAATATAGCAATTAAAATATATATAATAGGCCAGTATTTTCAGGAATACAAAAAAGTGAGGCCCAGTTGTAGCCTTCAAGTAATAGACACTTTAGCAAAGAATTCAAGAGGAAACATTTAGAGGGCGTATATAGTCCAAGCCAAATTCTGAGTTAGGGACTGTAGGACCTGAGGAAGTGGGAGGACATTAACGGCTGGAACAGTCAGAAAAAGCTTCTTGCGGGATGTGGCATTTGAGCTGGGCAGTGAAAAATTGGAATGACTTGCTAAAAGTGTTTGCTTATCATATGCCAAGTACAACAACTGTAGGAGTTGAGGCTGTTATTATCCCCATTTTACAGAAGGGGAAACTGAGTCTCAAAGAGCTTCAGTAATTTGCTCAAGGTCATACAGCTAACAAGTAGCAGAGCCAGAGTTGAATCCTAGGATTTCTTAATTTAAAGCTCAGGACATGGCCCACAGTTCTCTGTGATGTCTGGGATGACCAGAAGGACAGCCTCTTTCAAACAAGAGGAAACATGCAGGGGTGTGGAGAGAACATGTATGTGATAGACCAGGAGCTTGTGGAAGGTTGGCTTGAGTCTAACACATGTCACCATGTGGCGGCCCTGGAGGTCTGAATCGTGCTGTCTGGCACACCAGCCCCTATGAACAAGGGGGATCATAATTGACGAGGACTTTAAGTTTGAGGAGGCCTCAGATCTTGTCTGCTCTTCAGGGGTAAATTTGTGCAGGTCGGCAAGGATACTTCGTCAACAATTTTGATTTTTCTCTTACTCTTCACCTATGTATTTTTCCAGGATTGCACTGTTCTTTCTTACAGAGGTTGTTACTGGGTTTTCTTCTTCCACTAACTTTGAACTAACATTGTTTTCTTTGGTTGTTTCCTTGTAATCTTCTACGATCTCCCATAACTTAATTTACCATTACAAAGTACAAAGGTCTAAATTACACACTGAATTTTGCTGAGTTTGGTTTTGCTGGAAACACATTTAGAGAAACAGTCTTGTCTATAAACACAGAATGGTGTAAGGACTCAGGCACTGTGCTTTTTACAAAATTTCAGTCTTTCACTCTCATGAACTTTTCTGATTTATCGTTTTATTCCAGAGTTTGTCATCATATCCTAACTGAAATCCAACAATTCCTGGTACTTATGAGCACTTACAAATTTGAGGGGAGAGCCCTCAAATTTGGGAAGCTGCCCAGCATCACCGAGAAGTCCACATCAACACTGACTTGTCTGTGCCTTGAACTTGCAAACTCAGGGAAGTTCCAATGTGGAACTTGCCACTCCCCAAGGTGTTTGTCTAGGGTCCGCATTGGGGGAAGTTATCACTGAGCTGTTGGAGTTAAAGAGAAAAGAGGTGTCTTCTTTGGTCCTGGACACCACTTGCCCTCATCTCTTTTCATGAAATGATGTTTTAATTCCTCTCAAAGTACAAAAGCAGATCAGTAGGATTCAGTTTCATTCTGAGTCAACAGTTATCCCTCTGGTTCCAAAGAACCAGTGAGATATGGGACTTGGCTGAACATTTTCTTTTCTTTTTTTGATTTTTATTTTATATTGGAGTATAGTTGATTTACAATGCTGTGTTAGTTTTGGGTGTACAGCACAGTGATTCAGTTATATATATATATATATATATTTTTTTTTTTCTCCAAATTCTTTTCCCCTTTAGGTTATTGCAGAATATTGAGTAGAGTTCCCTGTGCTATACTGTAGGTTCTTGTTGGTTATCTATTTTATACACAGTAGTGTGTATACGTTAATCCCAAACTCCTAATTTATCCCTCCCCCCTCCACCTTTCCCCTTTGGTAACCATAGGTTTATTTTTTAAGTCTGTGAGTCTGTTTCTGTTTTGTAAATAAGTCCATTTGCATCGTGTTTTTAGATTTCACATATAAGTGATATCATCTGATATTTGTCTTTCTCTGTCTGACTTCACTTAGATGATAATCTCTAGGTCCCTCCATGTTGCTGCAAATGACATTATTTCATTCTTCTTTATGACTGAGTAATATTCCATTGTATATATATATATACCACATCTTCTTTATTCATTCCTCTGTCTATGGACATTTAGACTGCTTCCATGTCTTGGCTATTGTAAATAGTGCGACAATGACCATGGGTGTGTGTGTGCATGTATCTTTTCAAATTACAGTTTTCTCTGGGTATATGCCCAGTAGTGGGATTGCTGGGTCATATGGTAATTCTATTTTTAGTTTTTTAAGGAACCTCCATACTGTTCTCTATAGTGGCTGTACCAATTTACATTCCCACCCACAGTGTAAGAGGGTTCCCTTTTATCCACACCCTCTCCAGCATTTATTGTTTGTGGATTTCTGATGATGGCCATTCTGACCGTTGTGAGGTGATACCTCATTGTAGTTTTGATTTACATTTATCTAATAATAAGTGATGTTGAACATCTTTTCATGTGCCTCTTGGCCATCTATATGTCTTCTTTGGAGAAATGTCTATTTAGGTCTTCTGCCCCTTTTTTTGATTGGGTTATTTTTGTTTTTTGATATTGAGCTGCATGAGCTGCTTGTATATTTTGGAGATTAATCCCTTGTTGGTTGCATCATTTACAAATATTTTCTCCCATTCTGTGAGTTGTCTTTTCATTTTGTTTATGGTTTCCTTTGCTGTGCAAATTGGCTGAACATTTTCAAGTGATACAATAACTAGACAGACAACTGTGGTATTGTTAAGAGCAAAAGCCAGATGAGAAGGTAGCAAAGGAAAAACAAGTGCAAGAAAGAGTACTGGGTTTTGAATCTGTTATATATGGGTTCAAAGCTTAGTGCTATCACTTGGTAGCCAGTGATAATTATCTCCCTAAGACACAGTTTCCTCATCTAAAAGCTTGGATAAATACACTGTTACTTCATAGAGTTCTGGTGAGGATTAAATGGATAATATAAAACAAGAAGTACTTAGCTCAATGCCTGGCATTTATTAAATAGTCAATAAATGATGGCTATACTACTTACTATATTATTATTATTGCTACTGCTGTTGTTATTAAACTTATGCAACCCTCAATTTCCTAATCAACAAAATGAGAGTAATATTAGTTATTCACTAGATTAATTCAAATAATACAGGTATGTGCATCTGGCACCTAGTAGATATTCATCCATCCATTGGTTCATTTTCAGTCTCTTATTTGGTATCTATCAAAAGGGGATCAACCTTGGGAGTTAGGAGAAGGCCACCATATTTGGCCAACAGTTATTAATTATCTTAAATGGAGCAATACTTTTATAAGATGTTCATTTCCTCATCCAAACTGTTTTTATCCTGAGCTCCAGTGTGCCCTTCTGGGAGCAAAGAGGCCCTAGAAATCCCAACAACTCACTTTATAGAGTGGCCACCAGGTCTGCCACTTGGCCATAGAGATCCCAGCTGGCCCAGTTTAACATATTTCTGCACAAACCCTGTGTGTGAGCTTTGGTAAGTTCAGCCCTTCTGCAGTACCCAGAGGAGAATGTGAATGCCACCTGCCTCTATGGGAGGGAAACAGGCACTGGGTCTTTTTGATTTGGGGGTTATATCCACCCCAGGCTGCAGCTGTCACTTTGGGCAAAGTTCAGGTGGCACCCCTGCACTAAGGCAGAAGACAGATTTTGCACAAGGCCTTCCAAGGGAGGAAATAATCAACTGGGGTCAAGTATTCCAGCCAAAGCAAGTAGTGAGTTGCACAATTGGCCAACAGACCATGGCTGTGCTGAGAGAGGCTGTCCAAATATCTACCGCTGCCAGTAGACTGGGGGGAAGGGTGGAGATGACCAGGCTGGCTACGTGCCTGGTTCACAGTCTCTGGGAAGTTGCTTAGCCCTCACTGTAGGGGGAACCTAGCCTTGAAGTGTTACCTGACACCCACCTGACCACTGATTTAATCAAGTTTAAATCAGAACTGGAGACTTTCTGGATGATCTTTTCATGAAATGAAAAGGAGTTTCATTTATCCTGACCAGAGGTGAGTGGAGTTGACTTCCGGTCAGGCCAAACAATATTCGGAAGGAGCACTCCCCTTTCAGGATCCCTTGCAACTGACAAACTAGTTTAAGGTGATGGACGTTTAAGACAAGCCAAGATAGATCTGGAGGTAAGATTTGAAAATGTGGCAGACAGTGAGTGGCTAAAGAGGGCATCTGGAAGAACAGTAGGGATGTTCATTAAAAACCTAAAAATAAAACTGGGCATATACTCTGAGAAAACCATAATTCAAAAAGACACGTGTACCCCAATGTTCATTGCAGCACTATTTACAATAGCCAGGACATGGAACCAACCTAAATGTCCATCGACAGACGAATGGCTAAAGAAGATGTGGTACATATATACAGTGGAATATTCCTCAGCCATAAAAAAGGAACGAAATAAGGTCCTTTGTAGAGATGTGGATGGACCTAGAGTCTGTCATACTGAGTGAAGTAAGTCAGAAAGAGAAAAACAAGTATCGTATATTAACGCATATACGTGGAGTATAGAAAAATGGTACAGATGAACCTATTTGCTGGGCAGGAATAGAGACACAGACGTAGAACAGACATGTGGACACGGTGGGGGAAGGGGAGGGTGGGACAAACTGGGAGATTAGGACTGACATATATACACTAGCATGTGTGAAAAAGAGAGTTAGTGGGAACCTGTGGTATAGCACAGGGAGATCAGCTCAGTGCTCTGTGGTGACCTAGATGCGTGGACTGGGGGGGGAGGGAGGGAGGTTCTAGAGGGAGGGGATAAATGTATATATATAGCTGACTCACTTCGTTGTACAACAGAAACTAACAAACATTGTAAAGCAACTATACTCTCGTTTAAAAAACTAAATAAATAAAAAAGGGCACCTGCAGGTGGAATTGGCAGATGGGAGCTCCATAGACCCTAGCTAAGTACAAATATAGAAAAGTCTATTTTTGGGGGGAAAAGAATTATGACAGATCCAAGGTATAGGGGAGACTAGGCGGAATTCTACCATCCCTCGTGTACAGAGCCTGCATGACCCTTAGACACAGTTCCCAGACACACTCGCTCCTATATCTGCCATGCTCTCCCCCAGATACCCTGTTCTCCCCAGAGACCCACCACACACAGCAAAGATGCCCCCATGCCATGCACAGCCATCAGATAAACACAGTCTCCTTAGGAAGGTGATTAATAAAAGTATTTTATCTATAATTACACTTGACTGATAATAATGTCCTCAGAGCCTGCATGGTTAGATTGGCTCAGATTGTAATGTCCAGATTAGGGCTGAACTCCCTTTGAACTCTGGACACACTGTTGGTCTCTCCAGCTCAGAGATTACAAATGGCTTTAGCTGGATTCGCCCCATGGAACTAGGAGGGTAAGTAGAATTCCAGCTCTCCTTGGTTCTCTTTTCTCTCCGACACTGTACAGATGGTATCTCTAAAAACACATGGCCCAGAGTAGGAGGAAGGGCCGAATCAAACTACTTTCTCCAACCTGTCACTGCACACTCTGGTGGTTCTACTTTCAAACCAATGTCAATCTCAAGTTTCTTGGAGGAAGTGGCCGTGAACGCCGTCTGGAAGTCTGACACTGGAGAGGAAACGGTTTAATTCTTGGATCTTGGGCTCCTGGGGATGGACTCTTCCTGTGAGCCATAATTAACTCTTTAAAGTGTTCACAGTGTCCTGAAAATATCTTATTCTCTATCATGTAACACTAAATGGAGGCAGCGAGGAGGACTTTTAGGCTAATTATATGCCGGAATGAGGTTAACGATGAGTGGAAGATTCTTTGCATGGCTCCTCTGACGTTGACAAGTCACTTGGTGACACGCTAGTGCTAAAGACAGTGATGGCTTTAAAAGAAAGTAGGGGCTAGAAATTGAGCGAGACAGGCTCTTGACATCATTCTCTAAACTAGTCCCTACCCTGGGACTAGACCCCCACCACTCCATTTCCAGAAATTAAGAGATCTTGATTTTCAACTGGCATTCAATGCCATGGGCCTGGAGGTGTGGATCACCATCTTCTTGGATCTCAGCTCTCTCCCACATTTTAGAGCAGTTGAATTTAGCTAAGGATGAAAGCAAGAGCCCACTATCCAATGGGATGCTTTTCCGCTGAGCCGAAGGCATGTCAGTACAAACAAGGAAGTAGGAATAAAGACGCAGACGCAGAGAATGGACTTGAGGACACGGGGAGGGGGAAGGCGAAGCTGGGACGAAGTGAGAGAGTGGCACGGACATATATACACTACCAGATGCAAAATAGATAGCTAGCGGGAAGCAGCCGCATGGCACAGGGAGATCAGCTCCGTGTTCTGTGACCACCTAGAGGGGTGGGATAGGGAGGGTGGGAGGGAGATGCAAGAAGGAGAGTATATGGGGATATACGTATACATATAGCTGATTCACTTTGTGATACAGCAGAAACTAACACAACATTGTAAAGCAATTATACTCCAATAAAGATGTTAAAAAAAAAAGAACCCCTGGATCACAGGAGAATGCCCAGCACACAGGAATGAGTTCTGACACCAGCCAACTGAAGGAGCTTATCATTGTTATGATCCCATTCTGCAGATGAGCACACTGGCACTTGAAAACTAGCCAGGGAGATCCAACAACTACTCCTTTTCCATCCTTCTACTCAGGGCCAGACAGAGCTGTTCCAAGCGACTCTGGCCTCGACTTGAGCGTGCCACGTGCTGCTCTGCTGGCTCCCGAGTATTTCCCATCTGGATGATTTTGGGTAAAAATGAATCTCACAGCTAATCTAAAGAGGAAAACATAGCTACAAAAGGCCGTCATGCTTTATGAGGAGGCTTGTCTTACCCCTTAGGAGTGGCGATGGAGGCTGGTTTGCAGGCTCCGTGGATATGCAGGAACCTCAAAGTTTCCTCTGCACCCCCTTTTCGTCCCTGGTGGAAGGACTGGGGCAAGGCTAGCTCTGCCCACGGACGCCACCATCTCCTCTCCCAACAGGCGCCCCTCCCTCTCCCTGCGCAATCGGATACACAGCACCCACCTCTGCTCCCTTGTCCCACGGGGCTGGGCCGGGCTCTGGTCCTCCGACGTGGTCATCACTCAGCCCAGAGAAGGCCCCGGTTGGGCAGACCCCTCCTCAGCAAGAAGGCTACTGCATGGCTGCCTCCAGGCTGGTGACACCCCCTCTGGGTGCCCCAGCCCCGAGCAGCCTCCCACACGCACCAGGGCCCCAGAATGGCAGGTGGCAGGTGGCCCTCCCACCTCCACAATGCCCAGGTGCGAGCCGAACGAAGGTCAGGCAAGTCTCCTGTTTTGTCGGGAGCTAGGAAAAAGAGAGACGCCTGCTCCCTCTCCCAGCCAGAGGAGACGCGGAGAAATGTGTCAGACTGAGCTCGCCAGCCCTTCAGCACCCTGCCAACCAGGACTTAGCAGTGCCTCGTGCCACCCAGGAGAGGGAGGGCAATGGCTTTATCCCCATTTTATGGAAGGGTAAGTGGAGGCCCAGGGAGGTCACACAACTGCTTTAGCCTGTCAGAGGCTAAACCTGGCCCTGAGGGGGGCTGACTCAGAGGTTGCCAGTGCCCCGCGGCAGCCGTGGGCCCCAGCAGATGTGGCGCCTCTGTCCTCCTCGGGGCTCCCTTATCTCGGCCAGCTCTGCCTCCCGCACAGCCCCGTTCTGCCTCTGCTTTCTCTTCTGGCCCATTCGGCATTTGTATACAGCACAGAACCCTCCCCCCTCCCCTCCCCCTGCCCCCACCACCCAAGGGAACCCTGGTCTCCCGAGACATTGTGTGAAGCAAAATGTCTCTGGGCAGCTAATTGGGGACAGGCTGCTGTCTATGTCCCCTGCTTCGGATTCACAAAGCATGTGAATCTGTTAAAAGCTCCGAGAAGTCTTCTAGTAAAGAAGCCTGTTTAATATTGCTGAACCCAGCATTTCCCAAACTCGAGCACCTTTTTCTAGTGACACCTATTAGCATCCCGAGCTAGTGTTCCACCGACAGCTTGGGAAGTCCGCATGGCGACGGTCAGCTCCCCAAGAGAAGGGACTGCGCCTCTTTCCCTGGGGTGTTCCCTGCACCACGCACTCATGGCAGGCTCAGTAAACTGAGCAGATTCGAGCGGTGCTAGCATTTCCCGAGTCCCTCAGGCATGAAAGCCTGAAGTCATCTTTAACACTCATTCCTCAAAGTCCTTCCCGAAGCCGGCCACCCTGCCGTTTCTCTCCTGTCTATGCCTGTTCCTTTACGGTCAGTGTCAAATGACCTACCACCTCCACGCAGAGGACGCCTTCCAACATGGCCCCTCCTGCAAGGGTGGCCAAGTTGCTCAACCCCAGGGGGCGCCATCTCCATAGACTGAGACGCCGGTGAGGCCTGCTGGAGTATACACTATGGCTGCGCCTCACTCTCAGTCCCCTCGCTTCATGTTAGTTTTCTTCACAGTACTTTCCACTACTTCACATTGCATTTACTTTTATTTGTTTGATGATTATCTCCAGACATCAACCAGTGTTGTGCGGTTGCTCACTGCACAAGGGTTGGGCCAGGCATGACCTTGTGCCTCTTTTTTAAAATCATTCCTGAATCTGCACCTAGCTTGCAAACGCCTGCATGAGATAAGCTAAAGGAGGTAGACATCCAGCCTGAGCTCTGCCTTCTGAGTGTCCCGGAAGAGCCTACATCTTCCCTAAAGGTGCCTTTTTTCAATTTGCACTAGGGGGGCATCTACCTGACCAGCTGTGCACCTGTGGGCTGTGGCTACCCAGAGGGGGATTCTGTTTCTAATTTACACACAGGTCCCATGTGGGCTAGCCTTATGGTCTCTTGCATAATGTAAGCTCCACGGATTGAGGGACGATTTAATTTACTATCCAAACCAGGGCAATTTTGAGAATAAATATGGCATTATTTACTAATTGTGTGGGGACCACAGGCAAAAATTGGGCCCGTCCTGGACAAATCAGAACATATGCTCACTCTGTCTAGGTGAGGTAGTCTTTGTTTTGTTTACCGCTTTATCCTTATTGTCTAGTGTCTTGCACATCCTATTTGTGGCATACGATTGAGGGAATGACTCCTGCTATAATCCCCAAACTGGGTTCCCTGTTTTAAGCCTCTCTCCTCTCCTAATCCATTCTTCCACGTTAATCCTCTGAAAATATCATTGCAGATGCATAAACCTCCCACTCCAGCACCTTTAGAGCTTCCACAGCTCCTTTTTCCAAACTGTCTCCAAGGAAACAGTAAATTCAGCATGATGCATTTAAAGAAAAAAAGAAAGAAAAGAAAAAAAAGAGAAGCGTGCTATGGGTTAATACTTTGGGAACATGTGAATATCCACAATGATGTGGTAGAGGTGAAAGAAAGAACTACAGAAAACAAACTTGCTCAACTTCGTTTAGCCCAGTGATCCAAAAATGCATTGAATCTAGAATTCCTGTTTTTGACCTAATACATTTGATGGCGGTGGATGGGAAACGCTTCAGAATACTTTTCCATAAGCCAACGTCCTTAGTTTGCTATTCAAAGGCAATAGCGATTGAGTACACGTATCTCTCCATGTGGAGCGTGTGCAATTTCCCCTACAAGAACCCTTGGTTCATTCACTTATCCAGTAAATATTTTCTGAGCACCTACTATGTGTCAGGCTCTCTTCTAGGTGCTGGGAACACAGAGGTGAACAAACAAGGTCCCTGTCCTATAGAACTCACAGTCTGGGTGGCCGTGAAGAAAAACAAATCCCTGTTTTCATGGGACTGGTCAGTAAAGGCCTCACAAAGGAAGTGACATTTGAGCTGAATGTCACCTGAATGACCTTGGTGTTAGCTAAGTGGGTTGGCTCTCTGTTCCCCATGCATTCCTGTCTGTCCCTGAGCTCTAGATCACATTTTTCTTTAAGTTGGGATTTCTCTCTCCATGTTTTTTCACTTATGTAGATCCTGGTTTTCCTTCAATGGTTCTCTACAGTCTAATTTTCTCCAGCAGCCTTCTCGGAGCCCTCATGCGTCTCCACCAACATCTAAATCCCTCCAACAAGTTGATTCATCATGGATTTGGCCTTTAGCACAGGCTACCTGGCATTGTCTTGTATCTCTTTTTTTGTAGCTTTCCTGAAGCCACACCTAGATTGCAAGCCTTTGTGCACATTAGAAGTTCAGTAAACGTTTGTTGATGATAAAGATGTATTCTCCAACACGGGCTAGATGAGGAATGAAATATGGCTTTTCTCTCATATGCCAAATTGGACTGATGGCTATGACTGCCTGAGGAGTTGTGTTTAGAAAGATCCTGATGTTGTGTGTAAAGAGTGTGCCGCAACCTATTAGCAGTGTTTTCCATGCGTGTGTGTGTTGTGTGTGTGTGAGAGACAGAGAGAGAGAGAGCACAGACACATCTATTTGCTATTCCTGAGCTAGATCTTGTTCCGTGTTATTAGCTAAAATGGGATTAAGCGATGTGTAGAACTGAAGGAATTCTCAGGTAGAAGACTAGGTACCATAAAGACTCTCACGTGTCCAGTCTCCGGATGTGGATCCCACCAATGTTCCGTGTGCCAGGAGGAAAAAGGGCAAAATGACAGGAGACAGCCTCTCTTAACATGTCAGTCTCTGGCTCCGTGCTGCCTTGGGGTGGCTGTAGGAAAGAAACCGCTGTAGGAGGGGACTGAGGGGGTGGGGTTTCTTCACTTATTCAGCCTCCTAGGATGGAACCCCCTTCTGTACTCTGATATGGAGCTAGAGGAAGGTTTTAGCTTCCTAGATTTGGAGGTACAACTATTTGAGTATGGGTAAAGAAAGAAGGAAATAACTTTTAATGGCATCTGAAAATTATAGTAAGAAAACATAACAAAGAAAAAAATAAAAGGAAAGAAGCCATCTATAATTTCTCATCCTGAACACGGTTCCTACTCCGGGCAGTTTATTCGTCCCTTCAACAAATATTTACTTGTTTCCATCCTGAGTCCGGCACTGGGCTCTTGGCTAAAGCAATGCATAAAGTAGTGAGTATCTAAAAGGAAAACATAAGATTTCTTTTTGTTGATTATAAAGTATAATGGGCCGAAAGGTAGCTCCCCTCAAATATGTCCACCTCCTAATCTCTGGAGCTGTGATTATTACATTATATGGTTAAGAGTGAATAAAATGTGATTAGGTTAAGGATCTTGAGAGGAAGAGTTTATCCTGGATTTTCCGAGTAGACCCTAAATATAATCACATGTATCCTTATAAGAGAGGGGGCTTTTAGGGCCAGACACACAGAAGAGGAGAAGGCGAGAAGGTAGAGGCAGGGATTGGGGTCATGTGGACTCAAGCCAAGAGATGATGACAGCCACTTGAAGCTGGAAGAGGCCTGCCTTCCAGGGAACCTTTGGAGGGAGAATGGCCCTGCCAACACTTCTGGCTTCCAGACTTCTGGCTTCCAGAACTGTGAGACAATAGATTTCTGTTGTTGTAAGCCACAAAGTTTGTGGTTATTTGTTATGGCGGCTCTAGGAATTAAATATACAAAGTAATATGTATTCTTTGCAGAAAGTTCAGGGAAATCCCCCCAAAAAGAGAAGTCATGTTAATTCCACAGTTAGGTAATTCTGTAGTTAAGGGACACACACACACACTCTCTCTCTCACACACACACACACACACACAGTGGGATTATTCTGAACATCTTTCCATGTCTTATTGTTCTTTTATTTATTTATTTATTATTTTATTTTTTATTTATTTTGTTTGCTGTATGCGGGCCTCTCACTGTTGTGGCCTCTCCAGTTGCAGAGCACAGTCTCCAAACGCGCGGGCTCAGCGGCCATGGCTCACGGGCCCAGCCGCTCCGCGGCATGTGGGATTCTGCCAGACTGGGGCACGAACCCGTGTCCCCTGCATCGGCGGGCAGACTCTCAACCACTGCACCACCAGGGAAGCCCCCAACTTTAGTTTTTTGAGGAACCTCCCTACCATTTTCCATAGTGGCTGTACCAATTTACATTCCTACCAACTGTGTATCAGATTAATATACAGACATCTGTTGCTTTTCTATACACTAATAGTGAATTATCAGAAAGAGAAAACAACAAAACAATTTTATTTAAAATTGCATTGGAAAGAATAAAATACCTAGGAATAAACTTAACCAAGGAAATGAAAGACCTATACTCTGAAAACTATAAAACATTGGTGAAGGAAATTGAAGATGATCCAAAGAAATGGAAAGATACCTATGTTGATGGATTGGAAGAATTAATATTGTTAAAATGTCCATACTACCCAAAGCAATCTATCAAAATACCCATGACATTTTTCACAGAACTAGAACAAATAATCCCCAAATTTCTATGGAACCACAAAAGACCCAGAATTGCCAAAGCAATCTTGAGAAAAATGAACAAAGCTGGAGGAATCACACTCCCTGACTTCAAAATATGCTACAATGTATAGCAATCAAAACAGCATGGTACTGGCACAAAAACAGACATATAAATCAATGGAACAGAATAGAAAGTCCAGAGATAAACCCACCCATTTACAGTCAATTAATTTATGACAGGGGGAAAGAATATACAATGGAGAAAAGATAATCTTGTAATAAGTGATGTTTGTACTATGTACAATAGCCAGGACATGGAAACAACCTAAATGTCCATCAGCAGAGGAATGGATAAAAAGATGTGGTACATATATACAATGGAATATTACTCAGCCATAAAAAGGAACGAAATTGGGTCATTTGTAGAGATGTGGATGGACCTAGAGACTGTCATACAGTGTGAAATAAGTCAGAAAGAGAAAAACAAATATTGTATATTAATGCTTATATGTGGAATCTGAAAAATTTGTATAGAAGATCTTATTTACAAAGCAGAAATAGAGACACAGACATAGAGAACAAACGTATGGATACCAAGGAGGAAAGGGAGGTGGGGTGGGATGAATTGAGAGATTGGGATTGACATATATACACTATTGATACTATGTATACAATAGATAACTAATGAGAACCTACTGTGTAGCACAGGGAACTCTACTCAGTGCTCTGTGGTGACTAAATGGGAAGGAAATCCAAAAAAGAAGGGATATAGGTATACGTATAGCTGATTCACTTTGCTGTGCAGTAGAAACTAACACAACACTGTAAAGCAACTATAATAAAATTTTTAAAAATAAATATGTTTTTCATAATGAGAAAAAAAAATAAGTGGTGCTTGGAAAAATGCACAGCTACAAGCAGAAGAATGAAATCAGAACATTTTCTCAGAATAGTTTTGTGTATTTTTATATACAACAGATACAACAAGGTTTGTATCTGTTGTATAAACTCAGAGATTATGGATTAAAGACTTAAGACCTGAAACCATAAAACTCCTGGAAGAGAACATAGGCAGAACACTATTTGACATATATCGTAGCAATAATGTTTCTTGGCTCTTTCTCCTAAAGCCAAAGAAACAAAACCAAAAATAAATAAATGGGACCGAATTAAACTTAAAAGCTTTTGCATGTCTTGTTTTTTTAGCATTAGTTTAATGGCTTCCATCTTATGCATGTGCTATAATTTACTTAACTAGTATCCTTGTGTTTGTTGTTTGGGTTATTTCCAGTTTTCCACTGTTACAGACACCCCTGCAGATCTTTTTGATAGTAGCAACTGGGGGTGGGGTAGGGTAGGGCACCACCTGGAGTGAGCCTCTCAAAGCCCAGCCAGGGAACAGTGGCTGTCAGGAGTCCCTGGGGTTGGTGGGGTGAGGTGGGGTAGCAGAGCAGGCCAAACTTATTAGCATGAGGGAGTGGCTTCGAAACCCATAATGAATAGGATTAAGGAAAGATTTACCACCCGAAGAGCAGGAGAGTGTTTTCAACTTTGGATTCAGAGAAGGATAGGTGACCCGGTGAACCTAGATTTACGGCTATTCAACGGTGTTGACTGGAGTAAACATTGTTTAGAGGCTGCCTGTTGCCCCACCCGATGTGATGCAAAGCTTAACAGAACCGAACCATTTTTTTTTTTTTTTTTTTTTTTTGCACGAAACACCATGTCTCCTCAAGAGGGCAATGGGTGACAATGTGGACTTCAGAATTTGGATCTATCACTAAATATGGCTTAGGAAAGAATATGCATTACATTTGTAATCAGGAAAATACCTTCTCTGTGTTGTTGTTCTTGTTGTTTAATGTAGGCACTGTCCTATGAATTATTGTGTTTCCATTTTCAGGGGAGGGTGACATAAATTGAAGGAGGGACCAAGAGATGGACTTGAACTTAAGAAGAAACGGTCAGGGAATGAAATTCGGACCCGTGCTACAACCGTGAAACATGAAGATGAACCTTGAGGACATTATGCTAAGTGAAATAAGCCAGTCACAAAAGGACAAATACGGTAGGATTCCGCTTATATGAGGTACCTAAAATAGTCAAATTCATAGCAACAGAAAGTAGAACAGTGGTTGCCAGGGATGGTAGGGAGGAATGGAAGGAGGAATTCTCATTTAATGGGTGCAGAGTTTCAGTCTGGGAAGATGAAAAAATTCTGGAGATGGATAGTGGTGATTGTTGCACAACAATGTGAATAGGCTTACTGCCATTGAGCTGTGCACCTAAAAATGGTTAAAATGGGAAATTTTATGTTATGTATATTTAAAAAGAGTTCTTTTAGGAGCCCTAGACAAGAAGGTGGAAAAAGAACAGAGGGTAAAATGGAGACCAAGGGCCATGTAGACAGGAGTAATAGCACAGCTGCTCACATTTACATGTCAGGGACTGTGCTAAGTGCTTTATATGCCCATCTCATGAATCGTCACAACTCTAGGAGGTAGATGATGATTTTCCTTATTTTACATATGTAGGAACTGAGGCTTACTGAGGTCTACTAGCTTCCCAGGGTGGTGTGAGAGCAGAGCTGGAATTCAAACCCAGGTCTGGTGTGTCCAGAACCTCTTTCATTACATTTCTGGAGCCTTGACTACTACAGGATGTGCTTGGCATCTTTGTTTCACTAAATCCCCACAACCACTTTAGAAGTTAAGAGGTTTGCCTAGCTGGGCATAGGTCAGGGGTAGCAGAGCCTGGATTTAAACCCAGGTCATGGAAGCAACCTAAGTGTCCATCAACAGATGAATGGATAAAGAAGATGTGGCACATATATACAATGGAATATTATTCAGCCATAAAAAGAAATGAAACTGTGTTATTTGTAGTGAGGTGGATAGACCTGGAGTCTATCATACAGAGTGAAGTAAGTCAGAAAGAGAAAAACAAATACCGTATGCTAACACATATATATGGAATCTAAGAAAAAAAAAAAAGGTCTTGAAGAACCTAGGGATAAGACGGGAATAAAGACACAGACCTACTAGAGAATGGACTTGAGGATATGGGGAGGGGGAAGGGTAAGCTGGGACAAAGTGAGAGAGTGGCATGGACCTATATATACTACCAAACGTAAAATAGATAGCTAGTGGGAAGCAGCCGCATAGCACAGAGAGATCCGCTCCGGTGATTTGTGACCACCTAGAGGGGTGGGATAGGGAGGGTGGGAGGGAGGGAGACGCAAGAGGGAAGAGATATGGGAACATATGTATATGTATAACTGATTCACTTTGTTGTAAAGCAGAAACTAACACACCATTGTAAAGCAATTATACTCCAATAAAGATGTTAAAAAACAAACCAAAAAAACCCCAAATAAACAAAATCCAGGTCTGCCTGGATTTGGAACCCATGTGAGGTTTTTCTCCGGCTTACTGGTTGAGACCAAAGCTAGCTTTAGGGCAGAGTTTCTAATACATTGTTTGTTCAGTTTGGCTCTCTGCAGCAGCAGGAATGGGGAGATTATTTGCTGTGTTCTCTTATATTAAAACTTACTATTTTAAGATGATCTCTGGCTTGTAGTGTCTCTTCTCCAATTTCTTAGAAGTTGTGCAAGTCCTACCTTGCCTGCCTTCATTACTTTTCTAAGAACTCCTGACATCAAGACAGCCTGTACTTCGAGACATCGTATTACAATGATTTATTGATTTATCTGTCTTGTCCACCATGTTCTAAGCTCTAAGAGGCTGTGGACTCTGTCTGATTTATCTGTTTTCTCAGTGCCTAGCACTGTGCCTGACTTATAGGAGGGGCTTATTAAAAATTTGTTGAAAGAATTAATGAAGGAAGCCAAAGGGACCAATGAAAATGTGTTTCTAAAAAATGAACTCTTCTATATAAGACTTAGCTTGTTCATAAATGAAATCATCTATGAAGAACAGTGGTCAGCTTTTGCCCCTGAACTCGGTGTCCATCTCTATTCTTCTGGGTGATATTGATTAAGTCCTTGCTATGTGGGCTGGGCAAATAGAAATAAATATGATAAACTCCTGTTTCTAAGGAGCTTAGAGTCTAGAAGTGTGGTTCAAACTTACACACAAATCCCTAGAATAGTGGTTACAAAGTAAACAGTGTTGAGTGTTATGGCGAGCTGCGTCTGACCAGCAGAATAACAGTCGCCACACGCTAGATTCTTCTCGTATCACACTTTATTGGAGTACAGCTTGGTTAGAGAAAGATGGAAGGAAGACCCCGCAGCCGTAACGGCAGCTGCCTATATAAGATTCGGGATACTGTGCAAGTCTCTGATTGGTTCATATCGAAGGCATAATTACACGTCGCCTTCGGACTGGTTACTGCTCTAAAACCTTGTTAGCATATCTCAACGCATGCGCACTGGCTACAGGATGGATGACTCAGCTTTTTCTACCCTGCTTTGCGGCAACGCTTTGCCGCGCCCCACAGAGTGTCCTAAGGAGGGATGAAATTTCTGGAGAAGGATGAGTAGAGAGACAGAGTGAAGTTGTTCAGATCCCAGACATTAGCATATAGGCTGCCTTCAGAGGTATGTAACCCTGGCACGTAACCCTCTAAGACTCAGTTTCCTCATATGAAAAATAAAAAGGTATATTTTATGGGTTGAATTAAGTCCCCAAAGATGTTGAAGTCCTAGCCCCCAGTACTTGTGAATGTGACCTTATTTGAAACAAGTCTTTGCTGATGACCAAGTTAAGATGAGGTTATTACAGTGGGCCCTGATCCAGTATGACTGGTGTCCTTATAAAAAGGAGAAATTGGGGTACGGAAACAGACACGTGTGGGGGAAGATCATGTGGAGATACAAGGAGAATGCCATCTACTGGCCAAGGAATGCTGGGGCTACCGGAGGCTAGGGGAGAGGCATGGAACAGGTTCTCCCTCTTAGCCCTCAGAAGAAACCAATCTGACATCTTGATTTTAGACTTCTAGCCTCCAGAACTGTAAGAGGATACATTTCTGTTGTTTAAGCCACACAGTTTGGGGTACTTTGTTATGGCAGCCCTAGCAAACTAGTATGGAGGCAATACTAGTGCTTATCTTGTGGAGATGTGAAGATTAGCTGAGATAAAATAAGCTAAGTGCTTAGCACTGTACTTGGTAAGTGCTTGATAATTGTGGATGGGGTGACCACTCTTGATCTG
Source organism: Kogia breviceps (assembly GCF_026419965.1). Taxonomy (NCBI): domain Eukaryota; kingdom Metazoa; phylum Chordata; class Mammalia; order Artiodactyla; family Physeteridae; genus Kogia; species Kogia breviceps. The sequence continues at coordinate 24,411,381 of NC_081316.1, read as the reverse complement.
GGAAAATGAGGTGAGGCCTTGCAGAGGTGGTGGCGTTTGGATTAAGGCGGGCAAGCTGGGTAGGATGTGGGCATATTGGGATGAGATATAGGAGGAGGGGTTCATGAAACTGCCATTTGCAATGAAATCTTGGTCCTCGGAGGACATACACTTAGCCCTTAGGTTCTTGCCTTTGGCCCAGGGGGTCATATGGGGATTCTAGTTATTTTTGCCTGACCTGCACTCCTTTGCTCTTCTTTCGATAACAGCCACTCAGTTTTCCTTTGGTAAAGTCGCCCCTCCCCTGCTCCAATCATGGCTCTGCCCTTCCCCAGGCTGACCAGTTGAAGGTTTCCAGCTTCCTGGGCCTTGAGACAGGTCCAGGAGGGGGCATATGCCCCAATCAGGGCCAATCAGATTTCTCACTAGGCACAAGTATGGATCCTGAGAAAGGCAGGGTCTCTGTTCCTTTGGGATGAGGAACAGTAAAGACAATGAACTCTGTGCTTCTTAGGGCCATTTTTCCTGAGCGTATGGAGGAAGTCAGGTTACGGATAGGGAAGAAGGCTAAGGTGCAAACAGGAATATATCTGAGAGTTGGAAAGTGATGGGGCTGGATGGATAGAGAGAGAGAGAGCAATCTGAAGGTAGTGAGACAGTGTTTGAGCTCCAGGATCCAGCATTCCTGAATCCAGGTGCCCTTGGACCTTTAAGTTATGAAAAACCAATGCATCTTCTTTCTTATACATTTTGCATTGGGGTTGATCATATACATCTGGATGAGTCCTCACTTAGTCATTTTCTTCAGGTGCCTGCCTTTCCCCAAGGGCAAGCACCTCCTGGGTGAGAACATTTAAGAGGGTGGCTGGTGATGGGGATGTGGTATCTGTCACAGCCTCTGTCCTCTCAGAGGACAGGAAAGATTCCATCACAGCCTCACATCAGGATTTGCTTCTGCCTGTGACTTTCCCTCAGATGTCTTCATCATGTGATGACAGATATTTGGGTCCCTTTTTGACCAAAATCCTCTGCGGGGACTAAGGCTAGTCCTGCAAAGAATTTCGGAGGTTTCAGAAAAGTGGAGCCCTCCTCAGGTTCTTTGGAGAATTTCAAGGATCTGTGTTGGGAGACGTCCAGGACCCTTTGGGATGGCCATGAAGAGGCTCTAGATCCTTGACACCTTAAGAAAAAGGGGATGCCTCACAAAACCAGGGCCCATGTCATTCTATCTACCACTCTATGCCTGGCACCTACGACCATGCCTTGACTATAATAGAGACTCTATGACTATTTACTGGTAACCAGATGAGTGAAAATAGGACATTACTTAGAAAATATTCTATGTTTTCTTATTATGTATATGATACAAATGCTTGATTTTGATACAAATGTATTGATTCTTTGGTTGAGGAACACACTAGGAACTTGGGAAAGCAAAGTATCAAATAAGTAATGAGCCTAAAATTGGTGTTGTGCTGGGCTTCTCAAATTTCAATGTGCTTACCAGTTCCCCGCAGACTGTATTTTCTAGAGATGGCTCAACATGATATCTCAGCACACATACACATTTTATAATGTAATCTTGACATTGCTCCCATAGAGACTTGGGGTCTATTTCTCTCCCCCTGAATCTAGGTGGGACCATGACTATAGTGGAAATGATACCATGTGACTTTTTGAAACGTTTGCTTTTGGAAATCAGCCAACAGGCCGAGAAGAGACTTAATCTCAGGATCTTTCTTGAAGCTATTGAAAAGAATTTCTTTCTCCTGGATTTGAAGCTGGGAAGGTGGAAACCTGGAGCTTCTGAGGGTCCATCATGGTAGCAGACTGTTCAAGAGTGAGAAACTCACTTAAGGAAGCAGAGCTGACACAGAGAGAAACCGAATCCTGATGACTGTTTGAGCCCTTGATCCAGCCATGCCTGAACTCCCTTTAGAGTTTTCAGTTAGATAAACCAATAATCTCCCCTTCCTATTTTTTAAGTTAGTTCATGTTGGGTTTCTGTCACATGCATCAGAAGAGTCATAACTGATATAATGGACAATATCCTCGGCAGCACACAGTCTACGAGACTAGCCTTTGAAAATTCTTCACTACTATAAAAATCCAAGGATATTGCTAATCTTACTTCCCTAAGAATATCCTTAAGAAGTTTTATCCATCAGTTGCTATTAATGAGCACACCCCTAATGCCAGCCCTTTGATGATCTAGGCACCCTCTTTGGGTATTTCCTCCCTCCTCCATCCGTGACCCGTGAAGTTTCCCAGCCTGTCCGAGCTCAAGGATAAACCCCCTACCCCTGTTCCCAGCATCTCTAGCTGAGGGCAGAACTGACCTAACCCAGGGAACCCACTTGGAGCTCCTGAGTGACTCATCTTGAGCAGAGCCCCAGGTTTGCCTGGGGACTTCAGGGGAGTTGCTGTGTGAGAAACTCTAGAATACACATGAATAAATAAGATGGGACTCAGTGCCAGTTTGAAACGATTAAAGGATCCCGTGAAAGCTGAACCTCTGCAGAGATGTATGGGCTTCTGTTGTATAATCCTCTAAACTCAAAGGGGCCGAGGAGTAGCCTCCTTTGATCCGAGCCCTGTGCACACCCACTCTTGCCCCTTGGGTTCTTAGCACAAGCAAAACTCCTCTCATCATGGCAGCCAGACACAGGCTCTTTCCTATCACCCTGGGAGTGCCTTCTTAAGAATTCCTCCCGAGATCTGGCTCTGGGCTGAGCCGACGATTACTTTTAGTGTGTTTAGACCTGGCTCCTGGGTCTGAAAAGCAGGAATGAGTTGCCAGAAGGATCAAATTCTTCCTTCCAGGCAGATCACTCTTCTTTCTTTTCTTGGGAAGTGATGGTGTGTTCTTCCCTACGTGTCTCTCCTGTCTCCAAATCCCCATCTCCTTCCCAGGCTGTCAAATGCCAGCTTATTCATGAATCCATCTCTGACCTGACTTCCTCACTCAGGCCTGTCTGGTTTCTACAGGCTTAGAGCTTCTGGAACTCTTTATACACACTTTGTTTCATGAGTTTTCAGCACAATGCCTGGCACTGTGCTCCTTGAGTATTTCGTGGTGATGCTCCAGGTTTCAGAAGCAGCTTCTTCAACTCCTATTTCTCTGAGATAGCCTCTAAAAACTGCCCAGTGGGACATATTGAAATCCTATGGGCACCAACGAATGGGAAGTCAGTAACTCATCTCCTTACCCTCCAGAGAGCCGGGCAGCTAAACTCTTGAGACACAAGACCAGGATTGGTAACCTGCCCTATCCCTTATTAGCTGAGTGACCTTTGGCATGTAATTACATTTCTCATTATCTTACGCTCCTTATTTGGACAGTGGAGATAATGATGAGTCCTACTTTTCAGCGTTTATGTGATGATTAAATAAAATGATCCAGGTACGGCGTTTAGAACAGTTTTTGGTACATAAGTTACCTGTTATTATTATTATTAATCAATAAAAATCTATTGAATATCTAATAGGAGACAGGCCAGAGTTTTATTTTTTATTTAGTTATTTAGTCATTTTTTGTTTCTGAGTATACTTTCAGCATTTATTTAATTTTACTCAAGGCTTTCCTTCATGTCTTTCCTTCTGTTTCAATTTAAAGGGCAATGGACTTTTCTCTTGTGTTTTAACTACTGGCATGTATTCAATTCTCTCCCTCTCTAATTCCTCTTTTACAGATGCAAGCTTGTTTATCTAAGCATTTCGGATGTCTCTCTCAAAGGTAGATTTACACTTTGTCCCCATAATATGAAAACACAAGGAGGTGCAAAATAAAATAAAAATTTCCTGAAACTGCTTCATCATAGATGTTGGAAACAAACAATGTTTAAAACACCTAAACAATCAAATATAGCTGCCCGTCAATTCCATAGCCGTTGAAGGATACACATTTGTGTTGACTCATTTAAAGAGAGAGCATCTTCATTGTGTTTCTTTAGATTGAATGTGCACTGTGACTCTTTTGATTGAACAAGATATGTCGATGACAGAAAGCTTTGGAGCTTTGTTTGTAAGAAATGAGAGCATCTTTCCATGATATTAGTTACAATCTAACTAGGGCCAACTGTCTGTCTTTTGCTCCTTTTAACACTTGAAAAGACATCTAGAAAGTATAAATTCCATTTTGTCAGTTGTCAAGAGAAAATATTAAAACACTAGCGTGGGGTCGGCATGCCATGAACCAAATCCTTTCCTCCTCTTATTTTTGTAAATGCAACAGGCCGGAGTTTTAGA